>NC_086328.1:75141422-75471422 GCF_036172605.1 Pelobates fuscus
CACCTCCCCCCTCGTCATAAAAAATCCTTCCAATGCCTGCCATCAGCCGGCCTTATCCACGCTCGATGGGCACGAGACCTCAGGCAACCTAAAGTTAAACCTTTAGAGCAGGGGAGGTTTGAGACCTTAAAAAACTTGTTCATCTCATTCCATCTTAAACGTAACCTCAAACTCAATTGGCAAGGACATACCCCCGCCACAACCCCGCTGTTTTACGCCTAAATCAGCGGGGGGCCCCACCACAACCAGCCATGGCCTGTTCCACCACTTCACGCAGCGCTAGAGTAACAGAGGTCAAGTCCGACCTCCAGCAAGCGCACCCTTCCCTTGAGATAACTAAACCACATGTAGCCAAACCCAAAAGGCGAACTGGAAGTGTTTATGTTTTTATATATTCATTTCGTCAGTTATGTGTTTAGTCATTTTGTTATGGCCACGACAACTTAGAAACCCATCTAGTCCGATGACCGACGGCAGCGCACCAGGGCACTCACATTGCGGAGTGTACTGCCAACAGGAAAGGGCGATACGCGCAGCCCAGCCCCTGAGAACCTCGGGGAAGAAACATAATGCGAAACATGTCCAGGTCGAAGAGCACCCAAGTCCCAAAACACCACCGACCCAAGTCATTCCACCCAGGGATGACAAAACCCCTGGTACCCCATGAGGCGGGGCAGCTGGCCCCGTATGAGGAGGAGCCACACCCCCTTCACGTAACCGGAGCCAGACCACCGAACCTCGACCCCAGAAGGCGGAAGATCCAACCACTCGCCCCTGCCTCCTTTCCCAAATTACCCACGAGAAAAACCCCGCCCTCCCCGGTCCGGGGGGGGGGGACCGTAAACGCGGCAATAAAACCAAGCAGAGACCAACAAGGCGACCCAAGGACCCACCACCTGAGCCCTCTGAACCATCGGCGCAGGCACGCCCAGCCTGGCGGTGTCCGTAGCCGCCCCCAACCCAAATAAATGCCCCTTGAATTCCCCACCATCCTTATCCAGGAAGTCGAGCCCCCAAGAGGAGCAACCCAACTAAATGGACGCGGGGGTGAAAAAACAAAAAACCCATCTCCGAGAACCAAACCGGGGAGGAGGCCGATCAATCCCAGGGACGGAACAGTACTCCCAACGAAAACAGGCAAATGGCGGAACCCTGCACCGCCCCCCGATCGGAACGGTATATTACAGACCAACCTGGAAACCCATTACAGCTTGGTAGGAGCCCAACCATTACCCCGTGCATCCCACCCACCCCAGGGGGATGCGGAAAGTCAACCCCGCAACATCCACGAATCGCACAGATTCTATCGATGAAAGAGCCAATCGCAACCAACCTACCCTTCCCGACAACAGCCATCGAGCTGCGAAACTTGAAGGAAGTCCATTCCAACACTTAGTCAACTCCACCAAAACACCCTCCCACTTGCCGACGACCGTAACATGAACGGGAAGCCCGAGCCCCGCTAATCGCAGAAGTCGCCCCCAACAGACGGAACCAAACATGTAGATGAGCAGTCCAATCCCGGAACCCAAAAGGAAAACATACCCATCCGTCCCGAACACTCCAACCTTACTGGAGCGGGCCCCACGCCGCCCCATAGACAGCCTACAGACCAGCTTCAGCAGACCGTTGGACCAAGCGACCACACCTCCACTGCCTTACAATCGACTCCGTGACACCTCCACCCGAAGTACGCTCTATAGTGAACAAGACAGAGCATCGGCCATCATCGGTAACAACCGGACAAAACCCCGACCAGCCGCCCCTAGACTCAAACAGCACCGAGCCAGAGTACCAGAGTACCTCCAGGGTATAGGGTACTGTAACATGTGAAAGACAGCCAGCATCACCCCACGATGGTCCCCCAGGAAAACCCACCCACCTGTTCGTGAGCTGGGCACCACAAGCCTACCATGCCACCAGAAAGGAGACCTCCAAGAACACCAGAGTCCGCCAGAGCCAGCGTAGTGGGCAAGAGGCAGCACACCCCCGAGAGCCCAAATGGCCCAAAACCCAAAACCTCCTGCGGCGGCGAAACAGTTGGAAGTCAGCGGAAAAGACACAGGGGGCCAGATTGCACAAGCCAACATTAGAGGAGGCCCAGCAGGAACCCCATACAGTCCCAAAGGCAACCCCAACAGGCAAAGCCCAGCGTAACCCGGAGAGCCCACGGGTTGCGCAGCCGAAACCCACAACGCCCCTCCGGCGTTCCCCTTACAGGAATTGATCCCACTATCCAGGAGACAAGAGCACACATCCCGACCCACGGATAAGGCCTTGGCCACGGAACTCAGAAACTCCAAAACACTATCCCAAGAAAAACACCGCAACAGCAGAGTGCGTACATGCGACACTGACGGCCCCACACATAAGCGACATTGGGAGCAACTTACGTGGAGGCACATAGCCACCTAATCTTGACCGTCAGAAACACAGCCCAGAAAACAACAACTCGACGGACGTACCGGCAGCAGCCGGAAGAACGATTCCACCGCCGCCTGCGTCAGCAAGGCCCCAGGGCCCCGCAGCCCCACCCACACAGACCGCTGCGCCGAGCCACCAACTCAAACCCAGCCCCCGGAAGGAAAACGATAGATGAGTAAATAAGGAACCAGGCGATATCAACCCCGCTCCACCATGGGTACCACCTCCCAAAAGGGGGGGGGCCCGCAGAGCGAACTCCAGGGGCACCTGCAACGATTGGGAAATAAGCTGATCGAGCATTCTTGGGAAACAGGACCCACACCACCCGAAGGAGCTCTCACATGGACTGAGGGTCCAGCACCGAGAGCACCCACGTCCCCATCCCGACAGATCGCAGAGAGGACGAAAACAACGCACCGTGCTGAGGCACCAGGCGAGACCTAAGTAAACCAGAGGCCGAAGCCCACCCGGCCCCAGGCCAAGAAGGGTTGCCCGCCAACTAAAGTGCAAAACGTATCCCCACCAACCCAGCTCCTCCCAGGGACGATACGCGTCCCGAAAGTGTCCTGACCGCAGAACCACGCAGTGCATCCCCGGGGAGCCCTTCTCCCCGACCATGATATCCAGAAAACAGGGTGCATTCAAACATGTGCCATGGGGCGTAACCGACTAGAGCATGCTCCCCACGACCCACCCGGAGCCCCTAATGTCCCTCTTAGTCAAGGGACCCCCCGTGGCAGGAGGGAACGTCCCTGCGATAAAAGCCCCTCCCCCCCATCTGCTCCCTAGCATTGCGCGCAAGCCAAGCGGGCCATATAAGCTCAGCAACACCCAGAGTCATGCGAACCCAGGACGCCGCAGGAAAGCGCACTTAAACATACGATGCATACTGAAAATTAAGGGGGAGGGGGAAGCGGCGTCCATGCACTTAATGTACTTGTAATCCATGTCAGTTGTTTTCTACCGTTTTCGTCTTTTTTTTTTTTTTTTTTCGTGTTGTTTTTTATTGTTGTTTTTCTTTTTCTCTTGATTGTTTTTTATTTTTTTTTAATTTTTTAATTTTTTTTTTTCATTTTATGTTAACGTTCAATCTTCTTGTATATGTCATAGCATGCACTTTTTTTTTTTTTTTAATTTATTCCATTTGGCAATTTACAGTGTAGTCTTTTTTTTTTTTTTTTTTGTGTGTGCAAGAGGACTAGACTGAATAAGGGAAGGAACAACGTATGCACGCAAAGCGCTAACAAAGAAGGGGGAAAAGTACTCACCGTTTGCAGCCTGGCGATCCAAGCCCGGCACTGCGCTCACAGAAGGCTGAGGCAAAGAAACATCAGTAACAGCAACCACAGAAGACATCAGCCGGGATCCAGGCGCCACCTGCTGGACGGGTCCAGGAGCTGCAGCAGAGTCCGGAGAAGAGAGCAGTGGAGAAGAGGAGAGCCCACGCCCCAGAGGAGATGGTCGAGGTAAGTGACCAACAGGGGGGGCAGGGGGCCCAGACAAGACAGAGGGGGGATGGGATAAAGGAGAGGGGGCAGACAGGGAGGGATGGGGACCAGCAGGGGGAGGAAGCGAAGCACAGAGGGGGAGAAAAGAAAAAACAGGAGGGAAAGGGGCAACAGAGGGAGGGAAAGGGGCAACAGAGGGAGGGAAAGGGGCAACAGAGGGAGGGAAAGGGGGAACAGAGGGAGGGAAAGGGGCAACAGAGGGAGGGAAAGGGGCACCAGAGAGGGGAAGGGGCACCAGAGAGGGGTAAGGGGCACCAGATAGGGGTAAGGGGCACCAGAAAGGGGTAAGGGGCACCAGAAAGGGGTAAGGGGCACCAGAAAGGGGTAAGGGGCAACAGATAGGGGTAAGGGGCACCAGAAAGGGGTAAGGGGCACCAGAGAGGGGGAAGGGGCAAAGAGAGGGGGAAGGGGCAACAGAGAGGGGGCTGGAAACAAACTGAGAAGGAGGAAGGGGGACCAGGGGGCCCAGGACCGGGTAAGCAGGGCCCCCTGGGAGAAGCAGAGTGGGAAGGGGAGACAGAGCCCTGGGAGCCTTCCTCACTGGCAGAGGAGGCTCCCGACGGGCAGGGGGACCCCCCCACTGACCCCAACGGCGGTACCAGGGTACCCCGCGCGGCCCGCGGGGGCCTACTCACCGCCCCAACCCCCCGCTGGCCGCGGGGGGGACCATGATCGTTGCCGGGCGGCCACCCGCCGCCCGGATCGCTGCATCCGCCGCCCACCGCCCCTGGCCCGCAATCCAGCACCGGCGGCCGGGGCGGATGGTGCCGGATACAGAAAACAGCACATGCAGGCCGCGCGGCAGCCGCACCAGGGGGCCGCGCGGCAGTAGGAGGCCGCACTCCCGGCCTAGTAGCAGGAGGCCGCATCCCCGGCCTGGGAGTACCAGGCCGGGCGGCAACGGAGGCGGCTGGCCGCGCGGCGGTGGCAGGCCTCGTGGCAGAAGGCCGTGCCACGCGCGCGGCCGCAGCAGGCCGCAAATCCAGGCCCCTGTTGGTAGGCCGCGTGACTGGAGCCCCCAGACACGCGGCCTATTGAGGCCTCGGGCCCGGGCTCCACCTCATACACCGGGCCCGAAGAGGGGGAACAGGGGAGAGCCTGGCAGGCGGGTGGGAACGCCTGCCAGGGCTGGTGCGGCCCCCAGGGGCAGGGACCGCATGGGAGGCAGCAGGGGAGACCGCAGGGGGTGCACCAGGGGGAGGTAGGCCGCGGGGGGGCCCACACCGGTAGCCATACCTCTCTTAATGTGCCCAAATCTCTCCACAGGTGCCGGCCACCATCCATGCTGCAGCAGCCCTGAGGGAAGCCAGAAGCCTCAACCATCAGGCTGTGTCAATCTGCAGGCCCAGGCAAACAGGAGCAGGAGGACAGGAAGCTGTTTGCTGGCCCGAATCCCAAGTGGCACTGAGGTAAGACCTCCCCCACACTGTCTTACACAGAACATAATCACACCCACAGACTCTTCCCAACCAATCCCATGCATCTATCCCCACACTCCTACATGTGCCCTTGTCCGCTTAGCTGCGCTATCTCCCCAGGGCCTAATACACAAATGCACATTCTGACACACACACACACATATATGCACACTGACAAACTGACTGTGCCACACACAAGAGGGTGGCTTCCTTAGGCTTTAGTGGAAGCTGGACAGTGCACCATGCTGCCTCAGGTCCTTTGTCACTCTCTCCCCTTTGGGGCTCTTCCACCCTGAGGATCCAGTCTCGCATGGAGAGTGCTTCCCTCCTGTTATGTATAAGGCTATGAGAAGCATTAACCAAATGGGGAAGGACTGATTGCCTATAAACCTTGGCTGAGTGGAAAGTAAGATGCAGCACATATGTTGCCACAATGAAAAGGAGTAGGGGGGTTGACCATGGGAGACCACTGTATGCACCACCAGCCAGAATGTTTAAATCAGCAGTCATTCTCACCATATGTTAAGAAGGGTACCAAGTTCCATCTCACATTTCCAGCATTAAGGATATTATGTTGAGTACATATAAATTAGTTTCTCTGGAATTAGTTTAGTTGAATTTGTGCTTCCCTAGGCATGACTAAACTTGGGAACCCCTCTAATCTAAATTTGCCCCACCCCTTCCTGTCAAGACCACACCTCTTCCTGTTTAAGACTGTTAAAGAAAACATTACCTGCCTATATCTTGCCCAATGCTTAATATCCATTTGATGCTTACAGTCATATTAACCCCTTAAGGACACATGACATGTGTGACATGTCAAGATTCCCTTTTATTCCAGAAGTTTGGTCCTTAAGGGGTTAAACAAAAGCCTTTCTGTATAGTTCAGCTAAATTCTGTTTTACGTGCACAAATGATGTTACAACACCCAAGAACTGTAAGGACGAGATAAGAAAATCCTGAGTTGGAGAACTTGCAGAGAATTCTATTGGACAAACTGCATCAGTGGGATATCTGCAAAACGTATAAGAAACAGCTTTTTATCTGATCATGTGCGCGCCAGCTAAATAACATTGAAAGTGCTAAAACCTCTGTCACTTTGTTTTGTAATTTTGCTTATCTGTTCAATAATAATATTTTAATTTGGACCAGTTGTTTCACGTGATTTTATTATCCTCAACAAGACCAACACACAATTTCACTGACTGACATACGCCCTAACTGATACATACACTCACTGACAGTAATGTAGTCACATAGTTACATAGTTACATAGCTTAAAAGAGACTTGCGTCCATCAAGTTCAGCCATCCTCAAATTTGTTTTTTGCTGTTGATCCAAAAGAAGGCAAAAACCCAGTTTGAAGCACAATTTTGCAACAAGCTAGGAAAAAAAATCCTTCTTGACCCCAGAATGGCAGTCAGATTTATCCTTGGATCAAGCAGTTATTATCCTACATTGAAAGATTATATCCTTGAATATTCTGTTTTTGCAAGTATGCATCTAGTAGCTGTTTGAACATCTGCATGGACTCTGATAAAACCACTTCTTCAGGCAGAGAATTCCACATCCTTATTGTTCTTACAGTAAAAAAAATTTCCTTTGCTTTAGACGAAATCTTCTTTCTTCCAGTCTAAACGCATGACCTCGTGTCCTATGTAAAGTCCGGTTTGTGAATAGATTTCCACACAATGGTTTGTATTGGCCCTGAATATATTTGTATAATGTTATCATATCCCCTATCAGGTGACGTTTTTTTAAACTAAATAGGTTTAAATTTGTTAACCTTTCTTCATAGCTGATATGTTCCATTCCTTTTATTAATTTTGTAGCCCGCCTCTGCACTTTTTCTAGTGCCATAATATCCTTCTTTAGAACAGGTGCCCAAAATTGCACAGCATATTCAATATGTGGTCTTACCAGTGATTTATAAAGAGGCAAAATTATATTCTCGTCCGGAGAATAAATGCCCTTTTTCATGCATGACAATACCTTACTGGCCTTGGCCACTGCTGATTGACATTGCTGATTGACATTGGCAAACATACTGTTTAGACAACACAGATTTTCACTGACAGACATACAGTGACACACCCACTTAATGACAGGCAAACACTCTCAGATACATATACACTTACTGACAGACACACATTGACCCACACTCACAGATACACACATCCTCACTAATTTGACACACTGATCGACACACACATTCACTCACCGAAACACACTGACAGCCAGTGGTGTATCCTGGTTTTGTGCTGCCCTAGGCAGGACAAAACTCAGGCGCCCCCCCTCCCCCCGCGCCACCCCCACCCAACCTTTCCCCCCGCCCCGCATTCTAAATACACACACACACACTCGCTAACAGAAACACACACACACTAACAGACACACTCACTAACAGACAAACACACTCACTCACTAGCAGACACAAACTAACATACACACACACTCACAGGCAAACACACACTAACAGACACACACACTAACAGACACAGACACACACTAACAGACACACACACACACACACTAACAGACACAAACACTAACAGACACACACACTGACACACACACACACTAACAGACACACTAACAGACACACACACACACACACACACTAACAGACACAAACACTGGCACACACACACACTAACAGACACACACACTAACAGACACAGACACACACTCACCCACCCACATTAACCCTTTTTTTTTAAATGTATTTTTAACACATTAACACATTTTTTTTTAATTTATTTTTAACAAATTGTTTTTTTAATTTTTTTTTAACACGTTTTTTTTATTTTATTTTTAACACTTTTTTTTTAAATTAATTTTTAACACATTTTTTTTTTTAATTTAACACCCCCTTCCTTACCTTTGGGAATGCTGTGGAGGGGGGTGTCTCTTCCTCCCTGGTGGTCCAGTGGCTGCTGGGTGATCGGGCGGCACTGCTTGGCGGGCGGGCGGCTGGCCGGCGAGGGAGCACTTCCCCTGAGCTGTCTGCTCAGCTCCCTCGCCAGCCGCAGAGTGAGGCTGGGAGGCGGAGCCGGAATATGACGTCATATTCCGGCTCCCAGGCTCACTCTGCGGCTGGCGAGGGAGCTGAGCAGACAGCTCAGGGGAAGTGCTCCCTCGCCGGCCAGCCGCCCGCCCGCCAAGCAGTGCCGCCCGATCACCCAGCAGCCCGCCGGCATGTCTGTTAGCCGCAAGGCTAACAAGACATTTGCCTTGGGCATTTTGGGGGCGGCTTTTTTTGCCGCCCCCTGGAAAATGCCGCCCAAGGCAAATGCCTTGTTTGCCTCGCGGCTAATACGCCCCTGCTGACAGCTACTCCAATTATTGTTATTGTACTTCACTATGTGCTATGTATTCTTTAGTTTTTTAGTTATTCAGCTGTATCCCATTTTTGTTCATTCACATATCTGTATTTGAGGTTCGTTTGGGGGAAACCTCTTGGGAAGCTGTATCCATCTTACACGCAAGTTAAGTACCTCTGCATATTCCTACCATTGAGCTGGTTAGGTGTACTTGTGTATATTTTTTTTTGTGTGTATTTTTTTCTTCTTTATACATATTCGTAACTTAGGGAGGATGAACATAGCATGGCATATCATCCACCCCATTTGTCATAGGCCCATGTGTGTGGGTGTAGGGGGACAAGAGGATTTCTCCCAGGCTCTTTAATAATATTCCCAATCTGCTGCACATAGGTGGTGGCTAATTGAACTTTAGCACATTTTTTTTATGGCCACATTGGTGGGGGCAAGGAGGTGATCAGTGACCTGTCCACTTCCCATTATTAAATTGTAAGCCCCCTACTGATGCTTAGAGGTGGGGCCTTTTTTATTTTACAGGCCCCATCCCCATGAGATGGCTTCCTTCAGGTGACCAGGTTGCAGTAGCTGCCCAGTCATCAGTTGTTAATTATAGTGAACAGTCACTGGGTGCTTGCTGTTTAGTATACATGCTCCCACCCATGACATGGCGGGAGGGGTCAAAAGGAAGGGTCATATTGACAATTGACTCCCATAGGATTTTTTTTTACTAATTATGTGACAACTAACTTGCAATCACTGCCAAGCTAGTGCTTCCAGCAGACAAATAGTTCAGATTTTTTTTAAATCCAGGCCCAGATTTTGTCAGTCTGAGACCGGATAAGCAATTAAAGCACATAAGGAGCCATATTGTAAACAATGTATGGATTTTGCAGTCCAAATTGCCCCGTACTGCAGTGAATGGTTTTGCCCCATTAGTATAGGGTCATGTGGACTCTAGTGAATAACATTATGTAGCTCATCCAGCCACAAGCAGCCTGTTCAAGGCATTGGGGGTGGAGAGGGATTACCATTCCGTGTATGCTGACTCCAGATTAAAAAGCAGCATAAAACTGATATTGCCAGGCAGGAAGAGAGTATTGGTAATCCTGACATTACAACAGGGCCATAGATCCTGTAGAATTGTGTAAGCACATAGCTGCTTGTGAAAGGAACTGGAGGGTAATGATCACCGCATGGATCAACTTGCCCAGGCCATCAGTACGCTTCTTACCCGAAGAGAGCACCTACAACCTGCGGCCTCACCTCCACCTTATGTACCTCCACCTATAGTACACGAGGCACCTACTATCTCCCTAACTCCTCCCCTGCATTTTGATGATAATATTCAAGAATGCCAGGGATTTCTTAACTAAATGGAGTATCATTTTGAGGCCTCACCGGGATCTTTTCCCACAGACAGAGCTAAAATTGGTTACATAATGAATCAGTTAAAAGGTAAAGCTTTAGCTTGGGCCAATCCATTATGGGGGAGTAATAGGAGTGTGGCACACAATTACCAGGAGTTCCTTACGGAATTCAAACTTATGTTTGAACCATTAGGCAGAGAGGATGACGGCTCTACTGCCCTGATGCATATCAGACTTTCGGTCTATCTCATAATATGCCATAGAATTGTGTACCCTAGCTTCCGAGGTAAACTGGACTAATAGTGGGTTAATCTCTGCATTTAAAAAGGGAGTATCTGAAACTATGCTAGATAAGATTGCCGCCAAAGACTTACCCAAAAAGCTTAATGTCTTGCAGATTGATAATAGATTGAGAACCAGAGAGGCTACTAGAAACAAGACCAGACGCATAACTATGCATTTAGCTCCCCATTTCTCCAGACCTATTGTCCCTGAAATTCCTGTACAGTCTGAACCCGAACCCATGCAGTTGGGGGTCACTAGACTGTTTGAGGCAGAAAGACAATATAGGAGAAGAGAAGGCCTATGTTTATACTGCGGTAGAAAGGGACATATGAGAAACAATTCTCCCATACGTCCGGAAAACTACCGCACCTAAGCACCTTAAGGGTCTTAGGTGTAATGGAGACATCCTCTGGAAAGAATAAAAATAGATTTCTCCTTGATATTTCTGTCGCCTTTGACAAAGAAAACCTTTCATGCAAAGCCCTGATGGATTCAGGTTCTGCTGGAAACTTCATCGACGTTCAATTTGTCATGGGTAAACTATACCTATCAAGGAGAGACTATCACCCCTAGCTGTTGAAGCTATTGATGGGAGACCGCTCTCACAACCATTGATAACGCATGAAACCTTACCCATTAATATTTCCATTGGTGCCTTACATAAGGAAGAGATTACATTTCAGGTGATTGCATCTCCTTATTGTCCTATCATATTAGGATTTCCATGGCTTATCGAACATAACCCTCAGATTGACTGGGCTAATGGGGAAATATTAGAATGGGGTAAGGATTGTAATGAAAGGTGCATATTGCATGTCACCAAAAGAGTAGGCACTATTGAATTACCCACTAGTACACCTCAAAATCCTGAGATCCCTATAAAATACCGAGACATTAAAGAAGTATTCAGCAAGACTCAGTCTAATACTCTACCTTGTCACAGACCATATGACTGTTCCATTAACTTACTACCCAGCGCTATGCCACCTAAGGGAGCAGTCTATGCTCTATCTCCTCAGGAGAGTAGAGTAATATATTAAGGATTCATTGAATAAAGGCCATATACGAAAATCATCCTCGCCTGCTGGTGCAGGATTCTTTTTTGTATCTAAAGGTGGTGAGTTGCGCAAATGTATCGATTACAGGGCATTGAACAAAATCACCATTAAGAACGCTTACCCCATTCCTCTTATTGCTGAATTATTTGACAGACTCCAGGGTGCTAAAGTGTTTACTAAGCTTGACCTTAAAAGCGCGTACAATTTAGTGAGAATCAAGGAAAACCACGAGTGGAAGACTGCATTTAATACCAGAAGTGGACACTATGAATATCTAGTGATGCCATTCGGGTTGTGCAACGCTCCAGCGGTTTTCCAAGATTTCATTAATGATGTACTCAGGGATTACATTTACTCATTTGTCCTGGTCTATCTGGATTATATCCTTATTTATTCTCCTGACCTCCAGTCTCACCACGGTCACGTTAAACAAGTTCTGCAAACTTTGTTTAAAAAAACAACTTTATTGTTAATTGGAAAAACGTATCTTTGACCAGTCTGAAGTACAATTTTTAGGATATATTTCTGGCTTGGGGTTTCAAATGGATCCTAAAAAAATAGAGTCTGTTCTGCAGTGGCCTTTACCCACTGGGTTGAAAGACATTCAAAGGTTCATTGGTTTCTCCAATTATTACAGAAGATTTATAAAGGGATTTTCTTCAGTAATAGCCCCCATCACCAATATGACACGCAAAGGGGCTAGTAGTACGATATGGTCTAAGGAGGCTATTGAAGCCTTTGAAACTCTCAAACAGCGGTTTGCATCCGCCGAAATATTGATACATCCTGACATTAGTAAGCCTTTCATTCTGGAGGTTGATGCTTTAGAGACAGGGGTAGGGACAGTTCTCTCCCAGAGGGAGAGCCAGGAAACTCCATTACATCCTTGTGGTTACTTTTCTAGAAAGTTGCCTCCTGCTGAGCGCAATTGCGATATTGGCAATAGAGAATTATTGACCATTATTCTAGCTCTCAAGGAGTGGCAATTTTTTTTAGAGGGTTCCAAGGACCCCCTTTTGATCATTACTGATCACAAAAACCTGGCTTATATAGGAGATGCCAAGTGATTATCTTCTAGACAAGCTAGGTGGCCTCTATTTCTTTCTCGCTTTAATTTTCCTATCACTTATAGACCTGGTTCTAAAAATGTCAAGGCCGATGCCTTGTCCAGGCAGTTTGATACTGAGGCTATACTAGAGCAAGAAACATCCCATATCATTCCCCCGAAATGTATCATTGCGTCCACTGTCCTTTCATTGTCCTCTCCACTGCTTGGCTCCATCATGGAGGCTCAGTCTCATGCGCCCTGCGGTAAACCTCAGGACAAACTGTTCGTTCCATTGGGGGAAAGGGTTAATATCATGAAGGTGTTTCACGACAATGTGTCTGCTGGTCACCCAGGTATTAATAAATCCACTTCTGCTATCATTCTGGTGGGATTCCCTCAGGAAGGATGTTAAGGAGTATGCAGGCTTGTTCTATTTGTGCGGTTTCCAAAGTGCCTCATAAACTCCCTTGTGGCTTGTTGCAACCTCTTCCTATTCCTGAGGTCCCATGGTCCTACTTGTCAATGGACTTCATTGTTGAACTTCTTAGTTCTAATGGTTATACCACTATTCTCATGGTTGTGGACCGTTTTTCAAAAATGGCTCATTTTATTCCTCTCAAGAAATTGCCGTCATCTCAGGACCTGGTACTAATCTTTACATGAGAAATTGTCCGTCTGCATGGCATTCCTCACAATATAGATAGAGGTTCTCAGTTCGTGTCCCGGTTTTGGAGGGCCTTCAATAAACAATTAAAGATTGAATTGTCTTTTTCATCCTCTAGACCAATGGTACAGCTGAGAGGGCTAACCAGTCCTTGGAATTATATTTGCGTTGTTTCGTTAATAGCACTCAAAACAATTGGTCCGAATTACTACCATGGACCGAATTTGCTAGGAACAATGCTGACCATGACTCCTCTGGGCATAGTCCATTTTTTGTTAATAATGGGCGGCATCCTACTGTCCTACTGGCTGTTTTTCTGATACGGCTATTCCTGCTTTGGATGACCATCTCGCTTCCACCCGTGATACCTGGGTTAAAGTTCAATCTGCTCGGGGTACTGCTGCTGACCGTTTCAAGCATTATGCTGATACACGTCGAGTTGCCAACCCTGTTTACCAAGTGGGTGAGAGGGTTTGGTTATATTCTCGTAACATCAGGCTCAAAGTCCCTAGCATGAAATTTGCTCCTAGGTTCCTTGGACCTTTTCGTATCCTTTGTAGGTTCAATCCTGTTGTGTACTTTCTGGCCCTTCCGGCCTCCTTGAAAATTCCTAATAGCTTTCATGTGTCCTTACTCAAACCTCTTTTTTGCAATAAATATACTGTCTCAAGTGTCCCTCCTCCTCCCTTAGTTGTTTCTGGACAGGAAGAGTTTGAGGTCGCCTCCATAATTGATTCCAGGTTTTCTCGGGGCACTTTACATTACTTGGTGGATTGGAAAGGTTATGGACCAGCAGATCGTTCTTGGGTTCAGGCGTCTGATATACATGCTGGCCACAAGATTCGCTATTTTCACGCCAAGTTTCCTCTCAAGCCTGGTCCTGCCCACCCGGTGGGCGTTCTTCAGGTGGGGGGTAATGTCACGTATTTATCTGCTCATAAAAATGTGATTAATGACATTATGACAGGAAAAGTTGTGCTGAGCAGCAATCAATCCACAGGAGAGTTTGTGCTGAGCAGCAATCATGCAAATAGGAACCTGGTAACTGCCTTTGGGGTCAAAGGCCGGTTACAACCAATCAGATCCACCCGCGGGGTATTTAGGCCCAGTTCTCCTCTTGCTCTGTGCCCTGTCGTGGTTTCCCTTGTGGTTGTCTGAGAGTGCATTATTGATTCTGGTTATTTGACTTTGGCTTTGATATTGACTTCCCTTTTTTCTGGCATCCCTGACCCCTGGCTTTTCCTTATTGTTGTGTCTCTTTCTGGATCCCTTAACCTAGGCTATTTCTGACTATTCTTTGGTACGTTTGTCCGGCCATTCTAAGGTCTGGTATACGTTACTTATCAGTCCTCTGTGTTACACAATTCTACGTGCTGGATCATACTGTAATCCTGACACTCTTTCCTCCAGTACTGGTTTTGACATTAATTTCTAGTGTAATTTCGCCCCCATAAAGTCATATGCTCATGCCCCTGGTGCTTCATCTTGTTCCTTATTTGTTTCCTGCACCAGAATAAGAACCTGGAATTTATTTCTAATTGGATTAAAATGAACATTCAGCCAAAATAATAATGCATGCTTTTTATTACTTAACATTAACAGCATTCTTCACTAACCTGAAAATTGTCAGGAATTCAAAGAGAATTCAAAGTGAATTTCAAATTTATGGAAAAAGTCTGTTCTGCTTCCAGTTTGGCTACTTGACCTTAAAGGATCACTATAGGGTCAGGAACACAAACATGTATTCCTGACTCTATAGGGTTAAAACCACCATCTAGCCACCCTGGTCCTCTCATACCTCCCTAAAATTAGTAATATCTTACTCGTATTCAAGCCTGAAGCTGCTGGCTTTGTCACTGTTTCCTTTAGACCTGCCCACAGCCTGCTGACATCATCAGAAGTGGTAGCCTGATCCAATCACAGTGCTTCCACATAGGATTGGCTGAGACTGACAAAGAGGCAGATCAGGGACAGAGCCAGCATGATTCAAACACAGCCCTGGTCAATCAGCATCTCCTCATAGAGATTAATTGAATCAATGAATCTCTATGAGGAAAGTTCAGTGTCTGCATGCAGGGTGAGGAGATACTGAATGTTTGGATGCATTTCAGGCAGCCATGACACAGGAAAGATTTCTAACAGCCATTTGAGGAGTGGCCAGTGAAGTTATCACTAGGCTGTAATGTAAACACTGCATTTCCTCTCAAAAGACCGTGTTTACAGCAAAAAGCCTGAAGGTAATGATTCTACTCACCAGAACAAATTCAATAAGCTGTAGTTGTTCTGGTGACTATAATGTCCCTTTAAAACTCACTTTAGTAAAAGCCCAGTGTAAGCTATGTATTGTATACTATCATAATATTGTATGGCATTGTATGCTATGTAGGGGCGGACTGACCACTAATGCGGTGCCCGAAGGCCTGAGCCAGTGAGGGGGTCCACAAAACCCCATTGTGCTGATGGGTACGAGGCCTCTCCTCACAGGCCACCCAACATGCTCATTTTTAAAAAAAATTTATGGTCACCACGCATGGCCATCTTTAAACCTGGAAGGTGCCCAGCGGAGTCCCAAGTGTGCCGCCAGGACCTTGCAAAAAGCAGCTGCACGTCACTTCCTTCCTGTACTTTGTTAGTGAGCCACGCGAGGGAGTAGGCAGGTCAAGAGGAGAGGAGTGTCATAGACTCTGCTGGGCCACCAGGGACCAGTTACATGGGCCACTAGTAACTGGACACTGAACCACTGGGTCACCAGGGAATAGGGAAGTGTGCCTATTACCTAAGGTAAGCTGGGAGAGGGGAAAAACTTAAAACTATAAGGTCAGGCATTTAAATGTGCATTCCTGACCTTATGATGTTAAAAACACTATTTAGGTTTCTGGCACCCTTTCCCCCTTAAAAAGGTACTAATCTTACCTTTATTCCAGCGCAGCACCGGTCCACCTGCGCTGGCTCTGCCCCTGATTGACCTCCTTGACTGAGATCATCAGCACTGACGATGTTAGCCATTTCAATGCTTTCCAATGGGAAAACATTGGATTTGTTGAGACTGTCAATTCTGATGATCTCAGCAAGGTGCAGGGGCGGAGCCAAGCACCTCGCTGTCCAATAAGCATCTCCTCATAGAGATTTGTTAATTTAATGCATTTCTATGGGGAATGTTCAGTGTCTCCATGCAGAGCGTGGAAACGCTGAGTGCTAGTGCTGTATATTATGCAGCACTGACCCAGAAACCATCTCTAGTGGCCATCTGAGTGACTGCCATTGGAGGTGTCCTTAGGCAGTAATGTGAACACTGCATTTTCTCTGAAAATGCCTGCAGGGACTGACTATACTCACCAGCACATCTACATATGACTATAGTGTCCCTTTATTGTGAATTGTGGGAGGACATAAGCTCCCCACCCCCTGCAAACTTCTTTCTCTAGTCACCTACTTTCCTCACTGCTACCCATACACAGCCACACACATTATTCACAGCTATACACACTCATCACTCAACATCCACACACATCATTCACAGTTACACACATAGCCATCTACACAACAGCACATACCAGCCACAGCTACCCATTTACAGTGTTATAAAAATGAAGAGAGGAGCCACACTCAATCCCAATAAACACGAGGTGCACTGGAGCAGGACCAGCAATCCCACAATGATCAGTCAGATAAAAAGAAAATATCCAGGCATTCAAGGTGTTCAGAAAAAAATAGTCAGAGAACACAGAAAAGACTAAAATAAAGAGGGAGTAAGAAATATACAATAACATCAGGAGGATAGCTCTTAAACTGGAAAAAAGGGTCACCAGTCCTTATAAATAATAAACATAAAAATGTCATTATAATACTATAAAGAAAAGTCCAGGAACAAAAAATGGATAGAGTAAGCATAAAAAAGCCAGTCAGCACAGAAAAACTGTTTGCCAATATGTCCATCTGTTTATAGATATACATGAGTTTATTCGGAAAATTGCTATTAAAATGTTTTTGTATAGATAAGAAATCTTTAGGGACTGAACAGGGAAATGAAGGGAAAGTAAAAGAGGAAGACTAATGTATTGTACTCAACTAGCCCTTTATCACTGGATAGAGTACACAGACTCCCCAGACTGGCCAGGTTCGCGGCGGACACGCCGAAAGATGTCATAGCCCGCTTCCACTATTACAAGTCAAAGTAGGCACTCCTGGCTGCAACAAGGAAGTTTGACCAACTTCCAGACCCGTACCAGGGAATCAGTATAGACGCCGACTTATCAGCGGCTACTATGGCGAGAAGACGGGAATTTATCAACGTGACCAAGACCCTACGCAATCGCCAAATACCGTACAGATGGGGATACCCAACTAAATTATTGATCTGGTACAAAGGCAAAATGGAAGCAATCCTGCAACCAGAAGTCGGAATGGCGAAACTTAAAGAATGGGGACTGTGCTAAAATTGTCAGGATAGTCTGTAAAAGTTAAGGCTAGCTCTATAATTAGCCATTCAGTTAAAGGCTATCCCCTACAAGACGGGCATCCCATAATCTATCACACTGGTAGCATATTGCAAAATTGTAATGAGGTGGTACTTAGTGCCCACAAGACTAGCGATTGTGCACCTATCGGTGTCCCATACCTGCTGGAGGTGTGACTTGCACAGGGGCACCATGCTACATATTTTCTGGAACTGCCCCCTATTAAGAGGTTTCTGGGCAACACTAGGGGAAGATATCGCACTTATAACGAAACGTAAAATTCCAAGTACACCAGAATGCTACCTGCTTCATCTGTCCCCAGAATTGCTATCAGACACTACTAGCTCTGTCCTTATAAACCTGTTAACAGCTGCAAAAACTAGCATAGCCAGTCAGTGGAAGAAGAAACACCCTCCCTCCCCCTCTGCCGTATGGAACAGATTGGACTCCATAGCAGATTATGAATCAATGGCGTATAGAATGACTGGTCAAATAGAAAAATATGACAAAAGATGGGCAAGCTGGCACACATCCCGTACGGCAGTAAAAAAAACCTCAAAAACACCACCTAGTGGGTACAGGCATAGTCCCGCACAACCTATACGCAGAAATTACAGGACCAAGGGACAAAACCCCATTCTATCTTAGTTGGCTATTCTACATATAAGGAGAATTTCCTAAGACATTTCATCATGAGTTCATCTTAAGTAACAAGTTAGAACATCTTTTTGTTTTCCCCCTGCCCCCACCCCCTACTATCCCACCACAATTCCACAAATCTAACAGGTGCATGGCTCCCGCATACAAAGTCGAAAACACTAGAGAAGTTCTCAGACACCCTACATTTCAGTTGTTAAAGGGAGGGCCAACCAACAATACCATCAATGATACCATTTTACTAATGTCTAATCAAAATGCACGTCACACCTTATCTATATCATAAACAGTATATACTGTCTAGCACCGAATGTATATTAGATTGTAATATTGCGATTCGTAAATTGTGATGTGTAACATGGAAATAAGCACCCCCAATCCCACTTTCCTTTCTTTATTCCCATTGTTCTTTTTACCATGCAAAAACGCAATAAAAAACAAACATGGAAAAAAACAAACAAACTAGCCCTTCATAAAGTGAAGCTATAACATATGGAAATTAACAAATAGTAAAAAGACAATAAAGATTACATTTTATCTAGACAGCGGTTCTATTTGGTTTCTTTCTTCCAACTAAATATGGATAGACTATTATACCTATCTATCTATCCTATGGTGAATTAATACAAGATCCATTATCCTTTCTCATCTTTATTAGCTTTTTAGACTATTTGTTAATTGCCATATGTTATAGCCTCACCTAGGCTAGCATTAATACCCTCTCTGAAATATTGTTTCTCATTTCGTATTTTAATAGACTTTATTAAAAGTTATGTTTTATTTATTTATGGGTTGCTTTCTCTTATGAAGGGATAGTTTTGAGTACAATACATTATTCTTCCTCTTTTACTTTCCCTTCATTTCCCTGTTCAGTCCCTAAATATTACAATTAGGCGTTACCCCCCACCTGGTACTTAGCAACCTGACACATTCTCCCTTAACAAACTAGTTTGAAGTAGATAAGAAATCTACTACATTATTTTTAAAACAGGATTATACACACACTGATTTACATCCCACTTTGGCTTTTTACCCCCAACACTTGAAAAGTGACTCTTTTAACGTGTTCGAAAAATGGTAAAGGCAGATATTGGGTAACTAGTTACTAATGAATTGAATAAGGGCAACCTGACCAAAAGAGAAAGACAGTCCTTGAAGAAACTAATGAAGAAAGATGATATCATCATTAAATTAGCCGACAAAGGAGGTGGGCTGGTTATTCTCAATACAGATGACTACAGAAAAGAGGTATGCCTCCCATACGTTTCTGGCTTCCACTATGTGGTTTGCTGGGTGTATCAGCTGGCTAGTCTTCGTTTCATATGTTAGGTTTAGGGAAATCTGTTGGAGAAGGCTGGATCTCTCTGGCGGCTGTGTCTGTTTCCAACCTCTGGCTATCAATAGGTTGGCAGCTATCAATATATGATATATTAGGCCGGCATGTGCTTTTGGGTAGGGGTCAATTGATATGAAAAGCAGGGTGTTTTCTGGCCTCAGATTGGTTCCTATGTCCAGTGCCCCTTGTATCACTTCCTCAACTTCCTTCCAGTATCCCCTGATGACCGAGCAGGTCCACCAGATATGGAACATTGTGCCCTCATCTTTTAAACATCTCCAGCATAGCCTTGAGGTGTTAGGGTATATGGTTGCCAGTCTGGTTGGCACCAAGTATCATCTATATTGTATCTTGCGCATTAGCTCTAGGTGGGATGCGCATCTGGATCTGCCTTTATAGGCTATGAAGGCCTGGTTCCATTGCTCTTCTGAGAAGACTTCGCAAATCCCTATGCCACGCCTCTCTAAATTTGTCGGGCTGTGGTTATGGCTGTTGAGTTGGATTATTGAGTATTGCATACATGAGTGAAAGCGGTTTCTTGGGCATTGTCATGGATTCACATGCTTTCTCTATAAATTGCGTATGGGTCGTGGTTGTCAGGACAATGGAGTTTGTCAGTATGAAAATATCACCCTTTGTGGTAAATCGTAACTTTGTTGCAGGTCGGGGAATTGTCTCAGTTTTCTGTGATTATATAGGTGTCTAACTATCGTGCAACCTCGCTCGGTCCAAATACGGTGGTCAAATGTGGGATTTGCCATGTGAATGCAGTATATTGGCGTTGCCATCGCCCACTTATCCGTATATCCTAGCTGTGGCTTGACCAGATCCCAATTTTTTAGTAGGATTGCTGTGGTGGCGGGTGTGTCTGGGGACTGCGGCGATGCCTATGTGGAACCCAGAATAGGGATCTGAGGCCCTTGGGGCAAGCCCACGTTGATTCCATCTCCACCCACTGTGGTGGGTTATGGGCTTTGTGTGCCTGCAGGGCGGTGGTCATCAGTGCTGCTTTATAGTATGTTCTCACCTCCGGTAGGCCTAGCCCTCCCTGCGCTAGGGGTTTGGTGAGTATGCTTGTGGCTACCCTGACTTTCTTATGTGCCCACACGAAGCTAGTGAGGGTTCTTTGTAGTCGTCTCAAGTATGTGTTGGGTATTGGGATCTGTAATGTTCTAGTTAGGTACTGGAATTTTGGTAGCAGCATCATCTTCACTGCTGCCAGCCTTCCCACCCAAGACATAAACTTACTATCCCAGTTCTTCAAGGTATCGCTAAATTCGTCTAGTAACCTCCTGTAGTTTAGATGTAAGAGTCCCCCCGGGTCTTTTGGGATTTTCAGTCCCAGAAAAGTGAGGTTGTCATCCCTCCAGTCCAGTTGTAATGAGAATTTTAATTGTTCTATGGTATCGTGTGGTATCCCAATCCCCATTGCTTGCGTTTTTGTTACGTTAAGTTTGTAGTACGATTGCTCCCCATATAGTTATTTTTCCTTCAGTAGGTTCGGGAGTGACAGGTATGGTTGTGTAAGTGTTAGCAGGATATCGTCCGCAAATAGGTTCGCTTTGTATTCCCTCTCCCCTATCTCCAAGCCATGTATTGCGGGGTTTTCTCTAATTTTGATCGCCAACGGCTCCAGTGCCAACACATAGAGCATCGGGACAGGGGGCATCCCTGTCGCGTGCCGTTTTTAAGTCGGAACGGCTCTGACAGGAACCCCGCATTCAACACTCTTGTCGCGGGCTTGCTGTATAGGGCTTTCACGGCTGACACAAAGCCATAAGGGATGTCAAACCTACCCAACACCTCCTTTAAAAAACCCCAGTGTAAGCGATCGAATGCTTTTTCGGCGTTGAGGGAGACCAGTAGTCCCCCCCGCCGCCGGATTTTTAAGTAGTGGAGGATGTTAATAACTTTCCTGGTGTTATCCGTGCCCTCTCTTCCCTTTATGAAACCCACCTGGTCGTCATGTATTATGTGTGGGAGGATTGCACCGAGTCTATTAGCATACAATTTGGCGTACAGTTTTGCATCCGTGTTGAGAAGGGATATGGGCCGAAAGTTCTGTGGGATCGTCGGGGTTTTGGGAGCGTAACGATGTGAGCAGCTAGTGTTTCTTTAGGAAGCTCCCTCTTTTGGGTTGCCTCTGTGACTAGTCTGGCTAAGTATGGTGCAAGTGTTGTATTGAATTTCTTGTAATACTGATTATCGAACCCATCTGGTCCTGGGGATTTCCCCGTTGGGAGGCCTTTGATTAATTCCTCAACTTCTTGAACTGTTATTGGTTTTGTAAGGTCTAGCTGCTGTTGTGGCGTGATTTTAGGTAATCTCACTCCATCCAAGTAATCACTAATGCTGGTGTCCGTCGGATGCCTGACCTGTGTGTCTTGTTGAATGTTATATAGTGTTGAGTAATATGTTGCGAACACATCACTTATGCCTTTTGGGGTACGTATTTTTGTTCCTGCCTGGTCTGTGACATAGGATATTTTTTGTTTTTTATTCTTTGTGCTAACAATTTGCTTGCATTATTCCCTTGTACGTAGTGGGTTAGCTTGAGCTTCTGCATGTGGGTGTTGAGTGTTTCTAGTGCTTGTTGGTGCATGAGTCTTGTGATCTGAGTTATCTTAGTTCTTGTCTCTGGGGTTGGGGTGTGTTGATTGAGTCTGTTTAGCTCGTATAGTTCTACCTGCCTTGCTCTGAGTTGTGCCTGGTTTGTCTTTTTCACATAGGCTGCCCTTCTGACCAGTAGGCCTCTTGCTACTGTTTTGTGAGCGAGCCATAGAGTTGAGTCCGAGACATCCCCCGTGTCATTGAGTTTGAAGTATGTTTGAAGGTCTTCCGTCAGAGTCTTAGCATATCCCCTGTCCCTCAACAGTGAACTGTTTATTTTCCACGGGCTGCGGTGTTTAAAGTCATAGATATTTTTTAATTCTATGGTTACTGGTGCGTGGTCTGACCATGTGATCTGCTGTATATCGCTGTGAATGATTTGGTCTAATGCCGAACCTGCTAGGAGGAATCCATCTATTTTAGAGTAGGAGTTGTGTACCGCTGAATAGTGGGTATAAGCCCTTTCCGTAGGGTGCGTGACTCTCCAGGCGTCATAGAAATGGTGGTCATGGAGGAGTTTTGCTATGGCTCTGCATTGTCTCTTCAGGGGGCGGTGATGTTTGCTATTTGAAAGTAGGGTGGTGTCTGTCTGCGGGTCGAATATGTGATTGAAGTCCCCTCCTATGATTGTGATACTTTTCTGGGTTGTGGCCGTCTTGATTAAGATTTTTTGCAAAAAATTCCTTTGATTGGTATTTGGGGAGTACACATTCACAATGGTATATAGCATATCGTTAAACAGTCCTACGAGTATGATGTATCTACCAGACGGATCCATGTCTAAAGTCTGCAGGGTGAATTAGACCGTTTTGCTAATGAGGATGGATACTCCTCTGGCTTTAGTGGGTGCTGTGGCATGAAACTGGTGTGGGAAGTCTTTAGCTAATATTGCCAGATGGTCATTGTGTCTAAAATGGGTTTCCTGGAGGCATAATATGTCTACTCCCAGAGTCCTAACCTCTCTGGTGAGAAGGTGTCGCTTTACCGGGGCGTTGAGGCACCTAACATTAAAGGTGCATAGCTTCACGGTGGTCTGTGAGGTTGGTGTCTCTCGTACCTGTGAAGCTGGTCAATGTGTGTGAGGGTCACTGCCCTCCCCAGCTCTGTCGAGCGGAGCAGTGTATCCCTCTGTATTTTCGCTGGTATGTCTATGTGGCCCACGGAAAAAACGGGTATTTGGTTGATGTTAGGTGGTTGTAATATCTCTGCGGTCACCCACTAACCCTATCCCATCCTCGTGAATACAATACTCAACAGGTGGTATACATGCAATACACGAATCAACATATAACAAAACAGCAACATAAGCGAAAGTATTTACAAGAGTATTCCTAAGAATTATTTGTGCCATTAATTTGGCGTGGCACTGCGTTGTTGTGCCTTGGGGGTAGAGGCTTAAGGCCTCATGTCCTGTGGGAGCTTTCTCCCTCTACAGCTATTATTTGTGTGTTCGTTGGGATGTCCCAACTGGTAATCATAGCCCTTTGAGTCTTGCTACGGTGTTTTCTGTACTTATACAATCTTTGAGTTATCAGTTTGCATTAACTTTTTTTTTGTCACCATGCAGGGTTTTGGTGTTAGGTAGGTGTCTGGCTGCCCCTCCGGCAAGCTGTCTATCTTGGGGCTGATGCATATGGCTTAAAGTGTTCACCTCTATATATTTGGTGGCGACTTTTAGGTCAGGGGTTGTGTTGTTCTCATACTCATATAGTAATTTGTGATACCCCGTCTGCCCCTGTGCCCCATTGTGAGCACTACTGTTACCCGGTGTGGTTGGTGTATCATTTTACATTACCCTGCCCCCAGGCTGATAGTCCTTCACCCTGTGTTGCCTCAGGGCCCTCACACTCACAGTCCCTTTTATTTATCTCCGCTTCGCCTTCTTCCAGTCCGGTGAGGCTCTGGTGTTGCTCCTCTCCTGCCGTCGATGTGGGTGCGATGTTCCAGTAGGAACAGCGATGTTCTCGTAGGATGCGGTGGCCTTCCTCTGGTGGTAGTCTTCCCTTCCCGCATCACCAGGAGCTTGGTGGGGTATCCCCATCTGTATGGGAGGTGGTTGTCTCTGAGCTGAGTGGTTATATCCCTGAAGTCGTGCCGTCTCTTTAAAGTGTATGAGGAGATGTCTGAGTAGATGGTCGTCCCTCTATATTCTGCAGGCATTTCTTTCCGTTTTCTGTTTGCATCCAGGATAACTTCTTTAGCGTGGAAGTAATGCATTCTGAGCAGGGTGTCTCTCGGCGTGTCTGGGGGTAGGAATTTCGGTTTGGCGGTTCTATGGATCCTGTCCAGCAGGAACAGGTCCTGCGGCAAATCCGGAGCGAGTTCTTTTAGTAGGCCCGTGACATGGACGCCACAACAGCGTTCATGTTTTATACAAGGCAAACAGTTGCAAGGGTAAATGCACGTTTTTATATTAGGATACATAAAACAGGTTTAACTGAACAGTTGTGTTTCCATAGTAGAGTTAGAGTGTTCAATGTTTGTGAAGGAGAAATGTTGTGCAAATTAGTTATGTAATTAGTGCAGGCTATGTGCAAGGTGAGAGTGAGTTTCCTGTTTGGTTGTCTTTTTGGCTTAGGCTCATGTAGAGTATATGGACCTCATGTTAAGTGCACAGATTATCAAGCTGAGCTAGACAGCAATGCAGTCCAATGGCAGGATGAATGTAAGATGATGCAACAAGCGTTTGCGGCTCTCTAAGAGCACATAGTGAGTTTGCCTAAGAGGCGCACTAGTCATGACTGGGTATGAGAGTAGGCTGCTTAACCATTGGTTTGTCACAATAATTACAAAGGCTTTCTAGCATCTTTAACGAGAGCTAGCATATGACTAAAGTGCACATAACATAACATTAAACCGGCTAACTGTAAGCATTTCTCTAGTACTATTCATATGCTCCTAGGGGGGAGTATTCTCATGCATTTCTTGTATGTACGTAGTGGGAAATCGCGATGCAGCCTAGAACAAAAGCTAACCCCATTCAACCCCCCAATAACGACAGACCACTTAGTATGGATGAAAACAGGCCACAGCATTTATTATCACAAACTAAATTACTGCATAACACATCCATAACTTTAATTATTAAATCTCTTCTTTTTCTGTAACCAAAACGTTAGACATAAATAAGCATAAACATATATACATATATAACTCCACACATAGTGTTATACAGTGACCCAACCGTCCTTGCCAATAAACATACAGTGGTTCCTAATCACCACTTCCTCTCACCTCCCCCCTCGTCATAAAATCATATCTTTCCAATGCCCGCCATCAGCCGACCTTATCCACGCTCGATGGGCACGAGACCTCAGGCAACCTAATGTTAAACCTTTGAAGCAGGGGAGGTTGAGACCTTAAAATCTTGTTCATCTCATTCCATATACTAAAACGTAACCCCTCAAACTCAATTGGCAAGGACATACCCCCGGCTAGCTGTGACTAAATATACCAATAGGGTGGGCGGGAGGGAAGCTGTTTGCTGGCCCGAATCCCAAGTGACACTGAGGTAAGACCTCCCCCACACTAACTTACACAGAACATAACCCCACCCACACACTCTTTCTCAACCAATCCCATGCATCTATCCCCACACTCCTACATGTGCCCTTGTCTGCTTAGCTGCGCTATCTCCCCAGGGCCTTGTATGTACGTAGTGGGGAATCGCGATGCAGCCTAGAACAAAAGCTAACCTCATTCAACCCCCCAATAACGACAGACCACTTAGTATGGATGAAAACAGGCCACAGCATTTATTATCACAAACTAAATTACTGCATAACACATCCATAACTTTATTTATTAAATCTCTTCTTTTTCTGTAACCAAAACGTTAGACATAAATAAGCATAAATTAACATATATACATATATAACTCCACACATAGTGTTATACAGTGACCCAACCGTCCTTGCCAATAAACATACAGTGGTTCCTAATCACCACTTCCTCTCACCTCCCCCCTCGTCATAAAAACATATCATTCCAATGCCCGCCATCAGCCGACCTTATCCACGCTCGATGAGCATGAGACCTCAGGCAACCTAATGTTAAACCTTTGAAGCAGGGGAGGTTGAGACCATAAAAACTTGTTCTAATTCCATATACGTAAACGTAACCCCTCAAACTCAATTGGCAAGGATATACCCCCGCCACAACCCCGCTGTTTTACACCTAAAATCAGCGGGGGACCCCACCACAACCAGCCATGGCCTGTTTCACCACTTCTCGCAGCGCAAGATGAACATAGGCCTATTCTGACCTCCAGCAAGCGCACCCATCCCCTCAAGATAACTAGGCCACATCCGGCCAAACCCTAAGGTGAACTGGAATCCCCCAAGACAAACCTAGAAACCCATCTCGTCCGAATTTCGACGGCAGCGCACCAGGGCACTCACATTGCTGAGCGCACTGCCAACAGGAACGGGCGATAGCCTCAGCCAAGCCCCTGAGAACCTCCGGGAAGAAGCAGAATGCGTAACATGTCCAGATGGAAGAGCACCCAATTCCGAAACCGACACCAAACCCATGTCAGTCCACCCAGAGATGACAAAACCCCTGGTATCCTCATGAGGCAGGACAGCTGACCCTGCATGAGGAGGATCCACACCCCCTCCATATATCTGGCACCAGACCACCAAACCTCCACTCCCGAAGGCGTAAGATCCAACCACTCGCCCCTGCCTCCTGGCCCAAATTACATACGAGAATCCCAGCATCCCCATTCCGGGGGGGGAGGGACCGTAACCGCGGAGATAAATCCATTCGGAGACCAGCAGGAAGATACCCAAGGAACCCACCACCCTGACTCCCACCATTCGAGCCCTCTGAACCATTGTCGCAGGCATGCCAAGCCTGGCGGCATCCGTAGCTGCCCCCAACCAGAATGAATGCCCCATGAACTCCCCACCATCCTTATCCAGGAATTCGAGCCCCCAAGCAGAACACCCCAACTAAATGGACGCAGGGGAGAAAACCCATCTCCGAGAACCAAACAGGGGTGAGGAGGCCGAATAATCCAGGGGATGGAACAGCACTCCCAATGAAAAACATCAAATGACGGAACCCTGCGCCGCCCCCGATTGGAACGGTATATTTCAGACTATCCTGGGAACCCACTACATCATGGTAGGAGCCCAACCATTACCCTGTGCATTCCATCTACCTCAGGAGGATGCAGAAAGTCAACCCTGCAACATCCAAGAATTGCACAGATTCTATCGACGAATCAGCCAACCGCAACCGACTTACCCAACGACAACAGCCGTCGAGCGGCGAAACGCTTACTCAACTCCACCAAAACACCCTCCCACTTGCCGACGACCGTAACATGAACGGGAAGCCGAGCCCGGTAATCGCAGAAATCGCCCCCAACGTCAGTAATAGACGGAACCAAACATGTAGATGAGCAGTCCAATCCCGGAACCCCCAAGGAAACGTTCCCATCTGTCCCGATCACTCCCACCTTACTGGAGCGGGCCCCACACTGCCTCAGAGATCGCCCACGGACCAACTTCAGCAGACCGTTGGACCAAGCGACCACACCTCCACTGTCTTATAAATCGACCCCGCGACACCTCCGCCCGAAGTACGCTCTATAATGAAAAAGACAGAGCATCGGCCATCACATTGGGAATAACCGGACAACCCTGACCAGCCGCCCCTAGACTCAAACAGCGCCGCAACCAGAGTACCAGAGTACCACCGGGGTAGAGGGTACCGTCACATGATGAAGACAGCCAGCACCACCCCACGATGGTCCACAAGGAAAAACCCACCCACCTGTTCGTGAGCCGGGTACCCCGTGTTTACCATGCCACCAGAAAGGGGAAGCTCCAAGAACACCGGAGTCCGCCAGAGCCAGCGTAATGGGCAAGAGTCAGCACCCCACGAGAGCCCAAATGGCCCAAAACCTGCTGCAGCGGCAAACAGTTAGAAGCCAGCGGAAAGGACGTAGGGGGCCAGATTGCACAAGCCACCGTTAAAGGAGGCCCAGAAGGAACCCCATACAGTCCCAAGGGCAACCCCAACAGGCAAAGCCCAGCGTACCCCGGAGAGCCCTTGAGTAGCGCAGCCGAAACCCACAACGCCCCTCCAAGCCCCCGACGCCTCCTGCCTGATGTCCCAAACCGCAGTCAAGGGCAACCGACGTCCCCCCTGCAGGAGTCGAACCCACTATCCAGGAGACTACAGCACGTATCCGACCCACGGATAAGGCCACATGTGTGGACATGCGACACTGATGGCCCCCACACATAAGCGACATCGGGAGCAACTCACGTGGAGGCACACAGCCACCTAAACCTGACCGTCAGAAACACAGCCTGGAAACAAAAACCTGGCATGCGTACCGGCAGCAGCCGGAAAACTGATTCCGCAGCCGCCTTCGTCAGCAAGGCCCCAGGGCCCCGCAGCCCCACCCACGCAGACCGCTGCGCCGAGCCACCATCTCAAACCCAGCCCCTGGAAGGAAACGACAGCTGAGTAAATAAGGAATCTGGCGATATCGACCCCGCTCCCCCATGGGCACCATATCCCAAAGGGGGAACCCGCAGAGCGGACTTCAGGGGCACACTAAACGATCGGGAAGTAAACCGAGGGTCCTGCACCGAGAGCACCCACGTCCCCCATCCCGACAGATTGCAGAGAGATCGAAAACACACCGTGCTGGGGCGCTAGGCGAGCCCCAAGTAAAACCAGAGGCCGAAACCCATCCGGTCCCAGGCCAAGAAAGGGTCGCACCGCCAACCGTGGACAAAAGTGCAAAACGTACCTCCACCAACCCAGCTCTTCCCAGGGACGATATGCGTCCCGAGAGCGTCCTGATCGCAGAACCACGCAGCGCAATCTCGGGGAGCCCTCTCCCCGACCATGCCATCCAGAACACTGGGCACATCCGAATACGCGCCATGTGTTGTAAGCGACCACAGCATGCTCCCCACGACCCTCCCGGAGCCCCAAATGTCCCTCTTAGTCAAGGGACCCCCCGTAGCAGGAGGGAACATACCTACAATAAAAGCCCCTTCCCCCATCTGCTCCCTAGTATTGCGTGCAAGCCAAGCGGGCCATAGTAGCTCAGCAACACCCAGAGTCACGGGAACCTGGGAGGCATCGCCGGCGCCAGACGCTGCAGGAAAGCGTACTTAAACATATGATACATACTGAAAATGAAGGGGGGGGGGGGTAGCGGCGCCCATGTACCCCAATTTTTTGGGGGGGATTCTATTTCATTTTTTTTTTTTTTGCTTTGGTTATTCTCCTCCTTGTACTTGACATCGTATTCACGTTTTTGTTTTTGTTTTTGTTTTATTCCATGCGGTAATGTACAATTTATTTCTGTTCTGCAATTCACTTTTTTTATTTTATTTTTATTTTAAAATTTATTTCATTGTCCGTGCTAAGAGGACTAGACCGAATAAAAGAAGGAACAATGTACGCACGCGAAATGCGAAAAGGGGGGGGAAGTGTTCTTACCGATCGCAGCCTGGCGATCCAAGCCCGGCACTGTGCTAACAAAAGGCTGAGGCGAAGAAACAGCAGTACCAGCATCCACAGAAGACATGATCTGTAATCCAGGCGCCACCTGCTGGGCGGGTCCATGAACTGCAGCAGTGTCCTGAGAAGAAGCAGCAGAAAGAGATGAGAGCCCACGCCCCAGAGGAGATGGCCGAGGTAAGTGACCTACAGGGGGGGGAGGGGGCCAGGCTAGGTAGAGGGGGGGGAGAACAGAGGGGTGGCAGACAGGGAAGGACAGAGACCCGGGGGGGGGGGAATTAGACCAGGAGGGGGGGAAAAAGGAGGGGAGAGGGAGGGGAGGCTCACCAGAGAGGGGGAGGGGGGGAAATTAGAGCAGGAGGGGGGAAAAAAAGGGGGGACCACCAGAGAGGAGGGGGGGGGAGAGGAAACCGGGCAAGAGGAGGGGGGACCAGGGGGCCCAGCCAAGGGTGATCTGGGCCCCCTCGAGCACGGACATCACAAACAGGGGTAAGAGGGGGGACAGGGGAGACAGAGCCCTGGGAGCCTTCCTCACTGGCAGAGGAGGCTCCCAACGGGCAAGGGAACCCCCCCCGGACCCCCAACGGCGGTACCAAGGTAACCCTCGCGGCCCGCGAGGGCCTACTCACTGCCCTACCTTCCCGCGGGCCGCGGGGGTACCTGGACTGTTGCCGGGCGGCGGCCCGCCGCCCAGATAGCTGCATCCGCCGCCCACCGCCCCCGGCCCGCAATCCAGCGCTGGCGGCCGGGGCGGATGGTGTGGAAGGAGGACCACTTAAGGCCGCACTAGGAGGCTGCGCGGCGGTACTAGGCCGCATCCCTGGCCTGTTAGTAATTGGCCGCGCGGCTGTGGAAGCAGCAGGCCGCGCGGCGGTTGTAGGCCGCATCCCCGGCCTGGGAGTACCAGGCCGTGCGGCAATGAAGGCGGCAAGCCTCGTGGCAGAAGGTCGCAAATCACGGCCACTGGAGGTAGGCCGCGTGTCTGGAGCCCCAGACACGTGGTCCTGGCGGTGCCTCGGGCCGGGCTCCCAGTCCTCAACCAGGCCCGAGGAGTATTATCAGGGGAGAGCCTGGCAGTGCTGGAGAGGCCCCCAGGGGCAGGGACCGCATGGGAGGCAGCAGGGGAGACCGCAGAGGGTGCTCCAGGGGGAGGCAGGCCGCGGGGGGGGGGCCCACACCGGTAGCCATACCTCCATTAACATGCCCAAATTGCTCCCACTGGTGTCGGCCACCATCCATGCTGCAGCAGCCCTGAGGGAAGCCAGAAAGCCTCAACCTCCATGCCTCAAGCTGTGTAAATCTGCAGGCCCAGGCAAACAGGAACAGGAGGACAGGAAGCTGTTTGCTGGCCCGAATCCCAAGTGGCACTGAGGTAAGACCTCCCCCACACTAACTTACACAGAACATAATCCCACCACACACCGTTTCTCAACCAATCCCATGCATCTATCCCCACACTCCTACATGTGCCCTTGTCCGCTTAGCTGCGCTATCTCCCCAGGGCCTGGTTTGTAATAAGTGCCAGGTTACCTGTCTGGCAGACCAGTGATATTATGTGTAGGAAGCTTATATAATATAAACATGTCTAATTCCCTAGGGCTATGGTACAGGTACGCTAGATAAGACATTCTTGGGACTGGTAGTTAAGAAACGTTAAGTAACATGCTAGGCAAATACATTATCATAGAGACCACAGGAGTCGATCAGGCAGCAGGTTACAGTGTATGCTGATATGTGGGTCCAGGCGGGAGCATCAGCAAATGTTCTCAACCCACTCTGCGTGGTGTTACAGTGTGTTGGTATTGAGAAGCCAATCTATTGGGTCGTGGAGGGGGGCCTCGTTAGCCCCTCTGGCCAATGCTCCAGATAGTCATGGGAGGTAAGCAAACTAAAGGTTAATCATAGGCATCTGCAACGAAATGACCAGGCATGGGTTAGCATGTCCATCTTGTACTTGAAAGTTAGAGAAAGCTCAGGTGGGAGCACCAGTTCAGCGAGTACACAGTCCACATCACATATTGTGCTGCGTCCATGGCGGGTACCCCTGCTTTCTGGCTTGAGCAAACAGGTGTTTGGGGACCCCCAGGCAGTGCCCCTCCAGAGCCCAGTCGAGCTCCGGTCCAGAGTTTTGGCTAGCCAGATTTCCTGTCTGTTTATGTTCAGCTCTTGGTCTTGGAGTTCTGTGGGATGCAGACAGAGCTTGTGTTTGCGGGAGACTGCTAGTGAGTTGTGGTGTGGAAGACAGGGGAGTCTTGTGTGGATCTGCGGTCTCGTAAGGGTGCAGTTTCGGGCTGAGTCATGCCAGGGAGCCTGAGGTCTTCCGGCCTGTTGCCGTCTCCGAGGTGGGGCAGTGCAGGCTGCCCCGAGGTGGGGCTGTCGTCTGCTCTCCCGTCTCCTTCTCCCCGTTTTCCAGATCTCTCCTGAGGGCCGTCCCGGAGTCGCGGGTTGCTGCTTGGAGTCACGTGGGGTTATTGTCGGTGGGACTGCTTCTGGGGTGTCCCTGTGGGTAGAGAGCCTGTCCCAGAAATCAGCGAGTAGACGGTCGAGCCGTTCTGAAAGTGGGGGTAGCCGGGGCCCAGGTGCTGGGTAACACGTGGCATCTGCCATGTTGTGCATCGTTGGTCCGGTGGTGCAGGTAAGCTGGCTTTGGCACCCTAGTCCAGGGCTGCAGGCTGTATTTGCCGGGATATCCCTCTCCGGCAAGGGGGGGGTATGGAGTGTTCCTGGGAGACCTGCAATGAAGTAGGCTGCAGTCGGTGGAGGAATCGGCCGTCTCCCTTGTGCCGTCTGAGTAGGCCGTATGTAGGCCTCAGATCTATCCCCTGGCTGTAATCGTCGATTTTGGTCAAAGACCTGATTGTGCATCGCTGTAGCGGTATACCCGTCTCTGGGACTCAAAAACAGGCATGAAGTAGATTGGTTGCAAGATTTGTGTCGGTCTTTTGCCCGTTTTAGCCCGGAGCTCGTCTAATGTGCAACCGCTCAGCTTGGCTGCAAAGCTCCGCCCCAGTTCTTCATTTTTAACCATCTCGGGTATCCCCCTTATGCGGAGGTTGTTGCGGCGTGCCCGGTCCTCCATATCCGCTATTTTAAGGTCTTGTTCGTTTAGTCGTGCGAGCAGGCCTTCCACGGTGTCTGCTAGTGAGTTGTGGGCCTCCGCCATTTCTGTGATTTGTTCTTCCGTCCGCGATGTGCGTTGGCCTATGTCTTGCAGTTCTTTTCTCAAGTCTTTCATGGCACTGTCCATTTTTCCCACCATTTTGTCGGACATTTCGTCCAAAAGTTTTCTGAGGGAGCTATGGGTTGTCATACTCCCCTTGATGGGTATCCGCACCATGCTCCTCACCTGCGCCATCTTGGGCCTGCTCAGGCTGTTGTGAAGTCTTCCCCTGTCCCGTCCTCAAGGCGAAGAAGTTATTCTTTTCGCCCCTGTCCCCTGCTCGTTTGCCTTTGGGTTGGGACATTGTGGCTCTGGACTGGTCCAGATTTCTCCGTTTCGGGCTTAAATTACTCCTTTATAGCCGTCACGGCACGGAGCTCTATCTACATGCGGCTGCTCCGGTCCATGTCCAGGACACGCCCCCCTTCTCACTGTGATTTTCACAGTGAGAAGCACGCAAGCGCCTCTAGCGGCTGTCAATGATACAGCCACTAGAGGCTCTAGAGGCTGGATTAACCCTCAGTGTAAACATAGCAGTTTCTCTCCCCTACATCATGCTGTGCCCCCTCCCTGTACCCCTGCAAATTCCGGAAACTTGCTGGCCATGTTCTTAAATTCTATTTCCTCGGACTGTAACAGTCTGTTACAGCCCGAGGGAATGAAATGCTGGGTATTGTCTGTAGAGAGATGCTGGGGCACTGACAGGCTGCCCAGCACAGGCCTTGCCCCCAAACCAAGCCCCACCTCCCACACATAAGCCCCGCCCCTGCCATTAAGCAGCAGACCTTGCTGCTGTTGGGAAGGCCAGAAGATGGCTGTCTGACCGCCCAGCAACAGCCTCCAGTGACAGGTAGGCTTGATATGTGTGTGTGTGTGTGTCTGTCTGCTAGTGAGGAAGCTTGTGTGTGTGTGTGTGTGTGTGAACTCAGCAGTCTGTGTGTGTGTATGGACTCAGCAGTCTGTGTGTGTGTGTGTGTATGTGTGTGCAGAGGCGGCTCTCTAATTAGGCGGTTTAGGCGGCCGCCTTAGGCCTCGCGCTGGCGGGGGCCTCGCGGCCGCCTAAACCGCCTGTTGGCAGAGTGTGTCAGGTCCTCGGTCAGTGACCGAGGACCTGACACCAGGAGGGGGCCCGGCGGCTTGCCCGGTATGCCGCCGGGTGCGAGGCCCCTCCTGGCTGCCCGGCCACCATCGCAGACACTGGTCTGCAGCTCCGCAGTGTGCAGAGCTGCAGACCATGTGACTTGCGAGAATTGGCCAATCAGAGCGTTGCCGCGGGTTACCACGGCAACGCTCTGAAATCTTGCGAGACTACTCGGTCTGCAGCTCTGCGGAGCTGCAGACCGAGAGCAGTGGCCACCGGACCACCAGGGAGCCCACTGGACCACCAGGGAAATCAAGGTAGGCTCTCCCTCCCCATCACCCCCCAACACACTCAGCCTCACCCCCCCAGTCACCATCACCACACTCAGCCTTACCCCCAGTCTGACCATCCCCCCACCACCACCCTCAGCCTCACCACCCCCCACCACCATCACCCCCACCACCCTCACCATCACCCACCACCCCCACCACCCTCAGCATCACCCCCCTCAGTCTCACCCTCAGCCTCACCCCCCACCACCCTCAGCCTCACCACCCCTAGCCCCCACCACCCTCACCATCACCCCCACCACCCCTAGCCCCCACCACCCTCACCACTACCCCCACCACCCTCAGCCTCACCCCCACCACCCTCAGCCTCACCACCCCTAGCCCCCACCACCCTCACCATCACCCCCCACCACCCCTAGCCCCCACCACCCTCACCACTACCCCCACCACCCTCAGCATCACCCCCCTCAGTCTCACCCCCACCACCCTCAGCCTCACCTCCCACCACCCTCAGCCTCACTACCCCTAGCCACCACCACCCTCAGCCTCACCATCACCCCCCTCACCATCACCCCCCACCACCCCTAGCCCCCACCACCCTCAGCATCACCCCACTCAGCCTCACCCCCACCACCTTCAGCATCACCCCCTCACCACTACCCCCACCACCCTCAGCATCACCCCCCTCAGTCTCACCCCCAGCCCCCCTCAGCCTCACCCCCCACCACCCTCAGCCTCACTACCCCTAGCCCCCACCACCCTCACCATCACCACCCCCAGCCTCACCACCACCCTCACCATCACCCCCACCACCCCTAGCCCCCACCACCCTCAGCATCACCCCACTCAGCCTCACCCCCACCACCCTCAGCATCACCCCCCTCACCATCACCCCCCCACCACCCTCAGCCTCACTACCCATAGCCCCCACCACCCTCAGCCTCACCCCCCCACCACCCTCACCATCACCCCCCACCACCCTCAGCCTCACCACCCCTAGCCCCCACCACCCTCACCACCACCCTCAGTCTCACCCCCAGCCCCCCTCAGTCTCACCCTCACCCCCCCTCAGCCTCGCCCCCCACCCCCCCTCAGCATCATCCCCCTCAGCCTCACCCCCACCACCCTCACCCCCCTCACCGCCTCACCATCACCCCACCACCCTCAGCATCACCCCTCACCACCCACCACCCTCAGCATCACCCCCCCACCACCCTCAGCATCACCCCCCACCACCCTCAGCATCACCTCCCCCACCACCCTCACCCCCCACCACCCTCAGCCTCACCACCCCCCACCACCCTCAGCCTCACCACCCCCCACCAGCCTCACCACCCCCCACCACCCTCAGCCTCACCACCCCCACCACCCTCAGCCTCACCACCCCTCACCACCCTCACATCACCCCCACCACCCTCACCATCACCCCCACCACCCTCAGCATCACCCCCACCACCCTCACCATCACCCCCACCACCCTCAGCATCACTCCCCACCACCCTCAGCATCACCCCCCACCACCCTCAGCATCACCCCCCACCACCCTCAGCATCACACCCCTCACCACCCTCAGCATCACACCCCTCACCACCCTCAGCCTCACCACCCACCACCCTCAGCATCACCCCCCACCACCCTCAGCATCACCACCCCACCACCCTCAGCATCACCCCCCACCACCACCCTCAGCATCACCCCCCACCACCACCCTCAGCATCACCCCCCACCACCACCCTCAGCATCACCCCCCCCACCACCACCCTCAGCATCACCCCCCACCACCACCCTCAGCATCACCCCCCACCACCACCCTCAGCATCACCCCCCTCTCACTCTCACATTATCCCCCCTCTCACTCTCACATTATCCCCCCTCTCACTCTCACATTATCTCCCCTCTCACTCTCACATTATCCCCCCTCTCACTCTCACATTATCCCCCCTCTCACTCTCACATTACCCCCCTCTCACTCTCACATTACCATTACCCTCCCTCCATCAACCCCCCGCTCCCTCTCACCATCAACCCCCTCTCCCTCTCACCATCAACCCCCTCTCCCTCTCACCATCACCCCCCTCTCCCTCTCACCATCAACCCCCCGCTCCCTCTCACCATCAACCCCCTCTCCCTCTCACCATCAACCCCCTCTCCCTCTCACCATCACCCCCCCTCTCCCTCTCACCATCACCCCCCCTCTCCCTCTCACCATCACCCCCCCTCTCCCTCTCGCCATCACCCCCCCTCTCCCTCTCGCCATCACCCCCCCTCTCCCTCTCGCCATCACCCCCCCTCTCCCTCTCGCCATCACCCCCCCTCTCCCTCTCCCTCTCGCCATCATCCCTCTCGCCATCACCCCCCCTCTCCCTCTCGCCATCACCCCCCCTCTCCCTCTCGCCATCACCCCCCCTCTCCCTCTCGCCATCACCCCCCCGCCATCACCCCCCCGCCATCACCCCCCCTCTCACCATCACCCCCCCTCCCTCTCACCATCAACCCCCCTCTCACCATCACCCCCACACCATCACCCCCCTCTCACCATCACCCGCCTCTCCCCCCCCCCCATACACACAACACACTTCAAGCAGCTACCCCATACACATAGGGTCTCAGACAAAAACGCAAACATGTTCAGAGACATACATTCACACACACAAGGATACTCTTTGTCAGACACACTCTCAGGCACATACACAGGTAGACAGTGCATCAATGTGTATATGTGACACTTTTTTTTGTTAGTGGGGCCTCATGTTTGCGTTTCGCCTAAGGCCTCATAAAGTCTAGAGCCGCCTCTGTGTGTGTGTGTGCGGACTCAGCAGTCTGTGTGTCTGTGTGTGTGTATGGACTCAGCAGTGTGTGTGTATGGACTCAGCAGTCTGTGTCTGTGTCTGCTAGTGAGGAAGCTTTTGTGTGTGTATGGACTCAGCAGTCTGTGTGTCTGTGTGTGTGTATGGACTCAGCAGTCTATGTGTGTGTGTATGGACTCAGCAGTCTGTGTGTGTGTGTATGGACTCAGCAGTCTGTGTGTGTCTGTGTGTGTGTGTGTGTGTATGGACTCAGCAGTCTCTGTGTGTGTGTATGAACCAGGGATTATTAAAAAAAAAAACAAAAAAAAACATTGCGTTGGGGGTGGGACTTAACATGCGGCAGGGGCGGGGTCAAACTGCGGCGAGGACAGGGTTAAATGTGCCCCCCTACTTTTGTCCCTGGCCCATCATGTGCCACCCCTAAAAATTAATCCTAGAGACGCCACTGTCTGTAGTCCCCCTAATAGCTGCACAAACCTCATCACAATATCTTTACCCTCACTTGTCAACATTCAGTGTGCACTGTGGAACGCCTGCTCCATCTGCAGTAATTTAAAATCAGCCATACACGACTTTTTCATCTCAAACTCACTCACACTACTTGCACTTACAGAGACCTGGCTGTCCCCCTCTGATAGCGCTGCTCGTGCCTCTTTATGTTTTGGTGGACTACAATTCTCTCACACTCCCAGACTCAACTGTAAAGAAGGTGGTGTAGGCATCCTTCTCTCCCCTCAACCAATCATAACTCCCCCTGCCCTATCCTTTTCTTCTTTTGAAGTTCACACTTGTCCGCCTATTTAAACCCACTCCTTTAAGAATTGCTATCATCTACCGCCCCCCCGGTCATCCTAGGCTATTCATTCCCCACTTCCTCTCATCTAGCACTCCTTCCCTTAACTTGGGGATTTCAATATCGCAGTCAACACCCCAGCTGCACTGATGTCTCTCGTCTGCTCTCTGTAACCTCCTCCATTGGCCTTACGCAATGGTCCAATTTAGCAACCCATTGTCACATCCTGTTCCTAGCTGCGGATCAGTCTGGTGATGACTTCTGGTATCCAGTACTCTTTTTACAATTCTTGTTTAGTTTTTCTTGTTTATTTGGTTTTCTATTCTATGTCTGGTTTTCTTTATGCTGGGATTTCTGGGTTCATTACTATTATTCCGTCCCTGGATTTCCCAGTCTCTTGGATTCATTTAAATGTTTGTTTTATTTGCCACACCCATTTGTTTTCCATCATTACTTTTGTTTCAGTGTTCCTGCAGGCAGCTGCTCAAGGCTTCTGCCCTTTCTTGCAGGTAAGTGCTATATATGTCTTTCAAGATCCTTGAAAGAGTTCTGTATGCCAGATTGACAGACTTCCTCGAGTCCAACTCTCTGCTAGACCTGCATCAGTCTGGTTTCCATGCTAAGCACTCTGTGGAAACGGTACTGACCAAAGTATCCAAGGATCTACTCGCTGCAAAATCTCATGGTCACTACTCTATTCTTATTCTCCTTGACCTTTCTACGGCTTTTCACACTGTTGATCATCAACAGCTTCTTCTCATTCTCCGCAATATTGGTCTACAAGATATTGCTCTCTCCTGGTGCTCCTCCTACCTCTCCCAACGCTCTTTCAGTGTTTCTTTCTCTGGCTCTGCTTCTTCTCCCCAACTCCTCTCTGTTGGCGTCCCCCAAGGTTCATTTCTTGGTCTCCTACTGTTCTCCATCTATAGTGCCTCCCTTGGTAAACTCATTAGCACCTTTGGGTTACAATTTCATTTCTATGCGGATGACATGCAAATCTATCTGTCCTCTACTGATCTCTCCCCATCCCTCTTGATTGTGTCTCTGACTGCCTCTCTGCTATTTCTAACTGGATGGCTGCCCACTTCCTTAAACTCAACTTGACCAAAACTGAAATTCTGGTCTTTCCTCCCTCAAGTGTTGCTACTCCTGTGTCTGTCTCCCTCCAAGTCAACGGTGCTACCATCAGCTCCACCACCGCTGCCTAGGTGTTCTCTTTGACTCCGACCTCTCCTTCACGCCTCATGTTCAGTCTATAGCCAAATCCTGCCGCTTCCATCTTAAAAACATTGCGCAAGGGAGAGATTGCAAACTTTAGTGAGAGGAAGAGCAAGACAGCGAGACAGAGTGCAGATGAGATATGAGGGAATAGGATCAAGTGAACAGGTGGTGGGGCAGGAGGACCGGAGCAGAGCGGAAACCTCTTCTATTATAGTAGGTGCGAATGAGCACCAGTGGAGTGAGTGAGCTTGCTGAAGTGATTATGTGTCAACTGGCTGTCACGTTTGTTATATTTTAAAAAATTGCTGATTTCAAGAGTAATCAGCACTTTTATAAGTGTCCTAAATTGCACCCTGTCGGCTGTGCTCTTCTTCAGCAAGGGTGGTCTTTTTAAGTGTGCAATTAAGGGCTGTTGAACCCCAATATGCGCTATGGAAAGCAATGGATTAGACTGATCCTCAATAGTTTGGACCTCCTTCGGTCTCAGCAGAGCTGGTGTGAGGAGAACATCTTGCAGCTCAATTGCAGATATGTAAGTTCCTTATTTTAAGGCAATGGGTTACGGGGGGCAGCATCTGAACAGACTTTGCAACACTCCAGCATTAGATATAAATGCAGTTCTTTCTAACGCTGGAATGTTCATTTAAGTATGGCTACACAGATATTTGAAATGTTGGGAATGCTATAGTAGTAGTTATGTACGTGATAGGCTCATGCAGGAACTGATTGACATATTTAGTAATATAAATATATGTGAGGTCTGTGCCAGAACAGAGGTGAAAGTATACAAAGATTCTTTGTGTGTGTGCGGTCTGTTCATCTGTTCAGAAGTAGCAGACGCAAAACATTGAGAGATTTGTGGAAAAATGTGTGCTTGAATAATAAAGTGATTTCCCAGTGTCCCAAAAAGCAACTCCCAAAAACCAACTCCACACTGAATTAAAAGGTTTTGTGTATAATAGAATCTTGACCTGACTTTGGTATGTTATGAACTGTGGCAACCATTTTAAATATTATCAATCCATTTAATTACTGCAGGTTTATTAACTTAAAGGTACACTATAGCCACCAAAACAAGTTTAGCTGAATGAAGCAGTTTTGGTGTATAGATCATGCCCCTGCAGTCTCACTGCTCAATTCTCTGCCATTTAGGAGTTATATCACTTTGTTTATGCACCCTAGTCCGATATCCCTGCATGTGACTTGCACAGTCTTTCTAAAAATGTCCTGTAAAGAGTCTTCTAATGTTTATCCTTCCTTTATTGCAAATTCTATTTAATATAGATTTTCTTATCTCCTGTGTTGTTAAAAGCTTGCTAGACCATGCAGGTGTCTCTGTATGTAATTAAAGTCCAATTTACGGAGCAGGAGTACAAACCTTTATGGTAAGTTACATCTGATTGAAAGTAAAACCATTTTTTTTGCAGGCATGCAGGCTGTATCAGTCACAGCCAGGGGCACACTCTGTCTTCACTTTCCAGCTGATTGTCTCTTTCTAACTCTCGCGTGCCTGAGTGCTGCATGGAGCATAGCAACACTCTCAAGGCCGCAGGGCTCGCGAGACATAGAAAGAGACACCTGGAAAGGAAAGACAGAGTGTGCTGGGGCCCGCAGATGCACATATATCCAGGGTCGGCCCATCCATAGGTCGGACTGGGGCAATGGCCCCAGGTGGCACTTTAACAGGGGTGGCATTTTGCATATATGCAGCAGAGATGGCTCTCTAGACCCTGGGGCAGGCTAATCAGTTGGGTCCTCGGTCAGTGTCCAAGGACCCAACACCACAGCCTGCCCCCACCTCACAGCCCATCACCCCCACTGCCCCCTCCACTTTCAACCTCATACCCTGCCCCCCTCTGTCACCCTCACACCCTGCCCCTCCCACTGTCACCCTCACACCCTGACCCCCCACTGTCCCAATCACACCCTACCCCCACTGTCACACTTACACCCTGCCCCCCCACTGTCACCCTCACACCCTGCCCCCCACCGTCACCCTCACACCCTGCCCCCCACTATCACCCTCACACGCTGCCCCCTCCACTGTCACCCTCACACCCTGCCCCCCCCACTGTCACCATCACACCGTACCCCCCACTGTCAACTGTCACACTCACATCCTGCCCCCCCACTGTCATCCTCACACCCTACCCCCCACTATCACCCAGTCACTGTCACCCTCACACCCTGCCCCCCATCACCCTGTCACTGTCACCCTCCCACACTGCCCCCCAGGTTCACCCTCACATCCTGTCCCCCGCTGTCACCCTGTCACTCTCACACCCTGCCCCCCCACTGTCACACTGTCACCCTAACACCATGCCTCCCACTGTAACCCTCACAGCTTGCCCCCCACTGTCACCCTCACACCCTGCCTCCCCTTTGCCATCCTCACACCCTGCCTCCCCACTGTCATCCTGTCACTGCCACCCACCACTGTCACCCTCACATCCAGCCCACAGATAAGAGGCAAGAAGGGGGGATAATCCCAATTTAATTTAAACTGCACACCCCACCAGCATTTATCCAACTCTACACACACACACACTACATGCACTACACAGACACTGCATCCACTAGACACACTGCATCCACCACACACACCCTACATCCACTACACAGACTGCCTCCAGTATACACACACTGACAATATATTCAATACACACACTGGATACAATACACACTACATCCATGACACAATAACAGATGCAGCATCCATGATACACAGACACTGCATCCACTGAACACACACACACACTGCATATGATATACACACTGCATCCACTACACAAACAGACATTGCATTCACTACACACACTGCATAACATAATGGATGTTGCCATGCTTTTGGTGCAGGGCAGGGGGGGCAGCATTTCATCCTTGGACCCAGGCAGCACATTGTCTTGGCCAGTCCTGCATATATCTATAGCGATAATCTCTATATATGTGTACATAGGGAACGTGGGGCCTGGGACCATCATGGTTGTCATGCTTTGATGGCGACCCTGCACACTACATACACTACACATATACTCTATATTCACTATACACATGGGCGTCCGCAGGGGAGGGGCAAGGCAGGGCACTTGTCCCCCCTGGATTTTTCAGCTTGTGCTGCTATTTTTCGTGTGAGATTGAAAATGCACTGCAATACCGGCGCTGGCCAGTAGGAGAGTATGGAGAGAGACAGGGATAGGAAGCTACATCTTATCCCTGCTTCTCTCTGCTGACTGAAACCACAGGCGAGCAACACATGCAGCCAGAGACAGCCTACAGATCAGGTAAGTGAGGCATGGGGGGTGAGGGGGAGAGAGAGCCTATAGATTAGGGAAGTGAGGCATGGGGGGGAAGAGAGAGCCTATAGATTAGGGAAGTGAGTCATGGGCGGGGAAGAGAGAGCCTATAGATTAGGGAAGTGAGGCATGGGGTGGAGGGGCAGAGATAGGGCAGCATGGGGGGGCAGCCTATAGATTAGGGAAGTGAGGCATGGGGGGCAGTTTATAGATTAGGGAGGTGAGGCATGGGGGGCAACCTATAGATTAGGGAAGTGAGGCATGGGGGGGTGGCAGCCTATAAATTAGAGAAGTGACGCATGGGGGGCAGCCTATAGACCCGGTGGGTGGGGGCCATAAATTACAATGGGGGGGGACCTACTGTCCTCCCCCCCTGGCCCCCACCCTTGAGCCATAAAGATAATGAGGGGAAGACCTACTGTCCTCCCCCCGGCCCCCACCCTGGGTGGCGGGTGGGGGCCATAAAGATAATGAGGGGGGGGGACCTACTGTCCTCCCCACCGGGCCCCCACCCCTGGGCGGCGGTTAGGGGCGATAAAGATAATGGGGGGGACCTACTGTCCTCCCCCCACCCCTGGGCAGTGGGTGGGGGCCATAAAGATAATGAGGGGGGGGACCTACTGTCCGACCCCCCCCCGGACCCCACCCCAAAATGACAAAGAGCACTCTGATTGGCTTAAATCAACCAATTAGAGTGTTCTTAGCCTAATTGCAGGGCGGGACAAGGCTTTATAAGCCTTCCCCCGCCCTGCAGAGCTCAGTCTGCGCGGAGCCCTCCATGGGTGAAGAAGGGTTTTTTGGGGGGGGCGCTCAGGTTTTTTCTTTTTCGTCTGTTTTTTTTTTTTTTTTTTTGCACTCAGGTTTTTTTTTATTTTATTTTAAGTTCGACTGGTATGATGTCTTTTTATTTGCCCTTATTTGGGGCTGAAAAATGAAGATTTTAGAAAAAATAAGACGTCAAATGGTAAGTGGGGGGGTGGGTGACAAGGGGCTTAGGGACCCCTAGTCACCTTTGATGGGGGGAGGGAATTTGTCTTAGGGCCCCCACCCACTGCCCAGGGGTGGGGTTCGGGGGGGAGGACAGTAGGTCCCCCCTCATTATCTTTATGGCACCCACCCAACGCTCAAGGGTGGGGGCCGGGGGGAGGACAGTAGGTCCCGCCCATTGTAATTTATGGCCCCCACTCACTGCGCAGGGGTGAGGGCCGAGAGAGGGCAGTAGGTCCCCCCCCTCATTATCTTTATGGCCCCCACCCATCGCGCAGGGGTGGGGGCTGGTGGGAGGACAGTAGGTCCCCCTCTCAGTATCTTTATGGCCCCCACTTGTCGCACAGGGGTGGGGGCAATATTTTTATTTATTTTTTGTTTGTTTTTTACAGTTAGCAGCCACAGGCTGCTCACTGCTTACTAGACATGCCCCTACTCGCAGTATAGCGAGTAGGGGCTGAATTATACTAAGTAATCTTTACTTAGTATTAGTAAATGTGGCTGAAAGACCAATTTAGGTCTTCCAGCCTTTTAGTAGATAACTCCCTGATGCCGTGGGAATTAGGGAGTTATCTACTAAGCGGCTGCAAGATGCAGCCGCGGCAATGAATAGGATTGGAGTTTCATTAATTCGAATGATATTCCGATACGAACAAAGTCCCGATTTGCATTCTAACACGAATGTAGAAACTGTTAGAACGCAATTCGGCAGTTTTGCCTGCGTCCTGTCTAAGTGACAGGAAGCATCGCGGGAACAGGGATGAAAGGTAAGGATTGTGGGGAATTTGCTGTGACCACGAGAAACAAAGCACACTTTGCTCCTCCGCTGGTCACCTCTGGTCACTGCGTAGAAAACCTCCATAAGAGAAATAGTCCCTACTTTTTTCTTAAGTTTGAATGAAAACTAGAGCAGATAGGAAGAAATTAAGAACAGATCCTGAGAGGGGGAGAGAAGAGGAATTGGGGAAAGTTGAGTAGGGTTACTGTAACAATCTGTGTCCGAAAGACTATATTCACTCTCACTCTCTCCCTGTTACACCTTCCCTCATGAACTGCAAACTCTTTGTTTCAGCCCATCTCAGCTTGTTGAGCCAATCGGAACGTTTTACCCGACCAGCGGAAGATACGGACAATCTCTCTGGAACTCCAGCTCGGTTATGAACAAGCACCTCACATCGGTCACTTTTCACCCTTGTTTTAAGCCTTTTCCAAAAGAGCTAGGAAGGCGCTCTTTGGAGGTTGTGTTAACCCCATCTCCCTGAACAATTGCTCCCTGTGAAATGGAGGGAGCCCCCCTTTTTCCAGCCCACTAGAACCCCCGGTAAAAGACCGCGACCTAGCCCTAACCCCCTGGAACTATTTTTGGGAAGAACTTTAACAGTGGTCGGTCTAAAAGTGAATCGAGTGTCATTTGGACAATTTTTCATGGATCAGAGTGCTCTTTTCACAGAATAGGCACTCTGATCCCATCTTTTAGGGGATATATGACTTGTGTGGATGTTTTCAGGTTGTTTTGGGGGTATTTGTGTGTAGCCTGTTCTGTGTCCGGGAGTTAATTAGTTTACCGGTTATCAGCTCAATTATCTCTCAGACACAGAGATGCCTGGGCGGGCTTAGGACTGAATGAATAGAGACCCCATGCTGCGGGTCCTTGTATAAATACCTTTACCTTTAGCCTGAATAAACTAGACTGATTTACCCTTCGTCAAGTTTTGGCTGATGCTTGGGGATACTAGAGCTATATCACACTTTCACTCTGCGGGTCTAGGGAGACTCTTAAGCGGATATACTCAGCCAGAGTATAAGGGATCCGTTACAGTTACATTAATGGTAAGTTAAGATTAAAGAAATAAAAAAGTCAAAAGAAAATACAAATGAGTTATAAATGCATTTGGCTACCAAATAAAACCCAGTTAAACCTTTAAAATCAACAGATGGTGCACACAAAGGGTTGTTAGAATTCAAAGTGAATTTTAAATGTAGGGCCAAAATAGCTGAACTTGAAAAAATTCTCCAATTCAGCAATGCTTCTAGTTCTGCTTTGTTGTCCTTAAAGCAGATCTGTCACTTTCGGGCCCTTTGCATATTTTGCAAAGACCCCCAAAGGTGACTTCTCTGATAAGGGTCCCGTGGCCGTGGGATGCAGTGGAAGATAGTGTGACAGTCCGCCTGGCACCCCGACTGGCACCCCGACTGGGTACCTCCGTCATATTTGCTTCCTAGCTCTCCTCTGGGATACAGGAGTGATTCAGGCCCTAGCCGCCGCAGCTAGGCTAGGGTCTCTCCGTCGCTTCCTGTCCTGGAACAGGGTCCTGGGTACAGCTTCAAGTGACTAAAGCCCTCCTGCAGAGAGTATAGCTGATCCACCCAAACACTAGCCCAGACTGAGTGAAGAGTGTAAAGGAACCTGTTTATTATGGCCAAGTTACCTGCTTATATATACAACCCCCAGTAGGGGGTCTCCACACAATACAATGCAAGCCCCTCCCATAAATCTCTGTGCCTGGCAGATAATTGCATTAAAGACTGGTTAGCTAATTATCTCCCAGGAACAAAGAGGCAAACATAAAAATAGAAACCATAAAAATCTCCCAAAACATAATAAAAACATAAAATAATCCCACAAATAATAAAATGTTAAATAGCCCTGATCTGAACGCCCAAGTTCTCCAAATAGCGCTCAGATCCATGCAGTGTAGCAGAAACGCCACTGTGTTAAAGTTCTGACCGGCCACACACGTGATTCTATGCCCAAAACAGTTCCAGGGCGTTTAGTGCTTTGGCCGGTCAACTTTCAGGAGCTTCTACGGCCACAATACGGGGTGCTCCGGCTGACTCTTAGGTAGCGGTTGTTCCCCTTTGTCTAAGGCACCTTCCCTCCAAAAAGTGCTCTCCTGGCTGATTTTAAAGTGGTTCAAAACCGCGAACCAAGTTGTCCGGGAACCACACGCCAAAAACAGTTCCATAATATTCACGGCTAAGTCCCGCTGGGGTGACCAGGAACCGACGAATTCCTCATGCTGAATTTATTTCCATAACGATCTTGGCTAAGTACCGCTGAGGACAATTTGTGGGTTTGGTTCATGCGAACGGCCGCCAGAGAGCCAGATTTCGGTTCCAGATCAATTTATTTATCAAAAGCTGTCCTTGCGGCCACCACCATCATCCTCTTGGAGATCTTCTTCGGCTCCTGGTGCTTCATTTGCCGAGAGCCACATCAATGCTGTAGTCTTGTGCATATATGAATGTACAGCATTGAGGTCTATGGAGGATTAGATGAGACTGCGTGAGCCTCCATAATTGATGTCTCACAATAAATGAGACCTTGCGTGAATCCAACACTGTCACATGTCATGACTGCTGGGGTTGGACAAAAGTTAATGTTGAAGCTCTGCCTTTTGCTCAGTAATTCTCACTTTAGTGACTTACTCTGTAAGTGTAAAAAAAAAACCCCCAAAAAACCAATCAAACAAATAAATTGTGGTTGAACCTATCAAACATATACATAACAAATAGTTCTGTCCCTCTACGAAATATGATCTATCTTTAGGATTTAATGCCCTGATTTGCTATTTAAGGATTTCATTTTTTATGATCATTGCTTTGATGTTCCCTGCATTTTGTTCATTACATTGAAAAATGTTTTAGTTTCAAGTATTTCTGGAAAGTTATAAAATGTAAAATATTGAAAAATACGATATTTATCTAGTTTCTTGCTGGTGTACTATGTTCTATTTTTGCTAGTTCTTGAGACATGATGCACAAAGCCAGTGGCGTACACATGACCTATGGGGCCCCGGTGCGAAAATTGATCCGTGGGCCCCCCCCGCTCGCTTACTCTGCGCGGGCCGGGGCCACAACACATGGCGGCGGGCACCTGGTCGCAGGGGTTGCAGGGCTGCGACCCCTGCGACCGCGGTATGTACACCAGTGCATGCAGATGCACACACACTTAAAGGACCACTACAGACACCCAGATCACATCAGCTCAATGAAGTGGTCTGGGTGTCAGGTCCCTCTAGTTTTAACCCTGCAGCTGAAAGCATAGCTGCTATGTTTCACTGAGGGTTAATCCAGCCTCTAGTGGCTGTCTCACTGACAGCCGCTAGAGGAGCTTCCGCGATTCTCAGACACTGAACGTCCATAGAAAAGCATTGAGTAATGCTTTCCTATGGGCGGTTTGAATGCGCGCATGGCTCTTGCTGTGCATGCGCATTCGGAGTTGAGAGGCGGAGGGATCCCCAGCGCCAAGGGAGTCCGGCGCTGGAGAAAGGTAAGTGCTGAAGACACGCACATACACACTCTCACGAACAGACGCATACACACTAGCTAACACACGCATACACACTAGCTAACAGACACACACATTTACTGACAGAGACACACTCAGCGACAGACATACATACACACTCACTTACAAAACATACACTCACTAACAGACATCAAACAGACTCACTAATACAAACACACTCAGTAACAGACACACACAGTAACACACTCACTGACACTCACTAGCAGACACACTAAACAGACACACTCACTGACACTCACACTAACACACAGTAACACTCACAGTAAAACACACACTAACACTCACAGTAACACTAACACTCACAGTAACACACACACTAACACACACACTAACACTCACAGTAACACTAACACACTAACACACACATTAACACTAACACACACACTCACAGTAACACTAACACGCACACTAACACTCACAGTAAAACACACACTCACAGTAACACTAACACACACGCTAACACTCACAGTAACACACACACTAACACACACAGTAACACTCACAATAACACTAACACACTGTGAGTGTTAGTGTGTGTGTTAGTGTTACTGTGAGTGTTAGTGTGTGTGTTAGTGTTACTGTGAGTGTTAGTGTGTAACACTAACACACACTAACACTCACAGTAAAACACACATTAACACACACAGTAACACTAACACACACACTAACACTCACAGTAACACTAACACACACACTAACACTCACAGTAACACTAACACACACAGTAACACTCACAGTAACACTAACACACACACTAACACACAGTAAAACACACACTAACACTCACAGTAACACTAACACACACGCTAACACTCACAGTAACACACACTAACACTAACACACACTAACACTCACAGTAACACTAACACACACACTAACACACAGTAAAACACACACTAACACTCACAGTAACACACACACTAACACACACACTAACACTCACAGTAACACTAACACACTGAGTGTTAGTGTGTGTGTGTTAGTGTTACTGTGTGTGTTAGTGTGTGTGTTAGTGTTACTGTGAGTGTTAGTGTGTGTTAGTGTTACTGTGAGTGTTAGTGTGTAACACTAACACACACTAACACTCACAGTAACACTAACACACACACTAACACACAGTAACACTAACACACACACACACTAACACACACACTAACACTAACACACACACACACTAACACGTTTTTTTTTAAATTTAATCCCCCCAGCCTCCTTACCTTTTGGAGTGCTGAGGGGATTCCCTGGGGTCCAGTGGTGCTGCTGGGCTCCTGGGGGGCCGGTCACCCGGCGGGCAGGCAGGCAAGCAGGCGGGCGCGCGAGGGAGCACTCTCCCTTGAGTGCTTCCTCTTCAGCTCCCTCGCGCGCCGCGTACTGATACTGGCGCCGGAAGATGACGTCATCTTCCGGCTCCGGTATCATTGCGGTGCGCGAGGGAGCTGAAGAGGAAGCACTCGGGGGAGAGTGCTCCCTCGCGCGCCCGCAGGACCGGCCAGCCGGGTGACAGCAGGGCCAGCCTCGGGGGGCCCGGAGGTGGCCGGCTCCTGGGCCCCCCAGGAGAAGAGGCTGGCCAAGTGACATACATACCGGGTCGCAGGGGCGGCCGGGCCCCCTGGTGGGCCGGGCCCGGTCGCAGCCGCGACCCCTGCGACCCTGGTATGTACGCCACTGCACAAAGCCAGCATTATAACCATGTTTGTAAACCACACACTTTGATATGTTTCACATCTTTGTGGCTGAAAATAATTAAGGAGTCTAGGTTACAATACAGTATATGTAATCACGTTAAATGCCTCCATATTTACATGCACTGACCACTTCAATGTTGCTTTCGACAATGACCTGGGGAAAGGGAATTTGGGTAGGAAGCAGCCAATAAGGAAGTAATTTCAAGTAAATGTGGATCATTCATAACATTTCCAATTTACAAAAGAACCATGACTGTATACATGGCTCTGATTTAAAATGTATATAATGAATTGTATAGATACAGAAAATGTAAAAAAGAAATCTAACAGGAAAAAAAAAATCCTCAAAAACAGTATCTAACATATCTTCAAATAACCTAAATAAAATAACAGCTATGTATTATTATTTAGAAAACATAGACATATTTGCCAGCGTTGTACAATACAGATATGATAAGATATGTTTCAATTGCAGGAACAAACCATGTAAAAGTACAAAAAAAGTAAAAGAAAAATGAAACCTTGATTGTTAGGAGTAATAACAACGCTAGGCTGTAAATATTTCATGTATACTTCCTTCTTTGCTGTTCAATTTTAGTTGCATAGTGTGCACACATCGTACAACTCCTTTATGCTGAGAGAGCTCCAGCAGACACTGTGTGGTTTGCAGATCAGACAACCATATTCAGGGCTGCCATCAGGTTGTGGCATCAGTGATGGTTGTCACAGGCCTGGTAGTCCTTTGTGGCCCAGACTGATCAGGAGATACACATTGGAGAGATGCAGCTGTATGAGGCTTCCGTCAGTAATTTGGCCAAGTCTGCTCACAGGGCCCATTCTGAGTCCATTCTCAAGTGTGGAGTGGATACAGTTTTTGTGGAGTGGATGCAGTGTGTGTGTAGTGAATCTACAGTGTGTGTGTGTAGTGAATATAGTGAATGTGTAGAGTGGATGAGGTGTGTGTGTGTAGTGGATGCAGTGTGTGTGGTGAATGCAGCATGTTTATACTATATGTAGAGTGTGTGTGTAGCGGATGCAGAGTGTGTGTAGATATAGTGGATGCAGAGAGTGTGCATAGTGAATAAGGAGGGTGTGTACAGTGGATGCAGTGTGCATGTTTAGTGGATGCTGTGTGTGTAGTGGATGCGGTGTGTGTTCTGGATGCAGAATGTTGTTGCACATTCAATGCAGATTGTATACTTGTTTAATGTCTTCAGTGTGTGTGTAGTGTAGGAGCTGCCGGAAACTGGAGATGGCATTCGTTGGGCCCCCTTTTCACTATACAGCTGGGAGCCCGCAGGGGCACATATATATAATGCTAATCGCTATATATATGTGATCATTGGGAATGTGGGTCCTGGGCATGGGTCCCATAGAGCTGTATCCCCACACCCCCCGAGCAAGCCGCCAGCTGCCTCTCTCCAACTCTCGCACACACGCTGTGCTCACGAGTGTTGGAGAGAGGAGCTGCTGGAACTTAAGATGGTGTTTGACGGGCCCTTTTTTATATACAGCGCCTGGCAGCCTGCACAATGCCACTACCAGGGAGTGGCCCTTTCCTGGCCACACTAAATCCACTACACAAACACACACTCTGCATTCACTATACACTCAGCATCCGCTACACAAACATTCTCTATTCACTATATAAACTGCATCCACTATACAAACACACACACACTCTGCATCCACTACACACTGCATCTGTTACAAACACACAGCATCCATTACAAACTCAGTACGTCCACTACACCCGCACATTGCATCCACTACAAACACTGCATACACATTTTTTACTTTTACTCACCCTTTTGAATCCCTAACAATGCCAAATTATGCATAACAGCTAGATATGCTTGCAATAATAAGATGTTGGCACTCTACTAATTGTTAGCAATTACCGTAATAGTAAAGTATTTTAAAAGTACACAACATAATTTAAATAATTATTGCTTGTTCTATAGTACAGTAGTCATAACTAAAATTCAGAACAGAGAACATTTATGTCTCTAAGAAACTTTTTCGCTATAAAATAGTAAATCTTGGAAGGTATATAACTGCATAGTAATATAGTATTACTAATTACTAATATTTAGAGTTAATATTTAGAGTTACTAAAAACAATGAAGCAGTCATCAAGATTTGTATAAACCAGTTCCCAGGGTACATTCCAAAAATAAACACACTTTTCATCTACTGCATAATTGCCCCAATAAACTAAGCTACCAATCATTCTGCACTGCAGTCAGGATGTTATTAAACAAGACTGTATAATTAGAAAACACTATTAAACTCCCAGTGATTAGCTGCTCTCTGATCTTATAAAAATATTATTTGTAAGACTGGCCATCTGAGATTTTTTTATTTTTTTATCGTTACCAACAGTATTTAATTACATGCTTCTTTAGGTTAACAAGAGTCAAAGCAAAACTCAGTAACTTACACTGACTGCCTTGGATAAACCATCTCTGATTTCAACTGGTCTGGAGTAGAAATCCTACAATGCTTAGACACATGACAGAACATGACAAGTACCAGAGCAGTTTAGTTAAGCAGATAAATTCATAGGAAAGTGGATTAAGATCATCCACACAACTCTGAGCCATCCCCTTTCTAGGTGTTTCTGTTTTGATTGTAAAATTCCCTCTTTGGGTATATTTTCCAAGGTGTTCTCATGAGAACTCTGAGAATGGGCAGAAAGCTTGCCATTAGGTTAGCCCCTGCTTGGGTCTCAGAAATGTTTTTGCTCACTTGTGCTATTACAAAAAGGTACCTATACAATTTGCATATCAGACTCATTCCACACGCAGTACTGGAGACTATCTCCAGAAGAATTTTAATACTTTGGAGACAGTTTAGAGAAAGGATACAAAAACAATTCATGGATTGCAGTCTAAAATGTACCAGGAAAGGTAAAGGATCTTAACATGTATGAAAAACAAGGAGACAGGGGCAGCCAGTAGTCCAATACGTCTAAAATCCAGAGGGTAAAAATAATAGTAGAAGGTAAAGAGCTGACATTTAAAAGAGCTATAGCCAGCTCTGGTGTGAAGGGTGTACAGCGATACAATCCTCACTTATGGGATATGTGAAGGGAGTACCATTTGAGTAAGCCAGAATAGTGGAATGACACTCCTGTATAGAGTTATAAATAAATTCGATCAAGTCTCACAATACATAGAGTGTACAGTAAAATAAAGTTTGAAAAAGAAAATTAACACTGCATAATACTATTCCACATCTAATCCAATTGCTTCCTTATGGGAAAAATACCTTTATTATTGCTAGTAGTGCGTGGAATGTCTACTGAGTAGTAAAAAGTAATTACAGTGGAAGTGGGGAAATAGTTAAGACAGTGCTAGCGGAGGAGGATGTAACCAATCCTCAAGGCCACTTGTGTGGAGTTAAAGGGTAGTTCTTAACTAAAAATATCTCCTAGTAGCCTCCACTCCGAAAAGTAGTAGAGTTTAGAGTATATATATATCTCTACTAGATAGAGGATCAAAAAGATCCTTGTAATAAGGCTTAAGAAAGAGGCTCTCTTTTAGGGCAGCTAATCATAGTCTCCACTAAAAAGATATTATCTGGAAAGCTGTGTCTCTGGGTAACCAAAATTGTCCTTGGTTTAAACCCCACAAGCACTCTGAAAACCCCAGCACAAAATATGCTGCTTAGTGGAGAGGTTACATCCTCCTCCGCTAGCACTGTCTTAACTATTTCCCCACTTCCACTGTAATTACTTTTTACTACTCATTAGACATTCCACGCACTACTAGCAATAATAAAGGTATTTTTCCCATAAGGAAGCAATTGGATTAGCTGTGGAATAGTCTTATGCAGTGTTAATTTTCTTTTTCAAACTTTAATTTACTGTACACTATGTATTGTGAGACTTGATCGAATTTATTTATAACTCTATACAGGAGTGTCATTCCAATATTCTGGTTCCACTTGGAACATTTACGGATGTTACTTTCATACTTACCACCTACCTAGAGATTATTGCTTACCACGTACAACCCTACATGGTGTAACGAGTCCCTTATACTCCGAGTGAGTATATCCGCTGAAGAGTTTCCCTATTCCCACAGAGTGAAAGTGTGTTATAGCCTTTGCATCCCCAAACATCAGCCAAGACTTGATAAAGGGTAAATAAATTAGTTTTAGTGAGAAAACACACAGGTTTATATCCACAGATCCCCAGCACGGGGTCTCCATTCAATACAAGGTAAGCCCGCCCAGGCGCCTCTGTGTCTGGGAGATAATTGAGTCAGCTCTCGGTTAAAGAAATTATCTCCTGGATACAGAGGATGCACACTGAAAAAAAAAACACATACAAAACAGACTCATACCGACACATGATATATGTCACTGTAAAGGCAGATCCGATCACCCATTCTGTAAAAAAAGCGCTCGGATCCATGGGGAAGTGTCCGAACGCAACTCGGTACCATATCATGGTCTTTTACCGATGGCTCCAGGGGCTTGGGAAAAGGGCGCTCTCTCCTTCTTGTAGGGAGCAATTGTTCAGGAGGAGGGGAAGTACTTGTGATCCAAAGAGCACTCTCCTAGCTAGTGTGGAAATGGGTTAAAACAGGCTATCCATGTGACCGGGATGGGGCAGGGTAAAGGGGCTGAGCTGGAGTTCATGGAGATTTGGTGGTAGCTCCCCAGAGGTAAAACTTCTCTAGAACGGAGTCTCCAAGTAGAGAAAGGGACTTTCAGGTTCGGGCAATGGAGAGGAGTGGGGAATGGTAACATTTCAGTGTTTTGCCATTGATTAACAGTCTTTTGGTACACCGTTTGTTACAGGTGGCAATGGTGTGCCCTGATGCCAGTGGCTTCTTTCAGCATGATAATGCACCCTGCCACACTGTAAACATTTTTGAGGAACATGACAAACAGTTCAATCCGATTGGGCATATGTGGGATGTGCTGGGACAATATAACAGATCAATGGAGGCCCCACCTCTCAACTTGTAGGACGTAAAGGATCTGCTGCTATTATCCTGGCACCTGTTATTGTCCTGGCACCTGCTATTGTCCTGGCACCTGTTCAAAGGTCTTGTGGAGTTTAAGCTTTAATGCATCAAAGCTGTTTTGGCAGGTCAAGAGGTACCCACAAGATATTAGCCACCTGCAGTGGCAGAACTACCGCGGCCGCAGGGGTCGTAGCTGCCATCACTCCAGGGGGCCCGGCCAACCTGTGGATCCCTGCGACTGGGTGCCCGCTGGCCATGTGTTGTTGCCCTGGCTCACATGGTACAACCACTAGGGCCGCACTTAAAGGGGCCCATCAGGTGGTCCATGCTGTTAGGGTTACCAGATGGAAATGTATTTCCAGGGGGCCCGTTCAGCGCTGCGGCGCTTTAACAGTGCAACCGGGCCCTCTTTGATGACATTAGAGTGAGGCAGGGAGGAAGTGACTGCCCCTGTGTGGGAGAAAGAGAGGAGGGAGTCAGAGTGGGAACGCTGACTCCCATCAGCCTGAGCCACTGGACCCCAGGGAAACTCACCCTCTTACACCTAAAATGTAGGAAACAGGAGGGGGTCATTTTGCATATGTCTGTGTGTGTGTGTGTGTGTGTATGTATGCATGTGTCTCTGTATGTATATGTATGTGTGTGTCTGTTTGTATGTGTGTGTGTGTCTACAATGTATGTATGTGTCTCTGTGTGTATGTCTACATGTATGGGTATCTGTGTGTGTTTGTATGTATGTGTGTATGAATATGTGTGTTTGAATGTATGTGTCTGTGACTGTGTGTATGTGTGTGTTTATGTGTGTGTCTGCATGTGTATCTGTTTGTCTGCATGTGTGGGGGCATGGACGTGTGGGGGTGAGGACGTATGTGGTAGACATATGGGGCGGGGTCGTGTGGGGGCGGGGACATATGGGACAGAGGGTAGACGTATGGGGGGCCCCAGGGCAATTTTGTCACCGGGGCCCCGTGGTTTCTAGTTATGCCTCTGGCCACGTGGTTTTAACGTTTTTGTAGATCGTCTTAGCAAAAAGACAATCTGTGTATATAAACGTGTTGGAAAGTGTTGGTACCCTTGCATTTAAATCAGTTTATTCTGAACTCCGACTGGAGTTTTCCAAAATGCATGTTGAGTTGGCAAGTCACAATCCCTCTTAAAGAATGTTCTTTGGACAGACAAAACAAAAGTAGAGCTTTTTGGCAAAGAGTCTTTCAAAGCAGAGAACCCTATGCCTACTGTGAAATATGGAGGTAGGTTAGTGATGCTTGGGGTTGCTTTAGTGCCTGTGGCACAGGGTGCTTAAGATCCAAGGGCCTGATGAAATCAGAAAACTATCAAAACATTCTGGAGCGAACTGTTCTGCCCAGCGTCAGAAAGCTGCAGTTGCAGGTCATAGGCCCTCTAGTAGAATAAATAACCAAAACATACTTCGAAAAGCATCCGATAATGAATGAGAACAAAACATTGGATCATTCTAAAGTGGCCTTTTGAGAGTCCAGATCTGAATCCCATCAAACATCTGTGGAAAAAGCTGAAACTCGGAATTGGGAATAGGCTCCCATTTAAGCAGTTTGCTCATGAAGAATGGGCAACAATCCCAATTGAAAAGTGTAGACATCTTATTCAAAGCTACAGGAAGTGGTTACTTGCAGTTATTGTCTCCAAGGCCTTTTTATTAAATATTAGGTTAAGACTAACAATGTTTTTGTCTACGCCATTCTGATTTGTTTTTCTGGTTAAAGTCATGAATCAAATGTGAAATTTCTGATCTATTACATTTGAAATAAAGAATGATTGATACCAAATACTTTTGGTCATTTTTACTCAATGTAGAGAAAGAAAAATGTGTGCCTTCCTAAAAAGAAGGTGTGTGTGTGTGTGTGTGTATATTTATATACACATATTAGGAAAACAGACTGATAAATGGAGGAAGGCGCTGAGACATTCAATAAAAGAATGAGTGAGTTTCAACACTAGAAAAGAGAAAATATATTAAAAGTAAGCACAGAAGATGACAGAGAAAGAGGCTGTCATAGCTGACATGAAAAGAGGTTGGACCTGGCATAGGTAGGGACATAGGGGCTTGAATTTCAAACAATGATATTGTACAAATGCAACCTTGTATGCACACATTTTAACAATTCACACAATTACACCTCTGCATGCACCAATTTACACAAAAGTGCTTGCAATCCTCACAATATGCACAAACTGTATTTAGGCACAATGAAACTACTTATAAATAAATACATGTACTCACACTGGTATTAAGCAAATAAAAAAATAAATTCACACTGAAACAATAAATACAAATAGGATCTTGCATTCAAACTAGCAATGCACGCTGAGTTACTTTACACTTGCAGACACTATACACAGATGGATCACTGTATTCACACATGCACAAGACTAAAAGGCACCCTTGCATTTACAAGTCTATACTATATTCATTGAACATAAATGAGCACACAAAGCTGACAAACAAACACAAACAATGAAATGTGGCAAGGTGAAAATCAAACTGCAAAAGCCTGACTAAAAAAAAAAAAAAAAAGCTGGAGGGCAGCTGAACTGGAGACATTTTTCATCTCATGCTATATGACCTTAATGTTGACATTTGGTTTTCAATTAAACACAATTCTCTGTTTAGCAAAACAAAACTGTACATTGTGAATTTGGTCTATATATGGTATTCTTCAGTGTGTATGTTTGTGGGTTAAGGGGTTTCTTAGATGGGAGTGGTCCCCTTCCATATTTTATTTTGTTCCTATGTCCATGTATATGAGACACAAAAGAAGCACAACCTGTAACGGAGCTCTGTGTACTCCAACTGAGTACCCTCCGTTGATGGATGCTCCTAGCGCTCTCAGAGGACTCCAAGCACTGCAGACGACACCACAACCACCGCACGCTCCACAACCGCCGTAGCTTAACTGGAGCCGCGCCGTCTTCCTTCCACCCTGAAATGAACCTCCAGCATTCAGGACCGTGTGGGGAAGACCTCTCCTCCAGGAGAGCATATCCGGAACAAGCTCTTAAAAGAGCTAAGTGATTAAGCTCAGGGGAATATGCAGAGCATAGCAATCCCCAGTGTGATACAGCAATTCCCTCCAATAACGAGACAAGGCTACGTTTTGAAGGGTCAAGAAGAACTGAGGACTGGAACACCCAGCCTGCTTTTTATTACAAAAAGTTACACACAGGACACTCCCAGGGGGAGGTTGAAAATAACCAATCATATACATGGTACCACCCCCACGTCTCCTCCCCTCAGATAAACATATAACATAATTATAGCACACAGTAAAAATACAGTTTTCACACATACACTGTAACTTTAAAACCATACATTCAATCTCCATAAAAATTACATCAAACATAAACACTTCCAAAAATCAGCCAAATCCCTCCAGTGGATCAAAAGTTAGCTGGAGGTCCCTTTATGACCGACCGCAAGCTGTTTTTGTGGAACTGCCCAAAACAGTTCCATAGATTTGGGCTGTGCGGTCGGTCAATTTCATGCGAAAAAACGACCATTTTGAACGGGACTTAGTCTCTGGAGCTGAAAAACAAAGTGTAGGAGAAGGTAAGGGTCAGCGGTGTTCGGTAAAATGTGTAGCCGATTTCAGTTCCACAGAATCTTTAGCATACACCGCTGACCGCATTCGAATGAACCAAGATGGCCGCCGCCACGTGCAATTAACCTGCAGTAACCTCACAGCCTGGGAGGTAAATTGCCTGCATACTTTAACTTCTGGGTGGTCCGCCTGTGTGGTACTTGGTTCAGTAAGCCCTATTTACTGAACCAAGTGGGGGAAAGCCAGGGGCAAGTTATTTTACAGGTCTGGGGACATAGTCTTAAAGGAACATTGTTCAGCAAAGTCACAGTATGTCCCCAGACGGTTCTTAAAGGGCCACACACACCCAATCAAAGTTAATAAGTTTTCAGGGGCACAATCTTCCAGGGGCCATAGTCATGAGGAAGGAGGCTGGCAAATAGGCTTCTCCACAATCCAGGGAAGCAGGGCAATTTTCCATTTAAAGGGCCAGTTACAAATAGCGATTTGTAACACAACCAAACAGACACAAAGTGCCCCTGAGAGCAGGGCCAGCGCGTCCATAAGGGCGCACCAGCCCGGAGGGGCGCTAGATTGGAGTGACTGGCAGGAGGTGGGTGCACAGCGCTCCCTCTTGCCAGGCACTCTGTGTAGCATGAGGAGAGCATTGCGCGCCGCGGTACAGGAACTTATGATTCCTGTACCCGGCCGGAGTGAAAGGAAGTGCTCACTGAGAGAGCACTTGCTGTCAGTCCGGCCGGGTACAGGAGACTGAAGCTCCTGTACCGCGGTTTGCTCGGCCACACTACAATAACGGTAGGAGACACACCAGGGCACTAAGGGGAAGGGGGGAAGTAAAACTATGGGAGGGGGAAAAGAATACTATGGGACAGGGGAGTGGGAAAAGAACGCTAAGGGACAGGGGAGGGGGGGAAAAGTATGCTTTAGTACAGGGGAGGGGGAAAAAGAATGCTTTGGGACAGGGAAGGGGGAAAAGAACACTAAGGGACAGGGGAGGGAGGAAAAAAAGGCTATGGGATGGGGAGTGGGAAAAGAATGCTATGGGATAGGAGAAGCAGGAAAAGAATGCTTTGGTACAGGGGGCGGGGGGAAAGAAGAATGCTATGGGACGGGGGAAGGGGAAAGATGTATGTATGGGACAAGGGAAGAAGGGAAGAACGGGTTAAGAGGCACACAGGTAAAGATGCTTTTTTCTTTGGACGGGGTGGGGGGGGGGGAAGTCTCCAAAATCATCTTCGCCTGTAAACCCCAAATTCCTACCTGAGAATACAGACGGAAGGACAGCTATGTGTACTTTTACAGATATGGTTCTCTGCATAGATCATGTTTAGTTAGTGAGAGATCATCTCATCCATGCAGTAGTAACATGGAAATAAATATCCATGATTGGATGGGATGAAAGCAGTCTTCAAATATGGGGAAATGCATTTAAATTTGTGCCTGCAGGTTTGACTAAAAATAATCACATCACAGGACATATAATCCGAGAAAACATGTTTTGCTACCACTTTCATTATAATGAACAACAAATTATAAAAATCAGGGGATTAACTGTGTCAGGCCAAGTATGTTTTTATAGTGTTGACACTGTGCAAGCATCATTCCAGTGTTTTAATATTATGTCAACGGTGAAATAAATTGTGTGCAGTGTAATCTCAGCTCTATTGAAAAAAATGTGCCATTTGAGTTATGGAGTAATATTAAAGTGAAATAGAGTTAGGAGAATTAGTTTCAGAGAAGTCTTAGGGCTTAGATGTTGGGGTTAAGCTCAGGGTTAAAGAGTTAGGGTTAGAGGAGTTAGTAATGTGTGATGCGCATGTGTGTGACGGTGGTTGCAACTATAAAACTCAGTAATTTGTGAACATGTATGAATGTATCACAGAGCTCAGTGGCTATAAAACTCACAGAGGTTTATTCAATAATCACTGAATTTGAGTGAATTATATAATAAGACATTAGGCTAAAATAATTGAAAATCTTCAATTCTGCTGTAGTCATAGCTAGGTCAGTTTAGCCATAAATTGACAATTTGATTAATAATTTACTCAGAGCTGAAAAGCAATACATCTCACACTATTTGTGGCATGGGTGAAAGGTAGAGAAAACTGAAAGGGGTCCAGCCTCTAGTGGCTGTCTCATTAACAGCCGCTAGAGGCGCTTCCGCACTTCTCACTGTGATTTTCAAAGTGAGAAGACGCCAGCGTCCATAGGAAAGCATTGAGAATGCTTTACTATGGACTGACTGAATGCGCGCGTGGCGAGGGAGCCCAGCGCTGGACAAAGGTAAGTGTTTAACCCCTTCCACCTCCTAGAGCCCGGCGTGAGTGGGACCCTGAGGGTGAGGGGGACCTAAGACCATATAGTGCCAGGAAAACGAGTTAAGCCCTTCCACTTGCTACATAGCAGAGGTAGCCAATAGGTAGATCCTAAGCTGCCTTGATTTCCTGGAACTGTTTTGGGCATAGGACCATGTGCATGGTCGGTCAAATAATTGACTTCCATGAAAATCCTGAACCCCTGAACCAATCTGGGTGACCAACATATCCAAAAATCACCCAGATCGGCTCAGGGGTTCAGGATTTTCATGGAAGTCAGTTATTTGAGGTTTAAAGAGGGGCTATCAGGGGATGTGACTATTGTGGGGTTTTCATGTGTTTTGGGGGTGTTTTGTCATATTGTATGTTTTTGTACTTGAGAGATTATTTAATTATATGTTTGTGTGCTTGGGTAATTATCTCTCCAGCACAGGGGAGGAGTGTGTGGAATGTTTGCTTGTAACTAGTCTCCTCTCAGGTCTAATGGGGAATGCCCCTGGAATATTTTTAAGGAAACCCCTTGCATGGGGAGTTACATAAAAGGCCGTGTGTGGCTCCCATTAAACACATTCGTTTTACCCCTTAATGAAGTGGTAAATGTTTGGGGGATTGGAGAGCTCTAATCACTACTTTGCTGGAAACAGGAGAGCTATAATCACTGCAGCACTTGGGATTCGGGAGACTAATAACGAATATACTCAGCCGGAGTGTAGGGGATCTGTTACAATATTCAAGGAATGGTCTTACCAGCGATTCATAAAGAGGCAAAATAATTTTTTCATCCTGAAAATTAATGACCCTATTTATGACAATATATTACTGGCCTTAGCAATTGTTGACATTGCCCATTGTTGCCTAGTTTGTTGTCTATAACAATTCCCAAATCCTTCTCGTGTGTTGTTATCCCTAATTATCCCTTCCTATGGGGAAGCTTAGACGCACACGGGAAATATATGTTATTTCCTCACTGCTCCACTGTGGATAGCATCAAATTGGACAATGTCATGATGTCGTAGGAGGTGGAGTGGTAAGCAACAACGATGAAGTACCTTCCTGGAAAAAAAATAAGGGAGGACATGACTGCTGGCAGGGATAAGGGGATGGTACCTAAGGGGATACAATGTGGCACCCTGGCATTAAGAAGGGGAGAAAGGGGAGGGTACTTACCAGTTACCGGGCAGAAGTGTAGTGGTGCTAGCTCCCCACCCGCCCACCCACAAGATGTTTTATGTTTGGATTTCGCTTGGTTGTGTGTTGTTGTTGTTTTTTTGTTTTTTTTTGTCACAGCTTGCGGTAGTCCTGGCCAGCGAAGAGAATTGGAAGGAAGTGCCCAAGCGGCTTGGGGAGTCGCAGCCTGCTGAGAGCTGATGGCGGGGGCAGGTTGCTCCGGACTCGTGGCTTCATTTGATAGAGCTGTCTGTTGGTAATCCCCCAACAGCTGACAGGTGTGGATGCTGGCAATAATCATTAATAAAGCTGTGGCCATTGCCCTTACCCATACAAAAGGTTGTTGTGTATTTATTGGACAACGGGTGGTTGGGATTTGGTCTGGGGTCAGCTGTCATGGCTCGGTGCTAAAAAAATGTAAGTAAAAATCCTACGGACATGTACACTAAAGTACTAGGAATACAGGTTAATAATTATTTTCAGAATCCACCATTCTCTTGCCTATATAAACCCAAGTCTCTCATTAAACAATGCACAATTTTTTAGCCTCAATGAGTTGTGTATGTTTTTTCCCTTGCTGCCTCAGCTCCTGTTCTTTTTCCTGTTCGCTAAATTGTTAACCGATTCCTGGCTCTTTACCTCTGCATTGTTGTTCTGGCATCTCACTATTTTGTCAAACCCCAGTGTACTTCATCCTAATACCAGAATGTACCTCTGGATCGTTGCTCATGATAAACCAACAATGTTCATGCATAGGTTCCATTGAATTGTTGCTTCTATTGCTTGACTGATCACCTGGTGCTTTAACCTTGTGCATGGAAAAACGTACAATGCCCTTTCCTAAATACTCAGTGCAGTTGCTTTAACTGTTATATCTCCATGCTTCCTCTTACAGCATTCTATGTAATGGACACCTTGCTAGGTTCTATGTTCAGACACCATGAACTCCACCTGCTGTATGTTATCAGACCTCAGCCTTGCTAACAAACCATGCTCTGAATCTCCTCTGTGTTATACATTATTAGTTTGGTCTTGGATTAAAACATTGTTCTCCAACATCTGAAATATCTAAATTGTTTCATAAAGATCCATCTCTTCTATAAGTGTATATTCGGACTTGAACAACATGTTTGTTCACAGAGGAGCTGTTCTCCTACATTATATGCCCCCTTCTGGTTCATAGTGAGAGTGATATTCCACTACTAAATTATTCTGTGTATTTGTAAAGCAACTACTTTTTGCAGTAATCTTATATTAGAACATTCTGCAAGTCTATGTGATATAGTTCATAACATGGGCTCATTTGTTTTAATTAAAGTGCTTCTAGAGTAAAAACCTTTTGTTTATTCTTAAAGTAGTTGTGTCCATCAATTATTGCAAACTACAGCACCACAATCACCAAAACAAACATCACATTCAGTCTAAAAGCATGAACCGAAGATGTCTCTAGCGTAACTAGCTGTCTCATTTAACCCTTCACAAGAGTTATTTCCAAAAACTAATAAAACATGGATTGCATTTATTTAAAACACATGATGCTAAAAAAAAGCAATGTTTTGTATAGATTACTGTACTATTAAGAATTCATTTCTGTAATCTCTAGAATTTTTGTCCCCAGTTATTGCTTTGGCAAATATTGTATGCATATGAATTTGTGTTTGTTGTAAGGGGTAACCGACAAATACATTTTACGTAACCCTCTGTTTTGTACTCTTAACAGATTCCTATCGTATATACATAGAATTAACATTAGTGTTGAAACCTACAGTTGGAGTAAAATAGTAATGACCACCATGTAGCTATTTGTAAGGATCAAGTATTTTGTTAGAATGCTGAGTCCTAAAATTGCTGGAAGAATATAAAATATATACAACACAAAGTAAATACAGTTGCCCGGATAAAGCAATAAATTATCCAGTAAACATAATTAATCTGCGTGAAACAAAGAGACTGATTGGAGATATTATTGTGTTTACCTAAAATGTTAATGAGCAATATATATCATTTTTTTATAGTATTCCAATGAAATGCAAGGCAGGACTGCAAGGTTGGCTGAGAAGGGGATAATAAAGTATACAAGAAGATATACACTACATAGCTGCATTTAAATCACTTTCTTTCTGCAGAATGAATTTGATTTACTTTTTATAAAGCTGATCTTCTCCAGGAGGTTTTGACAGCACAAGAGTTAAATGCCCATGTGTGTTGGGGATTCACTGGAAATGTTGCAGATTTATTTCCCAGCACAGAACAAGCAGTCTACATCCTTTATCCTTGATCTAATGGAAAGCAGCCGGAATCCATGAAAAGTCTGTGGGATTTGTCATGCAATAGAATATTAAATGTAGCAAAAACAATACAGGATAGATTATGTACTGTATAACATGAGATGCAGCTACAGCTCGCTAGATGTCCCTTACCAGATAGCACAAAAAGTACATAAATCTAATTTTAATCATGAATGTTATTGCCAAAAGTTTTGCTGTTTTGTGGATTATTTATTGAGATTTGAAAGGGGTCCAGGTGGGTCTATTGGAACAAGCAGAGGCGGTTCTAGAGTTTATGAGGCCTGAGGCGAAACTCAAACATGATGCCCCACTAACAAAAAAGTGTCACATATACACATTGAGGCACTGTCTACCTGTGTATATGCCTGAGAGTGTGTCTGACAGAGAGTATCCTTGTGTGTGTGAATGTATGTCTCTGTGAGCATGTTTGCGTTTTTGTCTGAGACCGTATGTGTATGGGGTAGCTGCTTGAAGTGTTGTGTGGGTAATGGGGCGGGGGGTGATGGTGAGAGGGAGTGGGGGTGATGGTGAGAGGGGGTGATGTGAGAGGGAGAGGGGGGGTAATGTGAGAGTGAGGGGGGGTGATGTGAGAAGGAGAGGGGGTATGTGAGAGTGAGGGGGGTTATGTGAGAGTGAGGGGGGTTATGTGAGAGTGAGGGGGTTATGTGAGAGTGAGGGGGGTGATGTGAGAGTGAGGGGGGGTGATGTGAGAGTGAGGGGGGTATGTGAGAGTGAGGGGGGGGTGATGTGAGAAGGAGGGGGTGATGTGAGAAGGAGGGGAGTGATGTGAGAAAGAGGGGGTAGATGGTGACGGGGGGTGATGTGAGAGTGGGGGGGTGATGTGAGAGTGGGGGGTGATGTGAAAGTGAGGGGGGAGATGTGAGAAGGAGGGGTTTTGATGTTGAGGGTGAGGGAGGGGGGTTGATGGTGAGGGGGTGATACTGAGGGTGCTGGGGGGTGATGCTGAGGGGGTGAGGGTGGTGGGGGGTGAGGCTGAGGGTGGTGAGGGAGGGTGATGCTGAGGGTGGTGGGGCGTGGTGAGGCTGAGGGTGGTGTTGGGGTGATGCTGAGGGTGGTGTGGGGGGTGAGGGGGATGATGCTGAGGGTGGTGATGCTGAGGGTGGTGGGGGGCTGATGCTGAGGGTGGTGGGGGGGTGATGCTGAGGGTGGTGAGACTGAGGGTGGTGGGGAGTGGTGAGGCTAAAGGTGGTGGTGAGGCTGAGGGTGGTGGGGAGGCTGAGGGTTGTGGGGGATGGTGAGGCTGAGGGTGGTGGGGAGGCTGTGCTGGTGGTGAGTGAGGGTGGTGGGGGTGGTCAGGCTGAAGGTGGTGGTGAGGCTGAGGGTGGTGAGGCTGAGGGTGGTGGGGGTGGTGAGGCTGAGGGTGGTGGGGAGGCTGAGGGTGGTGGGGGTGGTGGTGAGGCTAAGGGTGGTGGTGAGGCTGAGGGTGGTGTGGGGTGAGAGAGAACCTACCTTTACTCCCTGGTGGTCCAGTGGGCTCCCTGGTGGTCCGGTGGCCATTAGTGATGTACCGAACGGTTCGCCGGCGAACATAGCGTGTTCGCGTTCGCCACGGCGGGCGAACACATGCGCGGTTCGATCCGCCCCCTATTCGGCATCATTGAGTAAACTTTGACCCTGTACCTCACAGTCAGCCAATCAGCAGCACACCCTCCCTAGCAGACCCTCCCACCTCCTGGACAGCATCCATTTTAGATTCATTTGGAAGCTGCTGCAGTTTTTTATTTTTTTTTATTATTTTTATTTTTTTATTTATTTTTTATTTATTTATTTATTTATTTTTTATTTATTTATTTATTTATTTTAAATTCTTTATTTTTGTAGTGCATGGAGGTATAACAAATGAGCATGTGGTACCCCAACGGCATTCCTCATGCTTTTCAAGTAACAATTGTAACAATAGGGTATATGTTAATACCCTAGTCTGCGCGGAGCCCTCCATGGGGGAAGATGGATTAATTTTTTTTTGCGCTCGGGTTTTTTATTTTATTTTTACGTTCGACGGGTATGATGGCTTTTTATTTGGCCTTTTTAGGGGCTGAAAAATGAAGATTTTAGAAAAAAGAAGACGTTGAATAGTAAGTTGAATTTTACTTTACAGGATAGTCATTTTATTCCCCCCTCACTATTTTTTAGGGTGAGGGGGGTAGGTAGGGGCTTTTTTATTTGGGTGTGTGACTAGGGGCTTGGGGACCCCTAGTCACCTTTGATGGGAGAGGGGGGGATTTTCATTAAGGGCCTCCACCCGCCGCTTAGGGGTGGGGGCCAGGGGGAGGAAAGTAGGTCCCCCCTCTTATTGTAACTTAGGACCCCCACCCGCCGCTCAGGGGTGGGAGGACAGTAGGTCCCCCCCCCATTATTCTTTTATAGGGCCCCCACCCGCAGCTCAGGAGCCATGTTTACACTGTATATAGAGGGAGCCATGTTACTCTGTATATAGAGGGGAGCCATGTTACTCTGTATATAGAGAGGAGCCATGTTTACACTGTATATAGAGGGAGCCATGTTACTCTGTATATAGAGAGGAGCCATGTTTACACTGTATATAGAGGGGAGCCATGTAACTCTGTATATAGAGGGAGCCATGTTACACTGTATATAGAGGGAGCAATGTTATTCTGTATATAGAGGGAGCCATGTTACACTGTATATAGAGGGAGCAATGTTACTCTGTATATAGAGAGGAGCCATGTTTACACTGTATATAGAGGGAGCCATGTTACTCTGTATATAGAGGGAGCCATGTTACACTGTATATAGAGGGAGCCATGTTATTCTGTATATAGAGGGAGCCATGTTTACACGGTATATAGAGGGAAGCCATGTTACTCTGTATATAGAGGGAGCCATGTTACTCTGTATATAGAGGCAGTACTAAGGGGGGGGGGCGGCGGGGGCGGTCCGCCCCGGGTACCACTCACTAGGGGGGTGCCTGGGGCGAACTTTCGCAGGGGCGGAGAAATGCCGCCCTGTGTCTTGTGTAAAGGGACCGGCCGCTAATAAGACTATCTACCCGAGTTTCCCATCCAGCAGCAGCAGAGTCTTGCTGTGGGTTGCCATAGCAACGCTCTCGCGGATCGCGAGAACAGAGAACCCTGCTGCTGCTGGATGGGAAACTCGGGTAGATAGTCTTATTAACGAGCATGGAGAATACTGGGCCCCTCTAAACTGCCCAGTGATGCTGTGCCACCGGACCACCAGTCGAGGAGGACGGGAGGGACAGGTAAGTGGCAGCACTTATTCCACACAACATACACACTGCATCTGCATACACTCTACACACACTCTGCACACACTGCATACACTCTACACACTGCATACACTCTACACACACTGCATACACTCTACACACACTGCATACACACTGCATACACTCTACACACACTGCATACACACTACACACACTGCATACACTGCACACACACTCTACACACACCGCATACACTCTACACACACTATACACACTCTACACACTCTACACACACTATACACACTTTACAGACACTGCATATACTGCACACACACTGCATACACACTACACACACTATACACACACTGCATACACTCTACACACACTGCATACACTCTACACACTCTACAGAAACTGCATACACTCTACACACTGCAAACACTGCACACACACTATGCACACACTGCACACACTCTACACACTCTACACACACTGAACACACTATGCGCACACTGCATACACTATGCGCACACTACACACACACACTACACACAATATAAACACACTGCATACACACTGTACACACTATACACACTGCACACACTATACACACACTGCACACACTACATGCACTACACACACTGCATACACACTATACACACACTGCATACACTATGCACACTCTATACACACATTGCACACACTATACACACACTGCACACACTGCATACACTATACACACTCTACACACACTGCATACACACTGCACACACTGCATACACTATACACACACTGCACTAACTATACACACACTGCACACACTATACACACACTGCATACACTCTATACACACACTGCATACACACTATGCACACACTGCATACACACTATACACACACTGCACACACACTATACACACAATATACACACACACTGTAAACACTATACACACACTGTACACACTATGCACACACTATACACACTCTGCATACACACTGCACACAATATACACACACTACACACACACTGCACACACTATACACACTGCACACACTATACACACACTGCACACACTACATGTACTACACACACTGCATACACACTATACACACACTGCATACACTATGCACACACTACACACACACACTATACACACACTGCATACACTATGCACACACTGCACACACTATACACACACTGCATACACATACATTTAAAAAAGATTGCAGTTGTTTTTTTACATTTCAAAGTTGGGGAGGGGGGTGCCAAATAAAGGATCCGCCCCGGGTGCCAAATGCTCCAGGTACGCCCCTGTATAGAGGGGAGCCATGTTACTCTGTATATAGAGAGGAGCCATGTTTACACTGTATATAGAGGGAGCCATGTTACTCTGTATATAAAGAGGAGCCATGTTTACACTGTATTTAGAGGGGAGCCATGTTACTCTGTATATAGAGGGAGCCATGTTATTCTGTATATAGAGGGAGCCATGTTTACACGGTATATAGAGGGAAGCCATGTTCCTTTGTATATAGAGGGAGCCATGTTACTCTGTATATAGAGGAATCCATGTTTACATGGTATATAGAGGGAAGCCATGTTACTCTGTATATAGAGAGGAGCCATGTTTACACTGTATATAGAGGGAGCCATGTTTACACGGTATATAGAGGAAAGCCATGTTACTCTGTATATAGAGAGGAGCCATGTTTACACTGTATATAGAGGGAGCCATGTTTACACGGTATATAGAGGGAAGCCATGTTACTCTGTATATAGAGGGAGCCATGTTACTCTGTATATAGAGGGAGCCATGTTATTCTGTATATAGAGGGAGCCATGTTTACACGGTATATAGAGGGAAGCCATGTTACTCTGTATATAGAGAGGAGCCATGTTTACACTGTATATAGAGGGAGCCATGTTACTCTGTATATAGAGAGGAGCCATGTTTACACTGTATATAGAGGGGAGCCATGTTACTCTGTATATAGAGGGGAGCCATGTTACACTGTATATAGAGGGAGCCATGTTACTCTGTATATAGAGGGAGCCATGTTTACTCTGTATATAGAGGGAGCCATGTTACTATCTGAGCTGGTTAACTATGATTGGCCCTGGCATGTTTGTTAGTCTGGCCTGCATGGTTGTCTGGCATGAATAAAAGTAGCATGTTTCAACTATATTAATAGTTAGACTAGTTTGCACTAAAACATGTGCAAATGGGGAGTTTGCGGTTGTGCAAATGGACTGTTTGCAGTTGTTTGCGGTGCGTTAAACGGGGAGTTTGGTCTGTCACTGTGAAGCGGGCATAACCCTTACACTACCTGATCGATACAACATCATACCTGATGTTTTAAAGCACGTTATTCCAAACAATTTAGGAATGTTAGGTGATTTATGCCCTTTATGGATTAAAACCAGACTCTGCATCAAATATGTAATTTTCCATGGGAGTTTTGCCATGGATCCCCCTCCGGCATGCCACAGTCCAGGTGTTAGTCCCCTTGAAACTACTTTTCCATCACTATTGTGGCCAGAAAGAGTCCCTGTGGGTTTTAAAAATCGCCTGCTTATTGAAGTCTATGGCGGTTCGCCCGGTTCGCCCGTTCACGAACATTTGCAGAAGTTCGCGTTCGCCGTTCGCGAACAGAAAATTTTATGTTCGTGACATCACTAGTGGCCATTGCTTCCGGTCTGCAGCTCCGCAGAGCTGCAGACCATGTAATCTCGCGAGACCATCAGAGCGTTGCCGTGGTAACCCGCGACAATGCTCTGATTGGCCGGTTTTCACGAGACACATGGTCTGCAGCTCTGCTCACTGCGAAGCTGCAGACCAGTGTCTGCGGTGGCTGACCGGGCAGCCAGGAGGGGCCTCGCACCCGGCGGCATATTGACCGAGGACCTGACACAGTCTTCCCACAGGTGGTAAACCGCCTAATTAGAGAGCCACCACTGGGAACACTGGGCAGCTCTTTTAGGAATGCAGCAGTTCAGACATTAAGGGGACAGCAGATTGAGCTACAGACCACCTAATAAATAATAGTGCCTGCTTGTGTGTGTATACCTGTATGAATGAGTGAATTTCAGTGTTTCTGCGTGTATATGTGTGTTGCTAAGTCTGTGGTGTGTCTGTGTGTAGTTATGTATGTGTGTCACGGAACCCCATTCCAACATGGCCTAAAAAGGGCTATTATGACTAAGGGAAGACCCTCTGGACACCTACTCTGCCTCCCAGATGGAATTGGGGGATCTCTGGGATTGCCTGGACGCAGAGCCATCTTTAAGATAAATCGGACCCAGGGCAAGCATTTGCCTGGACCCTGCCCCCCACCCACTTACAACCACAACAAGAGAAAATAGTCTCAGGAAGTATTACTTCACTGAGAGGGTAGTGGATGCATTGAATAGCCTTCCAGCTGAAGTGGTAGAGGTTAACACAGTGAGGGAGTTTGAGCATGCGTGGGATAGACCGAAAATTTTATGTTCGTGACATCACTAGTGGCCATTGCTTCCGGTCTGCAGCTCCGCAGAGCTGCAGACCATGTAATCTCGCGAGACCATCAGAGCGTTGCCGTGGTAACCCGCGACAATGCTCTGATTGGCCGGTTTTCACGAGACACATGGTCTGCAGCTCTGCTCACTGCGAAGCTGCAGACCAGTGTCTGCGGTGGCTGACCGGGCAGCCAGGAGGGGCCTCGCACCCGGCGGCATATTGACCGAGGACCTGACACAGTCTTCCCACAGGTGGTAAACCGCCTAATTAGAGAGCCACCACTGGGAACACTGGGCAGCTCTTTTAGGAATGCAGCAGTTCAGACATTAAGGGGACAGCAGATTGAGCTACAGACCACCTAATAAATAATAGTGCCTGCTTGTGTGTGTATACCTGTATGAATGAGTGAATTTCAGTGTTTCTGCGTGTATATGTGTGTTGCTAAGTCTGTGGTGTGTCTGTGTGTAGTTATGTATGTGTGTCACGGAACCCCATTCCAACATGGCCTAAAAAGGGCTATTATGACTAAGGGAAGACCCTCTGGACACCTACTCTGCCTCCCAGATGGAATTGGGGGATCTCTGGGATTGCCTGGACGCAGAGCCATCTTTAAGATAAATCGGACCCAGGGCAAGCATTTGCCTGGACCCTGCCCCCCACCCACTTACAACCACAACAAGAGAAAATAGTCTCAGGAAGTATTACTTCACTGAGAGGGTAGTGGATGCATTGAATAGCCTTCCAGCTGAAGTGGTAGAGGTTAACACAGTGAGGGAGTTTGAGCATGCGTGGGATAGACATAAGGCTATCCTAACTAAAGGATAAGGCCAGGGACTAATAAAAGTATTTAGAAAATTGGGCAGAATAGATGGAATTAATGGTTCTTATCTGTCGTCACATTCTATGTTTCTCCCTGGCATGCAATCATGACCTCCACCCCAACACAGTGGCAGAACTTAAGTAGAAAGGGCCCTGGTGCAATAATTGCAAGGCTGACCAAAAGGTAGATCCCTATCTGTCGTGCATCTCCAACAATGCTTTGATAGCTGGGACTGTACCATTTTTCCATGCTGTTGTATGTAGCACTGAGCAGTGTCTGTGTGAGAATATAAGCATGTTTTCTTTGGAGTATGTTTGTGTGTTTGTATGTGGTGTTGACTTTTGAATGCAGTATTGGCGTTTGAATGCAAGCATACATTTATGTGTAGTGTTTGTTTTTGAATGTAGAGTTGTTTATATATCATTTTGGTGTTTAACACAGAGATGTGTTTATATGTAGTGTTGACGTTTCAATGCAAGAGTGTGTTTGTATGTAGTGTTGACGTTTGAATGCAGGGGTGTATTTGTGTGTAGTGTTGGCGTTTGAATGCTGAGATGTATGTACATATACACATACACTGACACACACACACACTGATATACACACCATGCCATACACACACACACACACTGAAACACATGTTGATACACAGATATACACACTTACACACATGCTGACATACAGACACATTACACACACGCAGATACTTAGATACACACACTGACACACATGCCGATTCACAGATACACACACTGACTACATACAGATACACGTGTACACACACTGACTACATACAGATACACACACACACTGACAACATACAGATACACACACACACACATGCATATACACAGACACATATACTGCCAGACATACTGACACACAGACACATACACTGACAGACATACTGACACAAACACTGACACAAACAAACACATTGACAGACATAATGACACACACAGAGATATAATGACACAGAGACACAAACACTGACAGACATATTGACAGACACAATGACAGACATACTGACACACACAAACACATACACTGACAGACATACTAACACACACACACACACAGACACACAAACTGACAGACATACTGACACACACTGACAGACATACTGACACACCCACAAACACATACACTGACAGATATACTGACAGACACACACATACATACTAACACACACACAGACACACACTGACAGACATACTGAAACATACTGACACACACAGAGACACGTTTCCTACCTTTTGCTGCGGGTGGCTTTCCTGGGGTCCAGTGTGGTGCCTGAGGCTGTTGGGGGATAGGGGCAGGATCTCCAGCCCCCTACTCACTGTCTCCTTCTCCTCCCTCCTGCGCAGCTCTGTTTTCTCTCTGGGAGGAAGTGACGTGCGGCTGTCACTTCCTCCCAGCACTGCCAAAAAGTAAGGGGGTCCGGTCGCGCTGTTAAAGGGCCACAGCACCTGACCGGGCCCCTGCTGATACATGCCCACCGGGTGGCCCTAAGTGCGTGGGCCGTCCGATGGGCCTCCCTAGTGTGCATCGGCAGGCCCATGGGGTTAGAAAGATTGTTGAGGGCATCGGGGCCCACAGGGCAGCTGCCTTAGGTCCCCCATGAGTAACTGGGCCCAGGGCATCTGCCCCATTTGCAGCGCATTAAAGATTGTCCTGTCTTGACCTATCCTGCACATTGAACGCCTGTCAGAGAGATACCTTGAAAAGATCTGGAACTGTTTGCCAGATTGGGCTATGTGCTATGATCCAGTAAGCCTTTGATTCAGTATCTCTCAGTTTTCCCAACCACCAGACAGGGTGCTGTATGGTCAACATGGGCTTTCTGATAAGAGCTTTTCAGGGACATATAACACGTGGGGGTACCAGCCTCCCTGGAGCCCTAGGAACTCCATGTTATGAGACCTGGACAAAGCAAAATCATTCCTAGAACTCTGAGCCAGATTGGAGAATGGCCGCGATCCTGTCAAACTTTAACACGCTGTAACTCGGGTGCACTATTTGGCCAGCATGGACACTAAATTGAGAGTTATCCATGCATATATATTGTATCAGAATGCTGTCCAGGAAAAAAGGTTAAAGGGGACATTTTGTACATTTCGCTCTATGTTTGGGGAGACATAGCAGGGAGTCTGGAGATGTTGCAATCAGGACCCCAATTAAGAAAAAGTGGGGCCGGGGTGGGACTATTGTAAAGGTCATTGCATTACATGGAGGTGTGGGAATCTACATTTCTGTGTGCAAATAGCTGTTTTGTGTTAAATACAAATTAATTATACTCCCCTACATTCAGTCTCAACTAGTGTGTGGGTAAAACTATCTATAATCACTGCTTTACATGAGAAAATGTCTCCAGAGCTATAATCACTGCAATGAGCTATACCCACTGTACAAAGCTATAACCACAGGGAACTATAATCACAGCTGCCCTATCAAGGGCAGCAGTATCCATAGACCCTCTTCATAGCTGCCCTATCAAGGGCAGCAGTATCCATAGGCCCAACTTCAGCTACTGGGTCTGAAGTGCTCCAGCGTCCCCGGTTAGCAGGGAGGAAGCTGTCCTAGCGGAGGTACTCAACTGCAGTATGGTGGCTCCATTACAATGTGTGTGAATGTGATTGGTGAATTAGTGGAGTGTGAGATATTAGGGTATTTGCAGTTGTGTTTAGCTTGGAGGGGGTTAGGGGCATTATTTTGTTCTTGGACCCAAGCAGAAACTTTTCTTAGGTGAGCACAGCATGAAAGCATATCTGTCACTTCTCTGGAATTGACATTTCCTCATTCACACACCCCAGTTTTGGGGTGAATTGTACTGTTGAGGTAAGTAAAAAAAAACATACTAACTTTCACAGTACTTTAGTGTTCAGGACAATATCTTCCCTCTATGAGGCTTCAGGATCACCAACATTTTTGTATCCTCTGCACAGAAATGTAAACAATCACATATGCACCTGCACATAGGAGAATGTGGGATTAATTGAATCTATTCTATGTCCAGCTGTACAGCCAGGTGTAGGGTATAAATAAATAAATACATCTGATAATTAAAAATAATAAATAAATAAAAGCAGTTGGATTGTGCAAAAAATGATTCAGTTGGCAGTAGCTAATTTCTCGTTTTCCGTTTTCTGCATACAGTTCAAATTTATAAAGATTCCAACTTTCACTAAATAGTGGTTAGCAGTGAAACATCCATGCACTCAAATGGGCTTTTTACACTAAGCATCTTTATTCACAGAACACTGATTTATGGTGAAACAATCACACAATCAGATGGGCTTCATTCACTAATCTATATACTTGTGCATGAGGAAAAAAATTAGGTTTGTCCAAATCAATTAGTCTGAAAACCAGATTTGTTCGGGTAGACCAAAATTCGTCTAACTGCCGTTTTAGCTTGTACAAATTACATCTATGCAAATATTCAGGAAAACGATTCTGACAAGCCAAAAAGATGCGAAAAATTGCCAATCAGTTATCTGCTAAATATGTATAATATGTAAATATATGCATATTTGGTTTATAGAACAAGTAAGAAGAAGTAACCAATAGCGGTAACAAAGGAGGATCTGTAAAAAAAAAAAACGCATTTGCATATTTATAGATGGTATATTTATTAAATACATACATACACACATACAGAGTTACATACATACAGAGTTATTAAATACATAAATACATACATACATACAGAGGTTTTTTTTACCGCTCCTTTTTTCCCTCTGTTAGTCGCTGCACACTTGATCTGTGAATAAAAATTTACTGGCTGTTCCCTAACCAACAATCATTTTTTCTCTCACCAATTATCTCTTTTGTTGGTGCCATGGTACTCCAAATCACAAACCAAACAAAACTGTTTTTCTATTGTCTGTTTTGATTGTTTTGTGATATGTCTATATGGCTTCAGAATTACAGCATTCTGACAACCTGGCTATTGCCCAAAAACCAAATTAATTGAAATTCACAACTACACACAGGATTATTTACTACAGTGCGAATTTCAAAGTAAATTTAAGCTTTAAAGGGAAACTGTAGTGCTTTATTATAATTTTTTATCATTTTATTATTTATATAGCGCCATCAGATTCTGTAGCGCTGTTCAATGTACTATAGAACCCCCCCCCCCCTCCCTACCAGCCCTCCACCCGTCGTGCAGAAGGGGTTAAAAACACCTTCATCACTCACCTGATTCCAGTGCTGATGCTCCTTGGCACTGGGTCAGGTTCTGCCTCCACTGCTCCACCAATGCCAGCTGGCGGGGGGGACCTAATGCGCATGTGCGGCGATCGTGCATTGTATAATGCTTTCCTGTGTGGTTTTGCGCAGCGTGAGGATGTCCAGCATCAGTTAGGTGATCAAAAGTTGCCTAACCACCCTAAGTTCCTCTAGTGGCTGTCTAGTAGACAGCCTCTAGATGAGGAGTTAAGGGGCCTGGGACAATGCACCCAATTGCAGGGTTAAGGGGCCTGGGACAATGCACCCAGACCACTTCAATGAGCTGAAGTGGTCTGGGTACCTATAGTGTCCCTCTAAGGTCAAAATAGCTAAACTGGAACAAATATCTAAGTCAGCTATATTTTCAGTACGGCTACTCTGCTTTTTAATTTTACATTTACTTTGAGCTTTTAATTCTCACTTTAGTAAATAACCCTGTCAAATTTAAGTCCAAAATAGAAGAGTCGAAACCTTTCTCCTAGCCAAATATGTTGCCTGCTTGGCAACTTTGATCTGAAAGCGACACTACTCTGCTCAAATGAAAATGGAAAAAAACTCACTGTTTAGTAGTTGTACCCAAGAAAGCATGAATGCATTTTTTTTATTGGAGTCATATCTTGAAACAGTTGGCAAAAGCATCAGTTCTCGTCTGCCGCATTTGCAAGCCCCCCCCCTTCTAACCCCACCCTGACGTTCTGTGGTTATCCAAGCACATACTTCACAGTGCAGCAGATTTTTATAAAAGTGACAATTTCTATTGAAATATACACTTTTAAAAAAATGGCAAAGTAGACACACTTTTAACACATAAAGCATTTCAGCAAGTGGATGTTCTTTAGGGGTCTGGAGTGTTTCAATAAATGTGAAATTCACTTTCAATTCTCTTAAAGGCACTCTTCAGTGCCAGGAAAACATATTAGTTTTCCTGGCACTGCAGGACCCTATAGTGCCCCCCCTCCCTCCCACCCCCCAATCCCAAGTTGCTCAAGGGGTTAAAACCCCTTAAGTGACATACCGGAGTCCAGCGCCAATGTCCCTAGATGCTGGGTCAGGCTCTGCCTACTTTCCTCCCCCGCCGACATCAGCCGGTGGGGGAGACCTAATGCACATGTGCAGCAATGGCCGCGCACGCGCATTAGACCTCCCCATAGGAAAGCATTATTCAATGCTTTCCTATGGGGATTTCGGCTATGCTAGAGGTCCTCACATAGTGTGAGGACGTTCAGCATTGCTTAAAACACTTTTCATGTTCTAAGAACACGGAAGTCCCTCTAGTGCAGTGATGGCGAACCTTATTGAGCCTGAGTGCCCAAACCACAATACATGCAAACTTTTTTTCCTCAAAGTGCCAACACGGCAATGAAACCTGAATACTGAGGTTTAAGTTTAGAAAAAACAACTCATACAGTTGTCCAAACTAATTCTCCTTTTCTCTCCCCCCAGCATCTTCCCTTCTCTTCCCACAGTATATCCTCCTATCCCCCCAGCATCTCTTCCTCCTCCTCTCCCCAGATTCTGCTTCTCCTCTCCCCAGATCCTCATCTTCCTCTCCCCCGGATTCTCATCTTCCTCTCCCCTTCTCCCCCCCAGCATCTCCCCCTCCTTCTTTCCCATTCTCCCCCCAGAATCTCCTCCTCCTCTCCTCTTAATCTCCCCCAGATTCTCCTCTTCCAATCCCTTTCTCCCCCAGTATCTCCTCCTATTCTCCCTGGGATTGTCCTCTTCTCTGCCCCAGATTCTCCTCTTCATTTCCCCAAGATTCTCCTCTTCCTCTCCCTTTCTCCCCCAGCATCTCCTCTTCCTCTCCCCCAGCATCTCCTCTTCCTGTCCCCCAGCATCTCCTCTTCCTCTCCCCCAGATTCTCCTCTTCATCTCCCCTTCTCCCCCAGCATCTCCTCCTCCTCTTCTCCCCCAGTATCTCCTCTTTTCTCCCCCAGCATCTCCTCCTCCTCTCCCCTTCTCCCCCAGCATCTCCTCCTCCTATTCTCCCCAGCATCTCCTCTTTTCTCCCCCAGCATCTCCGCCTCCTCTTCTCCCCCAGCATCTCCTCTTTTCTCCCCTCAGCATTTGCTCCTCCTCTCCCTTAACATCTCCTCCTCTCCCCCAGATTCTCCTCTTCCCTTCCCTTCTCCTCCAGCATCTCCTCCTCCTCTTCTCCCCCAGCATCTCCTCCTCCTCTTCCCCAGATTAACCTCTTCCTCTCCCCTAGATTCTCCTCTTACTTTCTCCCCCCATCATCTCCTCCTCCTCCTTTCCTTCAGCTTCACCTCTTCTCTCCCCCAGCTTCTCCTCTTCTCTCCCCCAACTTCTCCTCCTCCTCCTTTCCCTCAGCTTCAGCTCTTCTCTCCCCCAGCTTCTCCTCTTCTCTCCCCCAGCTTCTCCTCTTCTCTCCCCCAGCTTCTCCTCCTCCTCCTTTCCCTCAGCTTCACCTCTTCTCTCTTCCAGCATCTCCTCTTCTCTCTTCCAGCATCTCCTCTGCTCTCCCCGCAGCATCGCCTCTTCTCTCCCCACAGCAACGCCTCTTCCCTCCCCACAGCATCGCCTCTTCCCTCCCCCAGATTTTCCTCTTCTCTCCCCTCAGCATCTTCCCCTCACTACACCAGCAAATTCACCCTCCCCGAGTATATCCCCCTCTACCTCCCAGCACATAAATAATGTTTAATATTTTTTGGTGCGGGTTTGAAGTTCACCCAGACTCCCTACCTAGTGGATCCGATTCCTTCACGCTGCTGTGAGGGGGTGTGGGCGTGAGGGAGCACTGACTTACGTGCTGTTGCAGCACTGCTCCCTCCGATGATGCCAACAGAAAATTACGTCACGTAATTTCCTGTCTCCCGGCGGCATCAGCGGAGGGAGCAGTGCTGCAACAGCACATAAGTCAGTTCTCCCTCGCAGTCCTCCATCCCACCTACCAGTGTCATCTTAACAACATTATAGGCCCCCGGGCAAAGCAGTGCACTGGGGCCCTGCCTACACACAACTCACAGTAATAAAATGTTTAATTATATATAAAATTAGGCTTATATTTATTAGTATCTCCAACAAATGAAATACATACATAAAATACATACACAGAGACACATTTTTGGACTTGGACATTTTTATAGACAATGAAAGAATAAAAACTAAAACCCATTTCAAGGATGTGGATGTCAACAGTTTCATTCACACATCCAGTGCCATTTCTCCCCAAGGTTAAGCAGTGTACCTAAGTCCCAACTCATACGTATTAAAATAAACTGTACGGATGAGGACATCTTTAAAAAACAAGCGGGAAAATTAATCAACGATCTGTTAGATAAGGGTTATGAAAAAGAAAAACTGAGAGAGACCTATACACAAGCCTCTAAGATGTCACAAAGCACTTTACTACAGGAAAAGAATACAATAGGTAATGAAAGTGAGACTAACATACCAATTATATGTAATTACAGTCATAATAACAAGGCACTAAGGAAAATTTTAAATAAACACTGGCCCATTTTACTACAAGATCATGCCTTATCTCAAATTCTGCCAGCCAAACCCAAAATAATATTCAGGGGCGCTGCCAATCTAAATAGGCTCCTGGTAAAAAAACATTTTAAAAAAGCAAAGACTACCACTTTTTTAGATAAGGAAAAGGCTTTTATGGATGCGGTACATGCTTAGCATGTAGAAATACAAATAACAAAAAAAGGCATATTAAAAAATTCAAGAATTTTAACAATAACGAGGAATTCCCCATTAAAGATCTCATAACCTGTTACTCAAAGAATATAATATACCTACTGGAATGCCCCTGTGGTTTGAAATATGTGGGACGTACTAAACGAAATCTACATACCAGGATAGAAGAACACACTAGAAATATAAAGAAAAAATTTGAGGGACACAGTGTATCGCATCACTTTACCCTGGCACATAACAGCGACCCCACTGTTTGGCCATATTTCAGAGCTGCAACATCACTGGAGTGCCCAAAAGCACAAGGTGTGCAATACTCAGAGACATGGCCAAGGTAAGAAAGGCTGAAAGACGACCACCACTGAACAAGACACACAAGCTGAAACGTCAAGACTGGGCCAAGAAATATCTCAAGACTGATTTGTCTAAGGTTTTATGGACTGATGAAATGAGAGTGAGTCTTGATGGGCCAGATGGATGGGCCCATGGCTGGATTGGTAAAGGGCAGAGAGCTCCAGTCCGACTCAGACGCCAGCAAGGTGGAGGTGGAGTACTGGTTTGGGCTGGTATCATCAAAGATGAGCTTGTGGGGCCTTTTCGGGTTGAGGATGGAGTCAAGCTCAACTCCCAGTCCTACTGCCAGTTTCTGGAAGACACCTTCTTCAAGCAGTGGTACAGGAAGAAGTCTGCATCCTTCAAGAAAAACATGATTTTCATGCAGGACAATGCTCCATCACACGCGTCCAAGTACTCCACAGCGTGGCTGGCAAGAAAGGGTATAAAAGAAGAAAATCTAATGACATGGCCTCCTTGTTCACCTGATCTGAACCCCATTGAGAACCTGTGGTCCATCATCAAATGTGAGATTTACAAGGAGGGAAAACAGTACACCTCTGTGAACAGTGTCTGGGAGGCTGTGGTTGTGTCAGGGTACCTGTGGTCTCTACCTCCGAAAGAGGTAGAGACTTAGCTGTTCCTCCATCCAGACGGTCTGATGGCTCCCTTCCCCGCGGTCTATCCGGTCATGCTAGGCCGGCCGCGAGGGAGTGACTGCCTTTTACAGCATCTAGGCAGGAAGTAGTCATCAGGACACTCCCCCGGAACGACCTGTCAGTCAATTGCTGCAGGACCAATCAGGACGCCTCGGAGGCGTGGTTACTGCTCTGAACAGGGTATTTAACAGAGCTTCTTTCATTAGCTCATTGCCCTGTCGTGGTTCTAGCTTGTTCTAGTCACTCAGTGCTTGTGTATTCTATTATCCCTTTTGGTTTTGACCCGGCTTGTTTACCTTACTCTGCTTATCTCTGTTACCCTTGATTCGGCTTGTCTCTCGCTTACCTGTCTTCTGTTACCCTCGACCTCGGCTTGTCTTTGACCATTCTATACTGTACTACTTACGTTAGTCCGGCCATTCTAAGGTCCGGTATACGTATCTGGCTACTGTTTGTACTCTGCGTGTTGGATCCCTGTCCCGATCCTGACAGGTTGCTTCTGCACGCAATGTTGATGGTGAACAGATCAAAACACTGACAGAATCCATGGATGGCAGGCTTTTGAGTGTCCTTGCAAAGAAAGGTGGCTATATTGGTCACTGATTTGTTTTTGTTTTGTTTTTGAATGTCAGAAATGCATATTTGTGAATGTTGAGATGTTATATTGGTTTCACTGGTAAAAATAAATAATTGAAATGGGTATATATTTGTTTTTTGTTAAGTTGCCTAATAATTATGCACAGTAATAGTCACCTGCACACACAGATATCCCCCTAAAATAGCTAAAACTAAAAACAAACTAAAAACTACTTCCAAAAATATTCAGCTTTGATATTAATGAGTTTTTTGGGTTCATTGAGAACATGGTTGTTGTTCAATAATAAAATTAATCCTCAAATGAGGATATATACCACACCGCCACTTTACATGTATTAAGCACTGTATAAGCACTAGAAAGCACTTTATAATTCCACATTTATTTGGATATGCAACCATTATTATATTTGTTGTATAACCTCTCTTTTTCCTTCCTCCCTTTATTCTTTCCTTTTCTTTTCTTTATTTCCTTTTTTCTTTTCTTTCCCTTTTCTCTTTATTTTTATTTTCATTATTTTTTTTATTATTATTTTTTATTTATTTATTATTTTTTATTATTTATTTATTTATTTATTTTTATATATTTTTTAATATTTTATATTTTATATTTTATTATTTATTTTTTATTTTATTTTATATTTATTTTTTATTTTTTATTACTATTATTTTTTATTGTTATTATTTCTATTTATTTATTCTATTTTTTTTTTTAATTCTTTATTTTTCATGTGCTCAGATTAACAACAAGTGCGCAGAGCCACGACAGCTTCTGCACACATTTTCATAACAGTTTGCAGAGTAGACAGCACAGTTTTTTTTTATATATATGACATGAGGGATACAGGAAGTTAAACAGAAGAATGGACATCCAAGATATTGCATCACTAGTAACGACAGTTATAATGGTAGGATATACGTTGCACATTATGAATTATTTATGCAGACTTAATAAACAGCATATTGGAGCGTAAAATATTAAACAAGTAGATTATTAGGTAAACACATGTGTCAATGTAAGGTTAATTGGGCACAGGCTATCTGAACGCATGCCTAATGAGTGCTGTATACGATTATAAAAAAAAAAAAAAAAAAGGCATAGAGGTGAGTATACAGACTAGGTATTGGTTTGGCTAATCGTACGTTTTCTGTAGTGATATCAGGTATAAGCCCATAGCCGCCGTCAAGCATGGTGTAGATTTTGGCGTACGGTGGCGCTATCTTGGTTGAAAATTAGGTTGCATGGCATAACTTGCGACTATAAGCAGATAAGCTATCCATATATGGTAGCCTGGTTCTAAGTCTGGCGCTCGGTTTAATTGCAAAGGGCTTGCGCTGCTGTAGCTTGTTGCGGTGTATGCAGGTCGTATATTGGCAGATACAGTCGCTCACTTTCTATCGTTTGCAAAATAATATAAGTGGAACAATGATAACACTGCTAAAAACGTTAAGATGCTACACTGTTCAGGCTGTAATATGTCATAACTAATACGATAGGAGTATGTATAGCATTGTATCTGATGATCAGGCAGTCATTAAATGTCCACATGGTGCATAGCATAACTGGTGAGGTACACTGAAGGCATCACCAAGCCCTCATCACATAACATGGATACGGCTTGCTTAAGGTGATGCTTATTAATCACTCAGCAAAGGGTTAATGGTCGGCAGTCAGGGAGCAGTTCGTGCGTTGGGAGGCATAATGGGGAAAGTCCAGCGATATGCCTGTCATACTCCAGTCTTATGGTCACTTTCATCCGATCCCCTCCGGGCTCACACTGTCGCCCCGGTGAGCTGCTCTCTCCTGTGGTGTCAAAGACGTACATGTGTATAGGAGCCAGGCGTCCGGCATTTTGTGGTAGAGGTTTGCGTAGTGGGGAGGTCGGCGCTTCCCTGATGGGTAGATTGCTCCAGCTCCCGTCCGGTGTTGTTGTGGCTTGAAACGGGGATAAATGCTGGGTAGGGAGCGGGCACTCCGTCGCCGCCTGTGAGGCCGGTCTCGTCGTCGGCGCCTCTTTGGGGAGCCGCCGATAGCAACCACTCTGCGTCCGCTCTTAGGGCTAGAGAATTCTGTGGGCATACTTGCTGGAGTGATCCGCGGAGTTGGAGTGGCGTGCAGCTTTGCCACTGTTATCTTCCTCAGCGTCGTCTGTGGATGCTGTGGATGTCGAGTAGAGTTCGCCGGGTTGGGTTTGTGGTTCACCACTGCTGTTGGCAGTTGTTTTCGCTTCGGCCAGTAGGTTCCACGTGTCTGCTGGTTGCGGCTCACCTTGTGTGTCGCTGGAGTTTGCGGTGGCGCCGGTTCTGTGCACGTGAGTTTCAGCTGCCTAGCAGGTAAGTTTGTGCCAGCCCGTTGCTCCCTGGATGCCAGCTTCGCCCAGAACCTGGTGAACAGCTCATCTAGGTTAGCTTCAAGTGTTGAGTTAGGCGCATCCGCCATCATGGGTGTCGCCGCTTTTATTCTGCACGAGGGTGTCACCGCCACCACTGCTTTGTCCAGGGCTGCGGTCGTCCAGCTCGGCAGGGACCGGGATATCCCCCACCGGTCCAGGGGGGGGGGGGAGGCAACATGAGAGTGCTCCCTCTTCAGCCAGAGAACCGGGAGAGCGGCCGCCTCTCCTCGGCTCCCACCCATGTAGGCCGCAGTCTGCGATGTGGTCGATTCAGCCACGGAGGGTCTCATATCGGGTATCCCCCGATGCAGCATCGCCCCCTGGTTGGGATTATCGCTGTCCACAGCTGGTACGCTTGGGTGGTCGGGCGTTAACACCCAAATCTAGGCCTCAGGCACAGGAGCTCTTAGCAGGCACGTCTGCTGTGCTCGGCAGACAGGCTCCGCCCCCTATTTATTCTATTTTTATATTGATTTTTATTCCATTTTTCCCTTTTCATTATTTCACTTCAATCCCTCTCCCCATCCATATATTCCCTCATCTTTATTCCCATTTAATCTTTATTTCATCTGCACTCCTCTTCGTTTGAATTTTTTTTCTGCATATTTCTATTCACAGGAAAGCTATCAGTCAGACTCTGGAGGGGGAGGAGCCAACGGACACGCCGACACGCCCTCTGGGCGGCACATATCGGCGTGCCCGCGGACCACCCCCTCCCACACTCCACTTGTCCTGATTGGCAGCTTCCCTCCGACCTGCACGCAAGTGTGATGTGCGGCAGGGTCGGAGGGCTCGGGGGATTCCAGGCGGTGGCGAAGTGACGCTCACGTGGGTCCGTGATGTCACTTCCGCCAACCGCCCGGATAGCTTAGAATAAACTTCCGCCAACCACCACTGCCCACCAATGAGAATACAAACAAATAAAGGCGCTGAGCACCCCCACCAATTAAAGGCACACACACACATTTCCCTTCATAGGGGCAATGTAAACTCAATAGAGATTGGACAATAAAGACTTAATCCATTAAAGGGGAAGACCCAAAAGACATTTAAAAATGAAGATCCAGAGGACCAACACTACAGCTGACTGAAGAAGCTCTATTTTGAGAGTGAAACGCGTATTGGCCATTTTAAAGGACTTTTATTGAGAACTTTTTTAAAGATATATTTATTTTTTGCTTTTAAATTTGTTGTATATCAATAAATTTGTTACTTTTTCAAATTTTTCTCAAGTCCTTTTTGGAGCCTCCAAGGGATCTTCATAGGGGTAGTACCATCCCCACTTTAATTGGTGCAATACTTATATACCTAGAGCCGGGACCCACAGGCTCAGGACCAGGTGAGCACCTCATTTATTCACCTATAATTGTGTTTCTCCACTGCCAAAATCTACACATTGGTCCATTCTCTTTTATGTCTTTGAGAACTCATCCAAGCTGAAGTAGAAAGGTGGTGCTACCATTATAAGCACACAAGCCGTAATACGGAGCCAGTGTTTTCCATATACAGGCTCCTTAAAATGTGAGTGTATATGTTCACCACAATATAACCATTATTGCTGCATTGCCACTTTATATACCATCTGCACTATATTGTATTCCTTTGTATTTTTAACATGTACCTGATACTGCATCATTGAATGAATTAACGTTGGGTAAGCTGTATATGTTTTTGAGCGCTCCACTTATAGGTGTAGGTCTCTTGTCACTTACACCGCACTATAATATACACACAGACTGCTAAACACATACACACACCGACACACACATAGTCCGTTGAATACGTACACACAGTTCATTGAATACACACACACAGTCCGCTGAATACACACAGTTAGTGGGTTATGGTTTTCTTGGGTCAGCTGGGAAGTTGAATTGGTTAGATTTATTCCCAAGTATTTTAAGGAGACTTTCCTCCAATCAAAGGGGTGCTGTAGATTGAGTGTTTGCAATGCGTGGGCGGGGATGCCTATAGGTAGTGCTTGTGTCTTTTTAAGGTTGTTTTTGTAGTATGAAACTTGACTGTATAACAGGAGTAGATTCATCAGAGTTGGGAAGGATCTCACCGGGTTTGTGAGGAACATTAGCACGTCGTCAGCAAAGAGAGCTAGTTTGTGGTGCCCAACTGGGGTGTCCAGGCCCTCTATTTTTTGGTTGGTTTTGATGTGGTGTATAAGTGGTTCTAAGCATAGTATAAATAGTAGTGGGGATAATGGCCATCCCTGGTGCGTAACCATTACTAATCTGGAATTTGTCTGATAGGAATCCCGAGTTGAAGACTCTTGCTCAGGGAGTCTGGTATAAGGCCTTAATTCCCCTCAATCTATGTTGTGAAAAGCCCATTTTTAGTAGTGTAGCTTCCATGTACGTCCAGCTCAGGCGGTCGAACACCTTTTGGCATCCAGCGCTAGCACTACACCTGTTTGTTTGATGGTATTGGCCCAATTTATCAAATTGATAAAGTGTCTGGTGTTATCCCCTGCTTGACTACCAGGAACAAATCCTGCTTGTTCTCTGGAGACTAAATCGGTGAGGTGGGTCTTCAGCCTTGATGCCCATAGTTTCGCATATAGTTTTATGTCTGCATTTAGCAGGGATATAGGCCTAAAGTTTTCACATTGCATGGGTGGCTTGCCTGGTTTGGGTAGGGTGACCACATGGGCTTCCAGCATCTCGGTTGTGAGGTTTCCTGACTGTTTTATTTTGTTGAATAGTGTGGTGAGGTATGGAGTCAGGATTGCTTCTAGTTTATGGTAATAATAATTAGATAGCCCGTCCGGGCCAGGTGCCTTGTGTTTAGGAATGGAAATAATAGCTTTGCGGATCTCGTCTTCTGTGAATGGTTCATCTAATTGAGTGCTCGTTTGTGGTGTGAGTTTGGGTAGGGAAATATCTTTCAAAAAGTCCTCAATGTTTCTAGCGTTGGGATGTAGTAGTGTGGGATCATTTTTTTTAGATTATATAGCTTGTCATAGTAGTGTGCTAATTCATTGACAATGTCTAAGGGGTTGTAAAGTCTACCCTTTGTGGGTGATTCGATATAGGGAATTTTGGTTTGTAGTTGTTTGGTTTTCAGTCTATTGGCCAGTGCTTTGCCCGCTTTGTTCCCATGTGTGTAAAATTTAATTTTGAGGGCTCTCAGTCGTTAAAAGTTCTAGGGCATGCAAATCCTTCAGTATATCAGCAATTTGTTTTGTCATAGTTTTGGACGGGTTGGATTTATTATGTTTTTCTAGGGATAACAGTTCTTGCTGTAATAACCTACGTGTGTCGATAGTGCGTTTTTTGTACTTTGATCCTTCTCTTATAAATATGCCTCGCATAACCGCCTTGTGTGCCACCCATATAGTTGGAATTGGGATGGAGTCTGTTGCGTTAAGGGTGAAGTATTCGGACGCTTCTCTAGATATGGTATCTAGCACCTGTGGGTTGTCTAATAGGCCCTCGTTTAGTCTACATTTGCCACTTCCCCTTACTTGGTGAAGAGACCTAAAGGTAATAATTAGCGGGGCGTGGTCTGACCATGCCTGTTGCCCTATCTGTACTTCATCTATGTTAACCAGGGTAGCCTTGTCAACCAGGCATAGGTCAATTCTTGCATACGTTCTATGTAACTGTGAGAAGTAAGTATAATCTTTTTCTTTTGGGTACATAGATCTCCAGGCGTCATAAAGGTTGTTGTTAAACAGTAGTTTACTTAACTCAGTACAGTTTGCGATTGCGTGTGAGGTAGGGCTTTTGTTGTGTTCCCTTTTAATATCTAGTTCTGGATCTAGGGTGCAGTTGAAATCTCCGCAAATAGTTGTGTGTCCTTGCCGTATTTTTTCTATTTGTTTCAAGGCTTTGCGGGTGAAAGCAATTTGGGCTTCGTTTGGGGCATATAGTGAGACTATCGTAATCACCATACCATTCAGGTTCCCTACCAGAATTAGCAGTCTGCCCTCTCTGTCTGTAAATCTTCCAGTTTCCTGGAATACCAAATCCTTGTGAAAAAAAATTGCAACTCCTCTAGATTTGTGGAGTGAGTAAGCATGGAAAGCCTGGGGGTAGTGACTGGAATAAAGTTGGGGTGGTTTGCGGGCGCACATATGCGTCTCTTGGAGACATATAATCGCCGCTCTGGATTTGTACATGTCTTGGGTAAGTAGGCCTCGTTTGTGTGGGCTATTCAGACCCTTCACATTTAGGGAGTAGATTTTGAATGTTGCTAACGCCATGTCACTGAGTGAATGTTTGCGTGTTTTGGTAGTTCAAACCAGTGAAACCTGTAGTGCAAACCTTGGGGTCCATTCCCTTCTCCTGTGATGCGAACGTGGCTTGGTGTGAGCACCTTATGCCAATGTTCATTGTGTTCGTGCAGTGCCTTTCCTTCAGGTTGGTGAATGTTACTACATTTCGTGTGTTGGGTGTGGGGTGTCTTAAGTTTAACCCTTGTGGTGCATAGCTCGTGCGTGCGGGACAGTGTATGGTATAATTCAATAGAGAACATCATTAAGCATATTAACCCCTTAACACCGCAGCCAAATGTACAAGTTGTGAACGAAACAAAACGTAAACAAAACCTGGCATTTGCGCTATATGTCTGTCCAACCGTAATTCACCTCTTTCATATTAAATGCACCCCCCCATATAATATATCATTTTATTCAGGGGAAACAGGGCTTTCATTTAATATCAAATATTTAGCTATGAAACATAATTTAATATGAAAAAAATTGGAGAAAATACGATTTTTTTGATTTTTTTAGTTCTACATGACATTTTAACTGTCAATGTCATAATACTGTTTGCTTTTACTGCAATAAAATACACATATTTGTATTCAGCAAAGTCTTACGTGTAAAACAGTACCCCCAGTGTACAGGTTTTATGGTGTTTTGGGAAGTTACAGGGTCAAATATAGCGTGTTACATTTGAAATTGAAATTTGCCAGATTGGTTACGTTGCCTTTGAGACTGTATAGTAGCCCAGGAAATAAATTTACACCCATAATGGCATACCATTTGCAATAGTAGACGACCCAAAAATATATATATATTAATATCACAATACAGTTAGAATGAAATAAAACACATCTATATATTTTTTAATATTTTATTTTTAATTATTTTATTTTATTTTATTTTTTTTACGTATTTACATATTTATTTTTTATATTATTTATAAATATATATATAACAATAATTATATATATATATTTAATCAGTATCAGTCTACGTGTAATTTGATATTAATATATATATATATAATTATATATATATATTAATATTAAAATACACCTAGACGGTGTATGTGTGTGTGTGTATATGTGTATATATATACTTAGATCATATATATATAATATATATATATATATGATCTAAGTATATATTTTTGTTTTTTACACTTATTTAAACTTATTTCATTTTATTTTCAGCCAGCAGGGGGACCAACTGTCATTACAGTTAGTCCCCCTGCTGGCATTGCTGCAGCCAGCTATACCGGCCATGTGATTGTGAGGTCCTCGCAAGGACCTCACTCTCACATGACCGGGAGGGACCGGAGGAGGAAGATCTGCCGCGGGGGGGCTCCCTGGGAGTCCCCCCAACCGCGATCGCCGGCTGGGACCGCCGGCGACCGGGTAAGTTACTAAAAACCGGAGGGCGTACTATTACGCCCTGCGGCGTTTAGAGCCGCTTTTAAAAGGACGTAATAGTACGCCCTCCGGTCATAAGGGGTTAACACAGGTAACGAAACAAAAATTAAGCTAACATTTAAATTAAAAGAAGAAGAACATAGGTACACCTGCATAGTGCGCAGGGATATAGTCTGCCTCATATGAGAGAAGCCTTTTCTCCAATTTGGGCAGGGGGGGTGTTGAAAGTCTCCACCGACATTAAGCCTGTATTGGAAATGGAGGTTGGTGAGCCTTCCTGTTTTAAAGGAGTGTAACTATTCATGTTAATGCGGGTTTTAGCACAACTCAATATATCGCTAGACCTAAGTCTACAGGGCCGCCACTTAGTGATGTGCAGATCATTTTACTCGTGGCTTGCTAATAACATCTATTTATCGTTTTCCGTATTGTAATAAGTTTAAGTACTAGCATCCACACATTTTTTTGTCATATCATACTGACAATTTTTAGCGCAACAACATAAAATGACATTACATTACATGCAAAACGTTATATGATACTTAAGTGGTTGGATCGGCTCTGGGGTGACACGCTGGGTGAGTGTATTTAGTCCTCATTGTGGGTGGCAGGTCTTGATGGTGACCCCACCATAGTCCATTCCGTTCGCATCTTTTTTGGCTGTGTCCCATGTTATGATGCAGGCCCCATTCCTTGAGTTTCGCCATTCCGACTTCAGGTTCCAGGATTGCTTCCATTTTGCCTTTGTACCAGATTACTAATTTAGTTGGGTATCCCCATTTGTACGGTATTTGGTGGTTGTATTTGGTGGTTGCGTAGGGTCTTGGTGGCGTTGACAAATTCCCGTCTTTTCCCCATGGTAGCTGCTGATAAATCGGCATATATACTGCTTCCCTGGTGCGGGTCTGGAAGTTGTTTCATCTTCCTTGTCGAGGTCAGGATCGCCTCCTTCGATTTGTAATAGTGGAAATGAGCGATGACATCTTTCGGCGTGTCCGCCGTAAATCTAGCCGGTCTGGGGAGTCTATGTACTCTGTACAGTGTCCAGGACGTGGCGTCAAGCTGCAGTACCAGAGTACTACATAATGTTTGTATGTATTTTGGGAGGGCCTCTGCGGAGATTGTGTTCGTTATTCCCCGAAATCGGAGATTGTTTCTACGTGCCACTTTCATTTTCAGGGCAATTTGGTCTTCTTCTAATTTTTGTAGCTGGTCAACCACATGATTGTGAACTGAGCAGAGTTCTTCCGTTTTAGTTTCTAGTCGCTAGTGCGATCCCCTAGTTCCTGGATGTCTCTCCAGATTTCTTTGGTAATTTGCCTGAAATCTGACCTTAGAGATTCTTTCAGATCCTGCAGCATGCTATGCAGGCTGTTGTTGGTGACCAGAGAGTCTCCGTGGGGGCTTTGCACTGTTTCATCATCTGCCAGATTCCTTGTATCCAGCAAGTCTGTGTTTGATGCGTCGCCATCTTGTTTTTGCCGCGGGCAATCTTTTTTGTTGGTCCAGATCGGATCCATTATTTTAAGTTGTTTGGAAGGTGCCATTGAGTCTGGGGGAGTGTTAGCTCCGAAAGGAGTTGTTTTTTTTTTTTTGTGCTTTGTCGGCTCGTTAGTAGCTTTGGGCTCGGTGGCTTGCGTAGCTCTCCTTCCTTGCGACTACTCCATGCGGTCGCAGGCCATGCCCTAGGACAGTGATGGCGAACCTATGGCACGCGTGCCACAGGTGGCACGCCGGGCCCTCTCTGTGGGCACGCGGCCATAAGTTTGCAATCACTGCAGAGTAGGCACCTGCCTGCCCAAAACGGCAGGTGCCTACTCTGCTTCCGTGTCGGGAGGACCGGAAGCAGGGGGGAGGGATCGAGGAAGCAGCTCTCCCGTCCTCCAGCGAGCTGTGTGGAGCGTTGCCGTGCGTTACCATGGCAACGCTCCACACAGCATCGCGCGGGAGGACAGGAGAGCTCCTCCTGTCCTGCATATCACCACCGGACCACCAGGGATGGCTGTGTTCCCCCCCTCCCCTTCACCAAAGGTAAGAAGAAGGGAAGGGGGGATACTGATTTTTTTTTTTAATATGTTTAAAAAAAATAAAAATAAGTGCATCTGCTACTCATCCCCCCCACCCACAGCACCCCTACCCCCACTTCCCACAGCACCCCTACCCACAGCACCCCTACCCCCCTACCCACAGCACCCCTGCACCCCTACCCCCACTACCCACAGCACCCCTACCCACAGCACCCCTAACTCAGCACCCCTACCCCCCCTACCCACAGCACTCCTACCCCCTACCCACAGCACCCCTACCCCACTACCCACAGCACCCCTAACCACAGCACCGCTACCCCCCTTACCCACATCACTCCTACCCACAGCACCCCTACCCACAGCACCCCTACACCCCCTACCCACAGCACCCCTACCCCCTCTACACACAGCACCCCTATCCACAGCACCCCTACCCACAGCACCCCTAACCACAGCACCACACACAGCACCCCTACCCCCCACACACACAGCACCCCTACCCCCCCCACACACACAGCACCCCTACCCCCCCACACACTGCACCCCTACCCCCCTACCCACAGCACCCCTAACCACAGCACCCCTACCCCCTTACCCACAGCACTCCTACCCACAGCACCCCTACCCACAGCACCCCTACCCCCCTACCCACAGCACCCCTACCCCCTCTACACACAGCACCCCTATCCACAGCACCCCTATCCACAGCACCCCTACCCCCCTGCACCCCTACCCCCTCTACACACAGCACCCCAATCCACAGCACCCCTACCCCCTACACACAGCACCCCTATTCACAGGACCCCTACCCCCTACCCACTGCACCCCTACCCCCCTACACACAGCACACCTACCCCCCTACACACAGCACCCCTACCCACAGCATCCCTACCCACAGCACCCCTATCCCACACACACAGCACCCCTCTCCCCCCCACACACAGCACCCCTACCCCCCCACACACCCAGCACCCATACCCCCCCACACACACAGCACCCCTACCCCCCACACACACAGCACCCCTACCCCCCCCACACACACAGCACCCTTACCCCCCCACACACACAGCACCCCTACCCCCCACACACACAGCACCCTTACCCCCCCACACACACAGCACCCCTACCCCCCCCACACACAGCACCCCTACCCCCCCACACACACACAGCACCCCTACCCCCCCACACACACAGCACCCCTACCCCCCCACACACAGCACCCCTACCCCCCACACACACAGCACCCCTACCCCCCACACACACAGCACCCCTACCCCCCAACACACACAGCACCCCTACCCTCCAACACACACAGCACCCCTACCCCCCCACACACACAGCACCCCTACCCCCCCACACACACAGCACCCCTACCCCCCACACACACAGCACCCCTACCCCCCCCACACACACAGCACTCCTACCCCCTACCCAAAGCACCCCTACCCCCCTACCCACAGCACCCCTAACCACAGCACCCCTACCCCCTTACCCACAGCACTCCTACCCACAACACCCCTACCCACAGCACCCCTACCCCCCTACCCACAGCACCCCTACCCCCTCTACACACAGCACCCCTATCCACAGCACCCCTATCCACAGCACCCCTACCCCCCTGCACCCCTACCCCCTCTACACACAGCACCCCAATCCACAGCACCCCTACCCCCTACACACAGCACCCCTATTCACAGGACCCCTACCCCCTACCCACTGCACCCCTACCCCCCTACACACAGCACACCTACCCCCCTACACACAGCACCCCTACCCACAGCATCCCTACCCACAGCACCCCTATCCCACACACACAGCACCCCTCTCCCCCCCACACACAGCACCCCTACCCCCCACACACAGCACCCCTACCCCCCCACACACACAGCACCCATACCCCCCCACACACACAGCACCCCTACCCCCCACACACACAGCACCCCTACCCCCCCCCCCACACACACAGCACCCTTACCCCCCCCCACACACACAGCACCCCTACCCCCCACACACACAGCACCCTTACCCCCCCCACACACACAGCACCCCTACCCCCCCCACACACAGCACCCCTACCCCCCCACACACACACAGCACCCCTACCCCCCCACACACACAGCACCCCTACCCCCCCACACACAGCACCCCTACCCCCACACACACAGCACCCCTACCCCCCACACACACAGCACCCCTACCCCCCAACACACACAGCACCCCTACCCTCCAACACACACAGCACCCCTACCCCCCCACACACACAGCACCCCTACCCCCCCACACACACAGCACCCCAACCCCCCACACACACAGCACCCCTACCCCCCCCACACACACAGCACCCCTACCCCCCCACACACAGCACCCCTACCCCCCCACACACAGCACCCCTACCCCCCCACACACACAGCACCCCTACCCCCCCACACACACAGCATCCCTACCCCCCCACACACACAGCACCCCTACCCCCCCACACACACAGCACCCTTTCCCCCCCACACACACACACAGCACCCTTTCCCCCTCACTCACATACAGCACCCTTTACCCAAAAAACCCTTCCCCCCCCCACACACACAGCACCCTTTCCCCCCCCCACACACAGCACCCTTTCCCCCCCCACACACACACAGCACCCTTCCCCCCCCCACACACACAGCACCCTTTCCCCCCCGCCCACACACAGCACCCTTTCCCCCCCCCACACACACACAGCACCCTTCCCCCCCACACACAGCACCCTACCCCCCCACACACATGGCACCCCAACCCCCACACACACAGCATTACACACAGACACATACACTGCACCCCTCAATGCAGTATATGTGTGTGTGTGTGTTCAGCAGTCTTTATGTATTCAGCAGAGTGTGTGTGTGTATTCAGCAGACTGCGTGCGTGTATTGAGCAGACTGTGTACTCAGCAGTGTGCGTGTATTTAGCGGACTGTGTACTCAGCAGTGTGCGTGTATTTAGCTGACTGTGTGTGTATTTAGCAGTCTGTCTGTGTCTCGGTGTGTGTATGTATTAAGCAGTTGGTGTGTGAATGTGTTCAGCAGTCTGTGTGTATTGCATGTGTTGGAGATACTAATAAATATAAGCTTAAATTATATCATTATTTAAAATTTGTATAATTTAACTCCCTGCTGTGTTCTTCTTTTAAAACAAAAGTTGTTAACTGTACGAGTAGTTTTTTTCTAAACGTAAACCTCAGTATTCAGGTTTAATTGCCATGTTGGCACTTTGAGGGGAAAAAAGTTGGCATGTATTGCGGTTTGGGCACTCGGGCTCAAAAAGGTTCGCCATCACTGCCCTAGGACCTCAATCTTAACATGTGAGTGTAATATTCTACACCTACCTTATTTTCCAGATATTGTGTGTGATATACTACACTATATTATTTTTCTGTTTAGAAAAGGAATTTGGACTAAAGTGTCCTGATGGGAGAGTAAACAAAAAGTGGGGGAAGAAAAAACGAAAGGAAGCCCTACCTTTATTTAAACCTAAGGGAGAAAACCCATAGTACAAAACTCTTGAACAGGACAGGGTGAGAGACAACTAGTTGCCAAATTACCAGCACGTGAATATCCCACCACTAAATGGAGGGGGTAGGAGATGGGGAGAAATATAAGTAAAAAAACATGCTGCATAGGAGATTGTTTGCTCGGGGACCTTTTTCTTTACCTTTTTTCTTAGCCTTTACGCCGTCCACCTTTATTATTCTCTATTGGGCATCAATATTGGCTTAGCATCATTATAGTTGCACAACCATTCGGTGCCTTCAGGTTAGGCAGGGCGGTGTGTGTTTTTTGTTTTTTTGACTTATATTTCTCCCCATCTCCTACCTTAGTGGTGGTAATTTGGCAACTAGTTGCCTCTCACCCTGTCCTGTTCAAGAGTTTTATACTATTGGTTTTCTCCTTTAGATTTAAATAAAGGTAGGGCTTCCTTTTGTTTTTTCTTGGAGGCAGGTTATTTAAGGGCAGGTACAAAAAAAGGGGATGAAAAGCACACTTTTCTCCTACTTCTACGGTTAATGGGGTACTATAGGGCCAGTAAAAGGCAGGATTTCTGGCACTATAGCTCTCTCTCAATCAAAGAGAGAGAGTGTGAAACAGCCTGAGTGGTAAGAAAACTTTTGTGCTGTTGAATTATGTTTTTGTGACTGGAAATCAGCTTAGCTGGCCAGTACTCTTAGAAAGGAAATATTTCTAGTTAGTCTCCTTAAAAATAGTATTTTTATACAGCCATATTCACACCATCCCAGGCACATAGTCTCACACACACAGTTACAGGTATCTAGTCAAACACACAGTTACAGGCAGCCGCACATAGGTACAGGCAGCCACACATAGGTACAGGCAGTCACACAGAGTCACAGGCAGTCACACACCTACACAGGTACAGGCAGTCAGTCAAACACATACAGTTACAGGCAGATAGACACAGTCACATACTGTTACAGGCAGGCAGTCTGAAACTTACACACCGTTAGACAGTCGCACACACAGTTACAGGCAGACAGTAACTCAAACACAATTACAGGCAGACCATTACACACACCGTTACAGGCGGAAAGACACACACACACACAAACACACACGCAGACAGTCACATACATACAGCCACACAGACAGTCACACATGCACAGTTATAGGCAGACAATCACACACACAGTTACAGGCAGTTACACAAACAGTTACAGGCAGACAGATAAACAAACACAGAGTTACAGGCAGTCACACACACAGTTACAGACTGTAAAACTCACAAAGTTACCGGCAGACAGTCACGCACAGTTATATACAGTCACACACACAGTTACAGGTAGACAGTCACACACACATACATGGGTACAGGCAGACAGTCACACACACATAGTTACACGCAGACAGTCAAACACACAAACACAGACACACACACACACAGATAGTCACATACAGTTACAGGCAGGCACACACACACACACACAGCTACAGTCATAGATACTGTTACAGTCACACACACAGGCAGATAGCCACACACACACACAGTTGCAGTCACTCCCACAGGCAGACAGTCACACACACAATTACAGGCATACACACTGTTACAGTCACACTCACCATTACAGTCACACACATAGGCAGACAGTCACACACACAGGCAGACAGTCACACACACAGGCAGCCAGTCATGCACACAGTTAGTCACACACACAGTTACAGTCACATACATAGGCAGACAGTAACAAACCGTTACCTCTTTCTGTTATGGGCTGGAAGGGAGGAATGGAGGGAGTGCAGCTCCTGGAGTCTGGTAGTTGTTGAGGAAGCAGGGACATCTTCCTGCTTCCCCCTTCCTATGTAGCAGGTACCAGGCATCAGCTTCTGGGCTCTTTTAGCTCTGCCTCCGCTGTCATTTTAGCACCTACCTCAGCGATCCTATCCAGCGGTCCAGGGGGCATCTGAGACCGTCAGGGAACTTGTAGATGCAACCTATAAACACCCTAGAATTTTAGATTGGATTGAGGAGTTACTGCAGTACAGTCAAACTTCATCAAGATAACTCTCTGTCCCGGAAACATCAAACACGTTGCTATTTGGACGGGTGATGGAGGTGTGGTGAGGCATCGAATGACACCAAGGATTTGGGGGAGCTCCATGTACTGACTTTGTATGCAGCCATTGAAAGTGCCCAGTGCTCTGGAACTCTAGGTTGGATCGGAGGATGCTCGTGACCCAGGTAAAACTTACCATCCAGGCTAGGCACCTCTGATCTGAGCACTTTTTGGACAGAACATCTCTCTAGGTACGGAAACACATGTTTCAGGGTGAATTATTGCTTGGCCCTGAGGTGTCTAGATATTAATAAAGCTACCTCTTCAGGTGCAGACACCAAGGCGCCAGGTATTGCGTAAGTCTATTGTTTTCCTGTTGACCCCATGTTAGGGACCCAGGTATGAAAGGCGACAGTCATCCAATAAAGTGTACTTGGTTTACCCTTACATCAAGCCTAGGGGAGGACTATAATCATTCTGGGGCTAATCTTAAAGGGGTAAGGGATCCCTTTGTGGCGACACTCCAGTCACCTAGGAGAGGGCCGCCACATGTTTATTGAATAATTATCCAATATCATGTTTTGGCCTGGGTATGCAGGTTACATACCTGTTGTACAGTGCTGCATTGGCACTATATATATATATAAGATATATATAATAACAGCTTTGGCCATTGGAGATGTACCAATATACCAATGATTGCAACTTGCCTGCTATAATAACTGTGGCCATATATTATCTTGCTATTGCACAGACATTCTGTGAGGTTGTCCTCACGTTTTGCGCTTTGCCCATCACCTCCCTCATAAGTTTACACAGCTGCTTTAGACGTGTGAATGTCCACAGTTTAATTCTGAAACTCTGCTGTAAGGTGCCCTGTTCTCCTGGTGCCTGTTTTGGCCTTGCATCTGGATCTTGCTGTCTTTTGGTTCTCCTGCTACTGTTTTGACGTAGGGATGCACCTAAATGAAAATTCTGGGCCAAAACCGAAAATTCAGGATGCCCTTGGCTGAAAACCAAAACCGAAAACTGACTTTTTTCCCCAAAAAAGGGAGGGGGTGACAGTTACTGAGGGAGGGGGTGACAGAGTGACTGAGGGAGGAGGAGACTGGTGACAGTGACTAAGAGAGGGTGGGATGGTGACTGAGGGAGGGGTTGACAGAGTGACTGATGGAGGAGGTGACTGGTGACAGTGACTGAGGGAGGGGGTGATGGTGACTGAGCTAGGGGGTGACAGTGGCTGAGGGAGGGGGTGACAGTGACTGAGGGAATGGGTGACAGAGTGACGTAGTGAGGGTGTGACTGGTGAGGTGACAGTGACTGAGGGAGGGAGTGACAGAGTGACTGAGGAAGGGAGTGACAGAGTGACTGAGGTAGGGTCTTAGTAATACCTTTGTTTCCCTGCTGGTCCAGTGTCCTGGCTCCCTGTGGTCCGGTGGGCTGTCTCTCCAGTATGCAGCGCCACCGGGTGTAAGCTGCAGGCTGTGCTGTATCTCGCGATTGGTGTGGTAACCTGCGGCAACGCTCTGATTGGCCAGAGATCGCGAGATACAGAACAGTCTGCAGGTCACACCTAGCAGAGCTGTAGACTGTGCTGGCTCTCTCCGGGCAGAAGGTAGGGGCCTCACACAATATTCAGCAGATTTAACCCTTTTCGGACGAAATGGAATAGACCCATTTGCGGCCGAAATATTTTGCCGGCCAAAAATTTCGGTGCATCCCTAGTTTTGAGCATTCTTTTCTCTAGTATCCCTACCTCGGTTTGTCCCTGATTTTCTTGACTACTGCCAGGTATCAATCACTTCCTACCATGCTGTGTCTGTGTTTTATTAAGCCCAGACATCCAATGACTGATATGACCTTTCTATCCCATTTTCTTTTCAGAGTCCTTATGCAAGCTGCTTGCTCCACTTGCTGGCAGACCTGACATTCACTAACAGAGAACTTGATGAACACTTGTCTATCCATATTTCATCACATTTATTCCACACACCCTTTATGTATAGCTGGATATGAACAGCACCTATTATCTTTCCATTAATCCTTTCAGCGGACACTGAGAAGAGGAGTGCTTGGGCACTGAAAGAATCTAAATGCTATCATTTGAAGAACAGGAAATAAATAAAAACAATAGAAAAATTCCAAAAATGGCAAAACTCCACATCCATATGTTCTGGGAACTGCAAATTACCAAAAAGACAGGAAGTAATTACACATCCATTAACTATAAAACAAAATTTTCTAAACATGGTTGGATTCCTCACTACTCCTATTCATCCGTTTGACACAGAAACAGAACCCTTTGACATAAAGGTTTTGGGCTTATGACTGCTAGACTAGGTCAGGCACTAAAACTCTAATATGGTGTACAACTGGACATGTTAATATTGTGTTTATAGCCAATAATGTTGCAAACGTATATAAAAGGAACTACCTTTCAAAGAAATAAGGAAACAAAAAACACCCTGTTTTCAGTTTTGCTCCTTTAGGTTTAATTTTTTTTATTTCATTTATTTTTATTGAAGAATTTTGAGTATAACAAAGGATTGCATATTTCAAAAGTTTACAATAGGAATATCAATCATGTACTTCAGGTAATAAGACATTCTTATGAGTACAGTTCATAACAACACATATCTCATATTCTTCCTTAACAATATTCCTTTCAAGAAGTGTTAAGTAAATGGGAGGGGGGGGGGAGTAGGGGGGAAATTGTGGGAGGATAATTTGGGTGGAGGGGAAGTGACAGGAAAGAGTGAGAGAATGGGGAGAAAGGAAACACATGTTAGAATACAAACCAAAACAACTTTGTTCAACGCTGGGCATAATCTTATTCTGTCCATTTTCCTCCTTAGGCACTACCTTCTGAGGTGAGGAAGCGAGGGACAAAGGCCCCCGATCAGTTATATCCCTTCTCGTGTCACTAGAATACTCCCGCTTTACATAACACTTACACTTTGCATTCCCTGAAATCCGTCAGCTTAGTCCCTGTGCGTTTATTTATTGCATTTTATTCATTAGTGTCTCCTTAAGCATGTCGGATGTCATTGTTATCTGTGTGGGTTAATTCCCTTCTCTTGGGATATGCTTACATATTTAGTTAGATTTTTATCCTTTAATTTGTGTTCATTATCAGGATATCAATTAATTTGCTTGTTTTAATTTAATTTCAGAGAATTTGCCATTTTTAATTCTTATGTTTTTGTCGCTCCCCTTATGGAAGGTTTATCGTTCAAGTATGATATCCATGGTTGCCAAATTTCTATATATCTTGCTGCCTTCCCCATAGACGTCCATCTGAGTTCCTCCATCACTCTAAATTGTTCTACCCTCGTGACCCAATCCCTGTGTCCTATTTGTTTCAAATTTTTCCAGTTGGTCGCTATCACTATTTTAACAGCCGCTAGCATAAACAATAAAAGGGAGTATTTAAATGTCCGCATAGGGACGTCTACGTTGAGCAGCACCATAGTGTCTATTTCACATGGGACTGCCCCACCAGATATCTCCCTTAGTTTGGAGTTAATCATTTCCCAGAATGGTCTTAAATGACCACAGTGCCACCACATGTGTCCTACGTCTCCATTTTTTTCACCACATCGCCAACATAGTGGGGATTCGCCTTGGTGGAACCTGTGTATGTCTTGTGGTGTTTTGTACCATGTCGATAGGATTTTGTCGATAGGATTTTGTAGCTAGTCTCTTGTATGGAGACATTGGGGTGGGCATAAAAAGTCCTGTTGAAAATCTGTTCCCATTCCCTATCGTTTAATGAACAGTTTAGGTACTTTCCCCATGTGCGTGTAAACCACGGTAGGCCTTGGTGTATGTGTGCCTGTAGTATTTCCAGGCATTTGGATATCGCCTTTGCCACTGGTGTTGTGCTCATACATAGTTGTTCAAATTCGATAACGTCTCAGAGGTCCATCGGGTATGTGGAGAGTTTTTAGGAAATTAGTTATTTGAAAAAAGAGGAATCTTTGGGTTAATGTATGTGGGGTTGTTTTTGTTATATCTGCTAATGTTAATGGTCCTTGGGTGTTCCATACGCTATCCAATGGTATGTGTGGGGAGTTTTCCATCTGGATGGTTATTGGAAGGGGGATGCCTTTGATTCCTATCGGAAACTTTAAGTTATGAGAAATAGGGTATCTTGGTGATATACCAGGGGATACGTTGGGTAGGTGGGCTATTTTCTTCCACACATGTATTGTGGCATCGATAGAGTGATGGTTAGGGGTGGGGTAGTGCCTGGGGCCTGTGTATGTCCACGGTAAGGCTTCCAAGGGGGTATGTGATATTGTTTGTTCTATAGTGATCCATCGTTTGGATGGTGGTTGACATGTCCACTCTATTATTCTGGCCGTGTGTATAGCATAGTAGTAATGCAAAATGTCTTGTAGTCCTACTCCTCCTCTGTGTTTGGGTCGCGTAACTATATGGTAAGCAATACGTGGCCTTCTGCCCAAATATATTTTGTAAAGAGTGTTTTGATTGTATTGAAAAATTTTTGTGGGATCCTTATAGGGATTGTGTTCATTAGATAAAGGATGTGAGGGAGAATATTCATGGAGATGATGTTAACCCTTCCTAACCATCGAAAGTGTGGCTTGTCCCATTTGTGAAGATCAGTTTGGATAGCATTTAGGATCTGAGGGAAGTTTGATTGGTATTTGTCTGCTACATTATTAGTGATATTAATTCCTAGATATTTAATTGATTTTGTGTTCCAATGGAAGGTGTAATCTCTGTTCAATTTCCCCCTCATCTCCTCCTTCACGTTGATATGGAGAGCTTCACATTTGTTAGTGTTAATTTTAAAATTAGAGTAGGAGCTGTATTTTGTTAAGGTCTCCATTAGTGGTCTTAATGAATTGAGAGGGTTTGTAATAGTGAAAATGAGATCATCAGCGAATGCGATACTTTGTATGATTGTGAACCTATCGTGATGCCCTCTATATTCCCCTCCATTCTAACCGCCTGGATTAGGGGTTCCAGGGCTAATATAAACAGTAAGGGTGATGGGATCCCCCGGTAGGGGATGGGAAGAATAAGCTTAGTATGATATCTTGATAAGGATATTACACCGCTCTGTCCCAACTATGTTGGGTTAGGGGGTGAATTACCACTAAAAATTTCTTATGGTCAAATTTAAGTGTGTTTTCCTATATTTAAATGCACAAATTATTTTTTATTTATTTTTTTAAATGTGTGGTTGGTTATCTTATAGCGCTTCAGCGCTCCCGGCGCCCAGATTCTTTGTTTGTATATTAAGTGGGCATACGACCCAGTTACTTTACAAGAGTTTGGTGGTATAAGCATCTAACAAATGGGAAGTGATTAGATTTGTCAATCATGGGAGTTATATGTCTCGATGCACTGGTTACAATCGTATCTCTACCCCCCACAGGAATGGGTTTACTATTCCTCTATACATAAATTATATACATGGCATATTAATGTAATCATATCAAATCAACAGTAATCATAGAATTGTCTGCCCAATTCCCTCCACTTCTCCCTCCCTGCAAGCAAATCACTTTACCATTACATAACATACATGTGGTCCCGCAACTCCAGAGTGACTGCCCGGTGGTGTTTGACACCCATATTTGGATGTTCTGGGGTTTGGCCCTAGGGTCCCCAAACATGGGGTTGTCAGAGGGGGAATAAAATAATTATTGCGGGGCGCCCTGAGGCCATTCATCTACTACTTATCATTTCTCTTCAATTTGTCTCTTTCCCTATTTATACGATACCCAGTATGTCCCAAACGTCCAGTTGCAGATTAAGTCTGGTTACTGCATGTTAAAGAGTTAGTCCTGGATTATTGTCTCAGCAATTAGGACACTGACGTTTTCTTCTTGGTCTTGTGTTCGGTTGTTGGGAGGACTGCCTGGACGTGGGCCTCTTGGGTCCGGTAGGGAATCGTCTCCGCTGCCTCTGAGGTTGCGGTAGGGTTGCTTGATAGGAGGTCTCTGCATACCAGTCCGGTACATTCACTTGAGGTAGTCAGAGTTTTTTAAGGAATTCCGGAGCATCCGCTGCTGACCTTAAAGTGATCGTGTTACCGTCCTTGATCACCGTCAGTGAGAACGGGTATCCCCACCTGTATTTTATATTGCGATCCTGCAGCATTCCTGTGATAGGGCGTAATAGTCTTCGGCCTTGCAAGGTAGACCATGCCAGATCCGGAAACAGTTGTAGTTGAATATTTCCCTGTGTCATTACTGGGGAGTTTTTTGAGAGTCTGAGAATCTCTTCAAAGTAAAATAATGGACTCTGCATATCATGTCCCTTGGTGTATCTTGTGGGAGGCCTTTCGGTCTCAGCGCCCTGTGGGCTCGGTCTAGCAGGACAGGAGTGTCCGCGGGTCTTTGGAGGATGTTGTTGAATAATGCCTGTAATTTAGCCCGTAGGTCCTCTGAGGCTTCCTGTGTTTCGGGTAGACCTCTTAGGCGTAGGTTACTCCTCTGGCTCCTATTATCCAATTCTTCAAAGTTTCTGGCCATATTAGTGTATTTTAATTCTATTTCACCCTGTCTTGTTTCCAGAGCTTTAATTGCTTCAATTGTACGTAAGTTTTCGTCTTCCAGCTCTCCCACTCTTTGCCCCATGTGGTGCACGTCTCTGACAATGTCGGATATATTATCTTGCATTGATTCCTCCAGTTTTGCCAGCATAGATGCCAGGTCTGTTTTGGAGGGTAAGTTTTGTAGCAGTTCCTTGATTTCTAAGTCTTTGATGACAGTGGATTGTTCCGAAGAAGCCAGACTTGGAGGAGGTGAGTCAGATTCTCGTGGGGCCACCGCTATGTTGCTATCTTCGTCTTGCGTCAGGGCCTTCACTTTTTCTCGGAAGTACCTATCTAGGTCTCCCGATTTCTTGCTGGAGCCTTGCTCCATGTAGTCCTGAGAGGCCGTGGATTTCTTTTTATTTCCCATCGAGGGTTATGTAGGATGGTTGCTGGGTCTTTGCTGTGTAGGCGCCGGGAGCTCGACAGCTATGCGACCGCTCACATGGAGTATCAGGACATGCCCCCCTTTAGATTTAATTTAATTCCAGGCAATTTTAAAGTTAGTTAGTAACCTTGTATGAAAAACATTTGGTTAGACAAGGTGCTGGGTAAAAAGGATGTGGATCTTCATTAGTTCTGTAGCAAATAAAGGGTAAGTGTTAATTGTCCGATGGATTGCATCTTTTACTGAAATCAAGCTCCTAACCTTGAGTCTAGGCTTAATGGCACCCATATAAAATATATATATATATATATATATATATATTTATATATATATATATATATATATATAGTGTTTTGTGAGTTGTTATAGAGTTAAAGTGAACCTGACAGTTCAACATTAAGGATTGGTAATGTAGTTTAAAATACATGGTAATTAGTCCTTCATAAAATTAACTTTACACAAGCTACAAAATTAGTATTATTCAGGGCTCAAGATTTCCACTAGCCATTAGCAAGTAAAAACTCAGTACTGGTGAGTATGCCATGGGTTCTCCAGGCTTGTAGAGCTGACTAACTTGTCTAGCGATGTAGGACTTTTTTGAGCCAAGATATTATGTATTAAGAGTCCTAGAAGGCTGGCAGGGCAGGAAAACAAGGGCAAGAGGGGAATTTTAGTGGAGAAGAGTGTTAACCCCTTAAGGACACATGACGTGTGACATGTCATGATTCCCTCTTATTCCAGAAGTTTGGTCCTTAAGGGGTTAAAGAGTGTAATAACACTGAAAAACATAATTAGTAGCATTACCCTTTTGGGTGTATAATGCCTCTCTTTGGGTGTCTATTGCCTCTTCCTTGTTCATTTGATTTATTATTTGCCACTAATGCCCAGTTTCCACAGAGCGGTTCAGTCTGTACGGTCTGGTACGCTATTTTGAGTGTTTCCATTATGAAAGTGGCCCATACAACCGAACCAAACCGCATGTTTCCTGGGCCCCCTTCAGATGTAGGTCCATAGAAAATGGTACGGTACGGTTAGGGTGGAGCTACTGGCGTCACACTATAAAATACATTGATTGGTGGACAGGAAAACATCAATGCTCATGACAAATGATACACTAGGCATTTGGTCCAAACCCTGCATGCTCCCTTGCGGTCTGACATGCAGTGGAAACACTCACTTGAATAGGCTGGACCATTCTAACTCTTCCGAACCGTACCGACCCGAACCATACTGCTCAGTGGAAATGAGGCAATATGTGAAATGTTGAGATGACTACATTATCAGTTTGTTGACTGGTTAGGAATTTTTTTAATTGGCATGAAAAACAGTTCTGTGCCTGTTAGCTGCAAACATGGCAAATTAACATGGTGATACCCTCAGAGCTTCAGTTAATGGCGGACTAGTGTTTAACATGGTAGTAAAATAGCAAAGATGTAATAGGTCAGACATTGGGACGTGTTATTTTTTCCAGTGGTTTAAAGAACCCAAAATGGAAACAAGCACATTTAGAATTGTGCATGCATCACAATGCTTATAGAGTTTAAAGAAGAAAAAATATAATGCACAGACAGGTAGATAACCTTTTTTACTGTTACATGCCCTTCAGTTTTTAAGAATCACTGTAGCCTGGTAATGCAAAGTTATAGTTTCTGTGGTTGTACTTGTAAAGTTCAGAAAATGTCACTGCTACCAAAAAGTATTTTAATAAAAATGAGTGCCTTAGACCAATTAGGTAAAAGGCAATGTCACAATGAATGCAGTGATGCATTTAAAAGGTCAAGATCTTGGAGTTAGTACATTTTATTAACACCTGCTGGTCTACAGAAAGACATCTGGTTGAATTTTATGAGGGTGTTTATTTTATGCTTGTCCTTTTACTAAGTATGCAATACATGCTTGCCAAATTACTTTCCCCAAAATAAATATTTACTGTCTGTCTTATTTGGGGTTGGGTAATTGGGAAGTATGTGTTGTTTTTGTTTTAGTTGTCAAAACCTGATGTTAAACAATCAGAGGCAGAATTAGACTTGTGCACAACAAGAAAATTCGTTTCAGCCGAATCTTTTTTTTCCAAAAAAACTAATTAAATTTGGTTCAGCTCAATCTGGCAATATGTCAGTTCAGCTCAGCATAATTTCGGTAATAAAAACTGATTAAAGGAACACTATAGGCTCAGAAACACAAATGTGTATTCCTGAACCCTGGCGTGTTAAAAAACCATGTTTGCCTCCTGACATTCCCCCCCCCCCACTTAGGACTCTTAAAAAAGGTATAAAACTCACCTTTATTCCAGCGCCGTGCTGGTCCATTGGCATTGAATCAATGCATCTCTATGAGGAGCATGCAGCACCTCCATGCAAAGTTGTCCCTAAGCAGTAATGTAAACACTGTTTTGTCTCTGAAAAAGCAGTGTTGACAGCAAAGTGCTTGCAAGAACATACTATAAACACCGGAACCACTACATTAAGCTGTAGTTGTTCTGGTGACTATACTGTCACTTTAAAAGGACACTTACTGCCCAAATACAATATAAATACAAATCACTGTTTAGCAGATATACCACCAATAAAAACATGTATTCATTTAATTATAAATTTTTTTCACTGCTGTATATTTAAAACCAGCTTGAAAAACCTGTAGTTCTCTTGCTGCCTATGCAAGCCCTCCACTTCTAACACTGCCTAGACTTTCTGTGGCTGTCAAATCACAGACTTCCCAATGCAGCTCAAAGGAAGGCTTTGCAAGGCAGGTGCTTTGGGCAATTGCTGCCTTTCGAGTTTAGCTTCACTCAGCTTACCAAACCAGGAAGTAAAAGGAGCTGTTCTCTGATTGAAATCCAAGCGGGTTTAACCAGGTTAATTTACAAATGTGTTGATTTCGATTGAAATCTGCACTTTTTGCAAAATGAAAAAAGAGGACACACTCTTTACACATAAAGCTTTTCAGAAAGCTAAGTTGCTTTAGGGGTATGGAGTATAGGCCAATCATTGTACTCCAAAATATATACATAATATAAATGCTATGTATATATTTTGCAGTACTCTGATAAGAGCGTTTTCACACCATTTATTTCTCAGATCATACCAGAAAAAGAAAGTAAAACAAATTTATTTAATTTTGAAACGTTAATTTAGGAATTTTGGTTCGGAATATAAAAAAGAAAATTTTGTTCGCTTCAGAAATTCAGATGTCATTATTATAAGTTTAAACCAAAGAAAAGAAAATGTTACTTGCGCTTTCTCCTTAATCCCTATGTATATTTAGACAAATGGAGGTCATTTAGTTGCTCCAATGGCCATTGGAGGGAATGCCCGCCTGCCAACGTCAAGGCAGACCCCCCTAAGCGGGTCCTAACACTGACCCTTCAGCCTGCTTCCTTGAGCTTCTGGCAAAGATATCTCTAATGAGACAGAAAGGGGTATTTTTTATATACACCCCTTTACTTATTAACCCTTAATAGGGAACACATGGGATGGGTAGCAGCATTGTAACCAGGCTGTGTGATACAAAGTAAATACAAATACAAAAAGAGAAGTCCTGCGCTTAAGCAGCAAGGACTACAACACACATCAGCCCCAATATATAGTAAAAACCAAAGAAAAGAAAATGTTACTTGCGCTTTCTCCTTAATCCCTATGTATATTTAGACAAATGGAGGTCATTTAGTTGCTCCAATGGCCATTGGAGGGAATGCCCGCCTGCCAAAGTCAAGGCAGACCCCCCTAAGCGGGTCCTAACACTGACCCTTCAGCCTGCTTCCTTGAGCTTCTGGCAAAGATATCTCTAATGAGACAGAAAGGGGTATTTTTTATATACACCCCTTTACTTATTAACCCTTAATAGGGAACACATGGGATGGGTAACAGCATTGTAACCAGGCTGTGTGATACAAAGTAAATACAAATACAAAAAGAGAAGCCCTGCGCTTAAGCAGCAAGGACTACAACACACATCAGCCCCAATATATAGTAAAAACCAAAGAAAAGAAAATGTTACTTGCGCTTTCTCCTTAATCCCTATGTATATTTAGACAAATGGAGGTCATTTAGTTGCTCCAATGGCCATTGGAGGGAATGCCCGCCTGCCAACGTCAAGGCAGACCCTCCTAAGCGGGTCCTAACACTGACCCTTCAGCCTGCTTCCTTGAGCTTCTGGCAAAGATATCTCTAATGAGACAGAAAGGGGTATTTTTTATATACACCCCTTTACTTATTAACCCTTAATAGGGAACACATGGGATGGGTAGCAGCATTGTAACCAGGCTGTGTGATACAAAGTAAATACAAATACAAAAAGAGAAGTCCTGCGCTTAAGCAGCAAGGACTACAACACACATCAGCCCCAATATATAGTAAAAACCAAAGAAAAGAAAATGTTACTTGCGCTTTCTCCTTAATCCCTATGTATATTTAGACAAATGGAGGTCATTTAGTTGCTCCAATGGCCATTGGAGGGAATGCCCGCCTGCCAACGTCAAGGCAGACCCCCCTAAGCGGGTCCTAACGCTGACCCTTCAGCCTGCTTCCTTGAGCTTCTGGCAAAGATATCTCTAATGAGACAGAAAGGGGTATTTTTTATATACACCCCTTTACTTATTAACCCTTAATAGGGAACACATGGGATGGGTAGCAGCATTGTAACCAGGCTGTGTGATACAAAGAAAATACAAATACAAAAAGAGAAGTCCTGCGCTTAAGCAGCAAGGACTACAACACACATCAGCCCCAATATATAGTAAAAATCAAAGAAAAGAAAATGTTACTTGCGCTTTCTCCTTAATCCCTATGTATATTTAGACAAATGGAGGTCATTTAGTTGCTCCAATGGCCATTGGAGGGAATGCCTGCCTGCCAAAGTCAAGGCAGACCCGCCTAAGCGGGTCCTAACACTGACCCTTAAGCCTGCTTCCTTGAGCTTCTGGCAAAGATATCTCTAATGAGACAGAGAGGGGTATTTTTTATATACACCCCTTTACTTATTAACCCTTAATAGGGAACACATGGGATGGGTAGCAGCATTGTAACCAGGCTGTGTGATACAAAGTAAATACAAATACAAAAAGAGAAGTCCTGCGCTTAAGCAGCAAGGACTACAACACACTTCAGCCCCAATATATAGTAAAAACCAAAGAAAAGAAAATGTTACTTGCGCTTTCTCCTTAATCCCTATGTATATTTAGACAAATGGAGGTCATTTAGTTGCTCCAATGGCCATTGGAGGGAATGCCCGCCTGCCAAAGTCAAGGCAGACCCCCCTAAGCGGGTCCTAACACTGACCCTTCAGCCTGCTTCCTTGAGCTTCTGGCAAAGATATCTCTAATGAGACAGAAAGGGGTATTTTTTATATACACCCCTTTACTTATTAACCCTTAATAGGGAACACATGGGATGGGTAGCAGCATTGTAACCAGGCTGTGTGATACAAAGTAAATACAAATACAAAAAGAGAAGCCCTGCGCTTAAGCAGCAAGGACTACAACACACATCAGCCCCAATATATAGTAAAAACCAAAGAAAAGAAAATGTTACTTGCGCTTTCTCCTTAATCCCTATGTATATTTAGACAAATGGAGGTCATTTAGTTTCTCCAATGGCCATTGGAGGGAATGCCCGCCTGCCAACATCAAGGCAGACCCCCCTAAGCGGGTCCTAACACTGACCCTTCAGCCTGCTTCCTTGAGCTTCTGGTAAAGATATCTCTAATGAGACAGAAAGGGGTATTTTTTATATACACTCCTTTACTTATTAACCCTTAATAGGGAACACATGGGATGGGTAGCAGCATTGTAACCAGGCTGTGTGATACAAAGAAAATACAAATACAAAAAGAGAAGTCCTGCGCTTAAGCAGCAAGGACTACAACACACATCAGCCCCAATATATAGTAAAAATCAAAGAAAAGAAAATGTTACTTGCGCTTTCTCCTTAATCCCTATGTATATTTAGACAAATGGAGGTCATTTAGTTGCTCCAATGGCCATTGGAGGGAATGCCTGCCTGCCAAAGTCAAGGCAGACCCGCCTAAGCGGGTCCTAACACTGACCCTTCAGCCTGCTTCCTTGAGCTTCTGGCAAAGATATCTCTAATGAGACAGAAAGGGGTATTTTTTATATACACCCCTTTACTTATTAACCCTTAATAGGGAACACATGGGATGGGTAGCAGCATTGTAACCAGGCTGTGTGATACAAAGTAAATACAAATACAAAAAGAGAAGTCCTGCGCTTAAGCAGCAAGGACTACAACACACATCAGCCCCAATATATAGTAAAAACCAAAGAAAAGAAAATGTTACTTGAGCTTTCTCCTTAATCCCTATGTATATTTAGACAAATGGAGGTCATTTAGTTGCTCCAATGGCCATTGGAGGGAATGCCCGCCTGCCAACGTCAAGGCAGACCCCCCTAAGCGGGTCCTACCACTGACCCTTCAGCCTGCTTCCTTGAGCTTCTGGGAAAGATATCTCTAATGAGACAGAAAGGGGTATTTTTTATATACACCCCTTTACTTATTAACCCTTAATAGGGAACACATGGGATGGGTAGCAGCATTGTAACCAGGCTGTGTGATACAAAGTAAATACAAATACAAAAAGAGAAGTCCTGCGCTTAAGCAGCAAGGACTACAACACACATCAGCCCCAATATATAGTAAAAACCAAAGAAAAGAAAATGTTACTTGCGCTTTCTCCTTAATCTCTATATATATTTAGACAAATGGAGGTCATTTAGTTTCTCCAATGGCCATTGGAGGGAATGCCCGCCTGCCAACGTCAAGGCAGACCCCCCTAAGCGGGTCCTAACGCTGACCCTTCAGCCTGCTTCCTTGAGCTTCTGGCAAAGATATCTCTAATGAGACAGAAAGGGGTATTTTTTATATACACCCCTTTACTTATTAACCCTTAATAGGGAACACATGGGATGGGTAGCAGCATTGTAACCAGGCTGTGTGATACAAAGTAAATACAAATACAAAAAGAGAAGCCCTGCGCTTAAGCAGCAAGGACTACAACACACATCAGCCCCAATATATAGTAAAAACCAAAGAAAAGAAAATGTTACTTGCGCTTTCTCCTTAATCCCTATGTATATTTAGACAAATGGAGGTCATTTAGTTGCTCCAATGGCCATTGGAGGGAATGCCCGCCTGCCAACGTCAAGGCAGACCCACCTAAGCGGGTCCTAACACTGACCCTTCAGCCTGCTTCCTTGAGCTTCTGGTAAAGATATCTCTAATGAGACAGAAAGGGGTATTTTTTATATACACCCCTTTACTTATTAACCCTTAATAGGGAACACATGGGATGGGTAGCAGCATTGTCACCAGGCTGTGTGATACAAAGTAAATACAAATACAAAAAGAGAAGTCCTGCGCTTAAGCAGCAAGGACTACAACACACATCAGCCCCAATATATAGTAAAAACCAAAGAAAAGAAAATGTTACTTGCGCTTTCTCCTTAATCCCTATGTATATTTAGACAAATGGAGGTCATTTAGTTGCTCCAATGGCCATTGGAGGGAATGCCCGCCTGCCAACGTCAAGGCAGACCCCCCTAAGCGCGTCCTAACACTGACCCTTCAGCCTGCTTCCTTGAGCTTCTGGTAAAGATATCTCTAATTAGACAGAAAGTGGTATTTTTTATATACACCCCTTTACTTATTAACCCTTAATAGGGAACACATGGGATGGGTAGCAGCATTGTAACCAGGCTGTGTGATACAAAGTAAATACAAATACAAAAAGAGAAGTCCTGCGCTTAAGCAGCAAGGACTACAACACACATCAGCCCCAATATATAGTAAAAACCAAAGAAAAGAAAATGTTACTTGCGCTTTCTCCTTAATCCCTATGTATATTTAGACAAATGGAGGTCATTTAGTTGCTCCAATGGCCATTGGAGGGAATGCCCGCCTGCCAACGTCAAGGCAGACCCCCCTAAGCGTGTCCTAACGCTGACCCTTCAGCCTGCTTCCTTGAGCTTCTGGCAAAGATATCTCTAATGAGACAGAAAGGGGTATTTTTTATATACACCCCTTTACTTATTAACCCTTAATAGGGAACACATGGGATGGGTAGCAGCATTGTAACCAGGCTGTGTGATACAAAGAAAATACAAATACAAAAAGAGAAGTCCTGCGCTTAAGCAGCAAGGACTACAACACACTTCAGCCCCAATATATAGTAAAAGTCAAAGAAAAGAAAATGTTACTTGCGCTTTCTCCTTAATCCCTATGTATATTTAGACAAATGGAGGTCATTTAGTTGCTCCAATGGCCATTGGAGGGAATGCCCGCCTGCCAACGTCAAGGCAGACCCCCCTAAGCGGGTCCTACCACTGACCCTTCAGCCTGCTTCCTTGAGCTTCTGGGAAAGATATCTCTAATGAGACAGAAAGGGGTATTTTTTATATACACCCCTTTACTTATTAACCCTTAATAGGGAACACATGGGATGGGTAGCAGCATTGTAACCAGGCTGTGTGATACAAAGTAAATACAAATACAAAAAGAGAAGTCCTGCGCTTAAGCAGCAAGGACTACAACACACATCAGCCCCAATATATAGTAAAAACCAAAGAAAAGAAAATGTTACTTGCGCTTTCTCCTTAATCTCTATATATATTTAGACAAATGGAGGTCATTTAGTTTCTCCAATGGCCATTGGAGGGAATGCCCGCCTGCCAACGTCAAGGCAGACCCCCCTAAGCGGGTCCTAACGCTGACCCTTCAGCCTGCTTCCTTGAGCTTCTGGCAAAGATATCTCTAATGAGACAGAAAGGGGTATTTTTTATATACACCCCTTTACTTATTAACCCTTAATAGGGAACACATGGGATGGGTAGCAGCATTGTAACCAGGCTGTGTGATACAAAGTAAATACAAATACAAAAAGAGAAGCCCTGCGCTTAAGCAGCAAGGACTACAACACACATCAGCCCCAATATATAGTAAAAACCAAAGAAAAGAAAATGTTACTTGCGCTTTCTCCTTAATCCCTATGTATATTTAGACAAATGGAGGTCATTTAGTTGCTCCAATGGCCATTGGAGGGAATGCCCGCCTGCCAACGTCAAGGCAGACCCACCTAAGCGGGTCCTAACACTGACCCTTCAGCCTGCTTCCTTGAGCTTCTGGTAAAGATATCTCTAATGAGACAGAAAGGGGTATTTTTTATATACACCCCTTTACTTATTAACCCTTAATAGGGAACACATGGGATGGGTAGCAGCATTGTCACCAGGCTGTGTGATACAAAGTAAATACAAATACAAAAAGAGAAGTCCTGCGCTTAAGCAGCAAGGACTACAACACACATCAGCCCCAATATATAGTAAAAACCAAAGAAAAGAAAATGTTACTTGCGCTTTCTCCTTAATCCCTATGTATATTTAGACAAATGGAGGTCATTTAGTTGCTCCAATGGCCATTGGAGGGAATGCCCGCCTGCCAACGTCAAGGCAGACCCCCCTAAGCGCGTCCTAACACTGACCCTTCAGCCTGCTTCCTTGAGCTTCTGGTAAAGATATCTCTAATTAGACAGAAAGTGGTATTTTTTATATACACCCCTTTACTTATTAACCCTTAATAGGGAACACATGGGATGGGTAGCAGCATTGTAACCAGGCTGTGTGATACAAAGTAAATACAAATACAAAAAGAGAAGTCCTGCGCTTAAGCAGCAAGGACTACAACACACATCAGCCCCAATATATAGTAAAAACCAAAGAAAAGAAAATGTTACTTGCGCTTTCTCCTTAATCCCTATGTATATTTAGACAAATGGAGGTCATTTAGTTGCTCCAATGGCCATTGGAGGGAATGCCCGCCTGCCAACGTCAAGGCAGACCCCCCTAAGCGTGTCCTAACGCTGACCCTTCAGCCTGCTTCCTTGAGCTTCTGGCAAAGATATCTCTAATGAGACAGAAAGGGGTATTTTTTATATACACCCCTTTACTTATTAACCCTTAATAGGGAACACATGGGATGGGTAGCAGCATTGTAACCAGGCTGTGTGATACAAAGAAAATACAAATACAAAAAGAGAAGTCCTGCGCTTAAGCAGCAAGGACTACAACACACTTCAGCCCCAATATATAGTAAAAGTCAAAGAAAAGAAAATGTTACTTGCGCTTTCTCCTTAATCCCTATGTATATTTAGACAAATGGAGGTCATTTAGTTGCTCCAATGGCCATTGGAGGGAATGCCCGCCTGCCAACGCCAAGGCAGAACCCCCTAAGCGGGTCCTAACACTGACCCTTCAGCCTGCTTCCTTGAGCTTCTGGCAAAGATATCTCTAATGAGACAGAAAGGGGTATTTTTTATATACACCCCTTTACTTATTAACCCTTAATAGGGAACACATGGGATGGGTAGCAGCATTGTAACCAGGCTGTGTGATACAAAGTAAATACAAATACAAAAAGAGAAGTCCTGCGCTTAAGCAGCAAGGACTACAACACACATCAGCCCCAATATATAGTAAAAACCAAAGGAAAGAAAATGTTACTTGAGCTTTCTCCTTAATCCCTATGTATATTTAGACAAATGGAGGTCATTTAGTTGCTCCAATGGCCATTGGAGGGAATGCCCGCCTGCCAACGTCAAGGCAGACCACCCTAAGCGGGTCCTAACACTGACCCTTCAGCCTGCTTCCTTGAGCTTCTGGCAAAGATATCTCTAATGAGACAGAAAGGGGTATTTTTTATATACACCCCTTTACTTATTAACCCTTAATAGGGAACACATGGGATGGGTAGCAGCATTGTAACCAGGCTGTGTGATACAAAGTAAATACAAATACAAAAAGAGAAGTCCTGCGCTTAAGCAGCAAGGACTACAACACACATCAGCCCCAATATATAGTAAAAACCAAAGAAAAGAAAATGTTACTTGCGCTTTCTCCTTAATCCCTATGTATATTTAGACAAATGGAGGTCATTTAGTTGCTCCAATGGCCATTGGAGGGAATGCCCGCCTGCCAACGTCAAGGCAGACCCCCCTAAGCGGGTCCTAACGCTGACCCTTCAGCCTGCTTCCTTGAGCTTCTGGCAAAGATATCTCTAATGAGACAGAAAGGGGTATTTTTTATATACACCCCTTTACTTATTAACCCTTAATAGGGAACACATGGGATGGGTAGCAGCATTGTAACCAGGCTGTGTGATACAAAGTAAATACAAATACAAAAAGAGAAGTCCTGCGCTTAAGCAGCAAGGACTACAACACACATCAGCCCCAATATATAGTAAAAACCAAAGAAAAGAAAATGTTACTTGCGCTTTCTCCTTAATCCCTATGTATATTTAGACAAATGGAGGTCATTTAGTTGCTCCAATGGCCATTGGAGGGAATGCCCGCCTGCCAACGTCAAGGCAGACCCCCCTAAGCGGGTCCTAACGCTGACCCTTCAGCCTGCTTCCTTGAGCTTCTGGCAAAGACATCTCTAATGAGACAGAAAGGGGTATTTTTTATATACACCCCTTTACTTATTAACCCTTAATAGGGAACACATGGGATGGGTAGCAGCATTGTAACCAGGCTGTGTGATACAAAGTAAATACAAATACAAAAAGAGAAGTCCTGCGCTTAAGCAGCAAGGACTACAACACACATCAGCCCCAATATATAGTAAAAACCAAAGAAAAGAAAATGTTACTTGCGCTTTCTCCTTAATCCCTATGTATATTTAGACAAATGGAGGTCATTTAGTTGCTCCAATGGCCATTGGAGGGAATGCCCACCTGCCAACGTCAAGGCAGACCCCCCTAAGCGGGTCCTAACACTGACCCTTCAGCCTGCTTCCTTGAGCTTCTGGCAAAGATATCTCTAATGAGACAGAAAGGGGTATTTTTTATATACACCCCTTTACTTATTAACCCTTAATAGGGAACACATGTGATGGGTAGCAGCATTGTAACCAGGCTGTGTGATACAAAGTAAATACAAATACAAAAAGAAAAGCCCTGCGCTTAAGCAGCAAGGACTACAACACACATCAGCCCCAATATATAGTAAAAACCAAAGAAAAGAAAATGTTACTTGCGCTTTCTCCTTAATCCCTATGTATATTTAGACAAATGGAGGTCATTTAGTTGCTCCAATGGCCATTGGAGGGAATGCCCGCCTGCCAACGTCAAGGCAGACCCCCCTAAGTGGGTCCTAACACTGACCCTTCAGCCTGCTTCCTTGAGCTTCTGGTAAAGATATCTCTAATGAGACAGAAAGGGGTATTTTTTATATACACCCCTTTACTTATTAACCCTTAATAGGGAACACATGGGATGGGTAGCAGCATTGTAACCAGGCTGTGTGATACAAAGTAAATACAAATACAAAAAGAGAAGTCCTGCGCTTAAGCAGCAAGGACTACAACACACATCAGCCCCAATATATAGTAAAAACCAAAGAAAAGAAAATGTTACTTGCGCTTTCTCCTTAATCCCTATGTATATTTAGACAAATGGAGGTCATTTAGTTGCTCCAATGGCCATTGGAGGGAATGCCCGCCTGCCAACGTCAAGGCAGACCCCCCTAAGCGGGTCCTAGTGCTGACCCTTCAGCCTGCTTCCTTGAGCTTCTGGCAAAGATATCTCTAATGAGACAGAAAGGGGTATTTTTTATATACACCCCTTTACTTATTAACCCTTAATAGGGAACACATGGGATGGGTAGCAGCATTGTAACCAGGCTGTGTGATACAAAGTAAATGCAAATACAAAAAGAGAAGTCCTGCGCTTAAGCAGCAAGGACTACAACACACATCAGCCCCAATATATAGTAAAAACCAAAGAAAAGAAAATGTTACTTGCGCTTTCTCCTTAATCCCTATGTATATTTAGACAAATGGAGGTCATTTAGTTGCTCCAATGGCCATTGGAGGGAATGCCCGCCTGCCAACGTCAAGGCAGACCCCCCTAAGCGGGTCCTAACGCTGACCCTTCAGCCTGCTTCCTTGAGCTTCTGGCAAAGATATCTCTAATGAGACAGAAAGGGGTATTTTTTATATACACCCCTTTACTTATTAACCCTTAATAGGGAACACATGGGATGGGTAGCAGCATTGTAACCAGGCTGTGTGATACAAAGTAAATACAAATACAAAAAGAGAAGTCCTGCGCTTAAGCAGCAAGGACTACAACACACATCAGCCCCAATATATAGTAAAAACCAAAGAAAAGAAAATGTTACTTGCGCTTTCTCCTTAATCCCTATGTATATTTAGACAAATGGAGGTCATTTAGTTGCTCCAATGGCCATTGGAGGGAATGCCCGCCTGCCAACGTCAAGGCAGACCCCCCTAAGCGGGTCCTAGTGCTGACCCTTCAGCCTGCTTCCTTGAGCTTCTGGCAAAGATATCTCTAATGAGACAGAAAGGGGTATTTTTTATATACACCCCTTTACTTATTAACCCTTAATAGGGAACACATGGGATGGGTAGCAGCATTGTAACCAGGCTGTGTGATACAAAGTAAATACAAATACAAAAAGAGAAGTCCTGCGCTTAAGCAGCAAGGACTACAACACACATCAGCCCCAATATATAGTAAAAACCAAAGAAAAGAAAATGTTACTTGCGCTTTATCCTTAATCCCTATGTATATTTAGACAAATGGAGGTCATTTAGTTGCTCCAATGGCCATTGGAGGGAATGCCCGCCTGCCAACGTCAAGGCAGACCCCCCTAAGCGGGTCCTAACGCTGACCATTCAGCCTGCTTCCTTGAGCTTCTGGCAAAGATATCTCTAATGAGACAGAAAGGGGTATTTTTTATATACACCCCTTTACTTATTAACCCTTAATAGGGAACACATGGGATGGGTAGCAGCATTGTAACCAGGCTGTGTGATACAAAGTAAATACAAATACAAAAAGAGAAGCCCTGCGCTTAAGCAGCAAGGACTACAACACACATCAGCCCCAATATATAGTAAAAACCAAAGAAAAGAAAATGTTACTTGCGCTTTCTCCTTAATCCCTATGTATATTTAGACAAATGGAGGTCATTTAGTTGCTCCAATGGCCATTGGAGGGAATGCCCGCCTGCCAACGTCAAGGCAGACCCCCCTAAGCGGGTCCTAACACTGACCCTTCAGCCTGCTTCCTTGAGCTTCTGGTAAAGATATCTCTAATGAGACAGAAAGGGGTATTTTTTATATACACCCCTTTACTTATTAACCCTTAATAGGGAACACATGGGATGGGTAGCAGCATTGTAACCAGGCTGTGTGATACAAAGTAAATATAAATACAAAAAGAGAAGTCCTGCGCTTAAGCAGCAAGGACTACAACACACATCAGCCCCAATATATAGTAAAAACCAAAGAAAAGAAAATGTTACTTGCGCTTTCTCCTTAATCCCTATGTATATTTAGACAAATGGAGGTCATTTAGTTGCTCCAATGGCCATTGGAGGGAATGCCCGCCTGCCAACGTCAAGGCAGACCCCCCTAAGCGGGGGTATATAAATGCTATGTATATATTTTGCAGTACTCTGATAAGAGCGTTTTCACACCATTTATTTCTCAGATCATACCAGAAAAAGAAAGTAAAAAAAATGTATTTAATTTTGAAACGTTAATTTAGGAATTTTTGTTCGGAATATAAAAAAGAAAATTTTGTTCGCTTCAGAAATTCAGATGTCATTATTATAAGTTTGACGGTAATCAACATTACCTGGAGTTTCATACAGACACTTTATGTAAGACCCTGGACTGCTCCTGTGCCTAAGTCACCCTATGTCCATTATAGCTGCAGGGTGTGTATAATGTGTTTACTTATTGTTAATTGTTTTGTGTGCTCTCCTGTCTTGCTGATGCTTGTTACCAACTTGGTGGATTTGGCTATGGAGCCTGTATATGCACTACCTGAATAGCAAGGATTAGTAATTTCATATTCAGGTAGATTTACATATTGCTAGTTCTGCAGGCATGAGAGATATTTTGTGTTCATTATTGTCTTTACCACCCTTTATAAATGTCATTTTGTTATTTTACATTCCTGTATGTTGTCTGATGTAATTTGATTGTTTGTATTTTTATTGCGTTGTCACCATAAGTTCTATGTAATGAACCTATGGGCTAGTCTCGAGAAAAAATACAGATGTGTATGTTAGTCCCTTTTGGAACTACACTGTGTGCAGAATTATTAGGCAAATGAGTATTTTGACCACATCATCCTCTTTATGCATGTTGTCTTACTCCAAGCTGTATAGGCTCGAAAGCCTACTACCAATTAAGCATATTAGGTGATGTGCATCTCTGTAATGAGAAGGGGTGTGGTCTAATGACATCAACACCCTATATCAGGTGTGCATAATTATTAGGCAACCTCCTTTCCTTTGGCAAAATGGGTCAAAAGAAGGACTTGACAGGCTCAGAAAAGTCAAAAATAGTGAGATATCTTGCAGAGGGATGCAGCACTCTTAAAATTGCAAAGCTTCTGAAGCGTGATCATCGAACAATCAAGCGTTTTATTCAAAATAGTCAACAGGGTCGCAAGAAGCGTGTGGAGAAACCAAGGCGCAAAATAACTGCCCATGAACTGAGAAAAGTCAAGCGTGCAGCTGCCAAGATGCCACTTGCCACCAGTTTGGCCATATTTCAGAGCTGCAACATCACTGGAGTGCCTAAAAGCACAAGGTGTGCAATACTCAGAGACATGGCCAAGGTAAGAAAGGCTGAAAGACGACCACCACTGAACAAGACACACAAGCTGAAACGTCAAGACTGGGCCAAGAAATATCTCAAGACTGATTTTTCTAAGGTTTTATGGACTGATGAAATGAGAGTGAGTCTTGATGGGCCAGATGGATGGATTGGTAAAGGGCAGAGAGTTCCAGTCCGACTCAGATGCCAGCAAGGTAGAGGTGGAGTACTGGTTTGGGCTGGTATCATCAAAGATGAGCTTGTGGGGCCTTTTCGGGTTGAGGATGGAGTCAAGCTCAACTCCCAGTTTCTGGAAGACACCTTCTTCAAGCAGTGGTACAGGAAGAAGTCTGCATCCTTCAAGAAAAACATGATTTTCATGCAGGACAATGCTCCATCACACGCGTCCACAGCGTGGCTCCACAGCGTGGCTGGCAAGAAAGGGTATAAAAGAAGAAAATCTAATGACATGGCCTCCTTGTTCACCTGATCTGAACCCCATTGAGAACCTGTGGTCCATCATCAAATGTGAGATTTACAAGGAGGGAAAACAGTACACCTCTCTGAACAGTGTCTGGGAGGCTGTGGCTGCTGCTGCACGCAATGTTCATGGTGAACAGATCAAAACACTGACAGAATCCATGGATGGCAGGCTTTTGAGTGTCCTTGCAAAGAAAGGTTGCTATATTGGTCACTGATTTGTTTTTGTTATGTTTTTGAATGTCAGAAATGTATATTTGTGAATGTTGAGATGTTATATTGGTTTCACTGGTAAAAATAAATAATTGAAATGGGTATATATTTGTTTTTTTTTAAGTTGCCTAATAATTATGCACAGTAATAGTCACCTGCACGCACAGATATCCCACCAAAAATAGCTATAACTAAAAACAAACTAAAAACTACTTCCAAAAATATTCAGCTTTGATATTAATGAGTTTTTTGGGTTCATTGAGAACATGGTTGTTGTTCAATAATAAAATTAATCCTCAAAAATACAACTTGCCTAATAATTCTGCACTCCCTGTATGTGTTCTTTGTGGATATTTAGGGATCACAGTAACAGAGTTGTAGCGGTTACCCTGAAGAGTAGAGGGGTTTCCACCGTCAGAGACGTCCTTCTCCCAAGTGTGAGGTGTGTTACCGGATTCCGAGTAGTCATCCAAGTTGAGAAGCTCTTACAAGAGCTAGTAGTGATAGCTGTATAGCAGTTGGGACGTGTTATTTTTTCCAATGGATTCAGGATTTGAGTAGACTTTTAGGGTTAGAAGAGGTTTAAGGTTTGGATAGAATAAGGGGGGATTAAAGGAAACCTCGAATCATTGTTTTATTATTTAAAATATCAAAGTCCACTTTTATTGTGTGGAGTTTTGCACAGAATCCAATCATGGATATAGGTAATCCTAAACTCACTAGTGGGTGTGAGACCATGATTTTATAGTGTTAATATCGCTGCTTTGGAACTAGTTGGTACTATATAAATACTACTAATAATACTAACTAATATTGCAAATACTAAATTCCATTGGATAGATGTATTTTTTAAAATTAATTAACCCTGCAATTTATTCCTGTGCTTGCATTCCTGCCACTTGGTGTATAAATGTGTAAGACTAAAATAATTGTGTTTTTGCATGTATATTTTTGTATCTGAGTGTTTGTGCATCAATGCCAAGATACAAGGGCACAAGGCTCGGCACAGTTGGATAGTCCTCAAAACATTGATAATCTACCTAGAACTCTATATATGTACTTCTCTGGTTTCTATTGAATCTGTTTTTATCCAAAGTAATTGAATTAGAAAAGCTTAGTAGCACACAGCTAGAATAGTATATGATATAAGGAATAAGGGTGCAAGTTGTGTATTGCTACCCCCCAGTGGCTACAATAGCATATAGCAATACAAAGATATGATCCCACTGCACACCATATATATTATAAAAATATCTCTTAATTTCATCAAGATCACTAAAAGCAATTATACAAAAGAAAAGTGCTTAGATGCCGATACATATATCTTACCAGCGTAACAAGCATAAATGTCTTTATATAAAATGTTGCTTAATTGAGGATATTCACACTTGAAAAAGGCTCTAGCCAAAATGTCTGGTGGCGGTTTAGCAACTCCTGTCACTATTACATGCAGAACTATTATGTCTTGCTTTGCACAAACTTATGTATGCTCAATACGCTTGTATGATATATGTATTGGCATTTCAGCAATTTAATTTTTTTATTATTGCTTTAAGCGATTTTGAAGAAATTTTTTTATATTTTTTACACTATATCGTGTGCAGTGGGATGTTCTCTTTGAAGCCAAAATAATATCAATATCAGAAGAGACTTCCCTCAGGAGATCCTTCCACTCTCCACGTATACCAACCATGGTGCACATGCTGTGTTTTTCTATGGAAACTCCGTAGATGACTCTGCTAGCACAGCTTAGGGAGTATAGGAACAAAGGTATGCTGGGAGTGAAGTGTCATGGAGGATGTTTGCCATGTTTAGACAAATTTCCCTGTGCAGGGCAAACCAATGATGAGAGCAGGAGGAGGTAGGGCAGGCTGAAAGTGTGTAACACCTACCTCTGTAAGGAGAATGCGGCAAGTTCCCTTTAAGTATATGTGTATATCCAGCATGTTTCATTGTAATTCCCCCTTTATCCTTTGTAGGTAGAATGTATTTTATGCCAAATATCCCAGTGATTTTATTATGTCTTGGGTGTGTACAATAAAATGCAATAAACATATTTTTTAGCCTCTTCTTCTCTTCTATTGAACAATTACCAGATTTTACTAATTACATGACGTAAAGTCTGTGGCAACTGACATTTAATGTGGATAAGTGCAAGATAATGCACCTTGGACGTAAAAAATTCCAAGGGCAGAGTATAGAATATTTGATACCCTACTAACCTCAACATCTGAGGAAAGAGATTTAGGAGTAATTATTTCAGAAGACTTAAAGGTAGGAAGACAATTTAGTAGAGCAGTTGGAAATGCTAGCAGAATGCTTGGTTGTATAGGGAGAGGTATTAGCAGTAGAAAGAGAGAAGTGCTCATGCCATTGTACAGAACACTGGTGAGACCTCAATTGGAGTATTGTACACAGTACTGGAGACCGTATCTTCAGAAGGATATTGATACTTTAGAAAGAGATGAGAGAAGGGCTCCTCTCTTTCTAAATTATCAATATCTTTAGCATTGTCATGATCTGCTCTGCTCTGTTCTGATGTCTGGACTTGGCTTCTGGTATCCAGTAGTGATGTCGCGAACACAACATTTTCGGCGAACCGGGCAAACCGCCATAGACTTTGATGGGCAGGCGAATTTTAAAACCCACAGGGACTCTTTCTGGCCACAATAGTGATGGAAAAGTTGTTTCAAGGGGACTAACACCTGGACTGTGGCATGCCAGAGGGGGATCCATGGCAAAACTCCCATGGAAAATTACACATATGATGCAGAGTCTGGTTTTAATCCATAAAGGGCATAAATCACCTAACATTCCTAAATCACAATGGATATGGATTGACACCTGACATATGACATATTGACACCTTGACATTTGGATTGACACCTGTCCTCAGAGACCCTGATACACACTGACACAGAGCAGAATAGGGACTGTTCCCCCTACATAGGGTCACTTGGCAAATATGGATTGACACCTATCCTAAGGATCCCTGATACACACTGACACAGAGCAGTATAGGGACTGTTCCCCCTACATAGGGTCACTTGGCAGATATAGATTGACACCTGTCCTCAGGGACCCTGATACACACTGACACAGAGCAGAATAGAGACTGTCCCCCCTACATAGGGTCACTTGGCAGATATGGATTGACACCTGTCCTCAGAGACCCTGATACACACTGACAGAGCAGAATGGGGAATATTCACTAAATACCAAACATTGTTATACAGGGGAATATTCAGTAAATAAGGATAAGGGGGGGGGCTACTGTCCTCCCCCCCGGCCCCCACCCTGCGCGGTGAGTGGGGGCCATAAATCACAATGGGGGGACCTACTGTCCTCCCGCCCGCCCCCACCCGTGAGCGGTGGGTGGGGGCCATAAAAATAATGAGGGGGGGACCTACTGTATGATGTTGTATCGATCAGGTAGTGTAAGGGTTACGCCCGCTTCACAGTGACAGACCAAACTCCCCGTTTAACGCACCGCAAACAACCGCAAACAGTCCATTTGCACAACCGCAAACTCCCCATTTGCACAAGGTTGGATACCAAGCTAGCCATGTCCGTTCCTTCTCCTCACTGATGTCATTGAAGGTCTCTTCCTCCACCCAGCCACGTACAACACCAAAGGTCCCTGAAAGTATGCTAATAAACTGAAAAAAGAAAAAATCTCCCAAGAAGGAGATCTAAAACTGGCATAGGAAAAGGTTAGACAACTATAATAAAGTGATACCTACAAATCCTAGTGAGCACAGGTGTATAATAGAGGGAGAAAGGGAAAGCAGAGTAATGCTTCCTAATACCGTGGTTAGTACCCTTTGTTAAAGTAAATTGAGTAATGGACAAAAGTCTTTATTGTAAAATTTATAAATAACAAAGGGATACTATACTCATTCCCCTATAGTGGCTAATTGTGTAATAATGGTAATATTATTACCTATTATATAATATTGGCAGGGGCAAGGAAATTCCCTCTAAATAGATGGGTATAGGCAGAGAGTATGGAGACCGGAGTGATAAAGTGTCAATAAGGTGATATAAAGTTAAATGTATCACAGACACACAGCCACCCTTTCTCTTAGCTAGTTTCCAGAAATGCTGGATAGGTAGAAGGGCTATAAAGACTCAGAGAGGTCTAAGAAGAATCCTCTAAACTAGCCCTAATCTCCTTAAACACATTCAAGGGTGTTCTAAGCTAAAGCTCAATCTAAACGTTTAGATGACTGCCTGATTTCCCATCACAGATGCTGGCTAGGAATAACAGTGTGCAAGACAAAGAGTGGGTCTAAGTGCCCATAGTGCAGTAAAGTGTCCCTAGTGAAGTGAAAAAGAGAAAAAATAGCTGGCGCCCAAGAGAATAACGAGCTGGCGCCCTATCAGGGGACGTGTATATGGCATCGATTTTAGGAACCAGGAGATGGAAAAAGATGCTTGGTCGGTCCTCCTACTTCAAATTTGGGGCACTGCGTGTGCAATCTAATGTGCCACCAGATAGGAATAGTACTACTTAACACACCACTCCTATCAGTTTAATCCCTGTTATGTGCCTTTTTTTTGGTTTGTTTTTTGAAGCCACAGTGCAGCACCAGGGGGCCGAAAAATTAGGCATGTACACATGCCTGAAAAATTAGGTATTGTTGCAAAGCGGCCATAAAAATTGATGTTTGTTTCCCAGGCAGAAAGTGCCCTAAAACATTGCGGCTTGAACCCTAGTTGGTGGCGGATAAGTCACGCAAGTCAACCGGCATTCAGAGCTAAAATACAGCAGCGTGTGGACCATTTTTAGCCCAAGGCAGCTCATCTCATCAGGCCTTTTTTAGTCAAATGTATCGCCCAGTGTCAGTCCCTTCGGGATCCATCCCTCATTCATCTTAATAAAGGTGAGGTAATCTAGACTTTTTTGACCTAGGCGACTTCTCTTCTCAGTGACAATACCTCCTGCTGCACTGAAGGTCCTTTCTGACAGGACACTTGAAGCGGGGCAGGCCAGAAGTTCTATCGCAAATTGGGATAGCTCAGGCCACAGGCCAAGCCTGCACACCCAGTAGTCAAAGGGTTCATCGCTCCTCAGAGTGTCGATATCTGCAGTTAAGGCGAGGTAGTCTGCTACCTGTCGGTCGAGTCGTTCTCTGAGGGTGGATCCCGAAGGGCTGTGGCGATGCGTAGGACTTAAAAAGCTCCGCATGTCCTCCATCAACAACACGTCTTTAAAGCGTCCTGTCCTTGCTGCGTGGTCGTGGGAGGAGGAGGATTACTTCCACCTCTTCCCCTGTTAGATTCCCATTGTGCTGTGACATCACCCTTATACGCTGTGTAAAGCATACTTTATAATTTATTTTGCAAATGCTGCATCCTTTCCGACTTGTTGTAATTCGGTAACATTTCCGCCACTTTCTGCTTATACCGGGGGTCTAGTAGCATGGACACCCAGTACAGGTCGTTCTCCTTCAGCCTTTTTATACGAGGGTCCCTCAACAGGCACGACAGCATGAAAGACCCCATTTGCACAAGGTTGGATGCCGAGTTACTCATTTCCTGTTCCTCCTCCTCAGTGATCTCAATGAAGGTATGTTCTTCCCCCCAGCCTCGTACAACACCACGGGTACCAGATAGGTGACAACGAGCACCCTGGGATGCCTGTTGTGGTTGGTCTTCCTCCTCCTCCTCAAAGCCTCATTCCTCCTCTGACTCCTCTTCCTCACAATCCTCTTCCAGCGTTGCCGCAGGTCCAGCAAGCGATGCTGATAAGGCTGTTTCTGGTGGTGATGGTGACCACAACTCTTCCTCTTCCTCTTCACGCTCATCTACAGCCTGATCCAGCACTCTTCGCAGGGCACGCTCCAGGAAGAAAACAAATGGTATTGATGTAGAATTATTAAAAAATCTTATTGTATTTATATTGAATTGCTGCTCTAACTCTGTATTAACCTGATACTGTGACAAATCCTCCATTTTGTCCTCATAACCTGACTTCTTCATATGAAAACTACATTACATGACAGTATTTCTCAGCACATCTAATACAATAGACAAGGACTGTATTCTCCATAAGGATATGACTAACCCAGGAACTGTTGAATTTCCCCTAACTCGCAACATAGTATAATTTAAAGGCCATGAGAACACAGTAGTAATGAAATGTTCTATTCATAAGAGACCTTGCACCTAACCACGAGATTTGACATCACCGACCGAGTAAAATGACGCTCAAGACCCCTTGTCCCCCACCCGTGTCCGAAAAAGTACCACCTCTTGGTGGGTGGACACGGAACTAACCACTTAGCTTTTGATCCAATTAATTATATTGATAGGTGGACACTAACCCAGACACTTAACAATTAATCCAATTAATGATGTTTATTCACTGATATCTTGATAATCAATGATGACGAAAATGTCTCTTAAAAGGGCCTGCGCGCCCGCTGATTCGGCACTTGCCAATAAATTTCCTCGAAGTTATTTTAACCTGAACTCCGTGTGTCAGACTGAATTACTTCAGCGTATATACGCAATTCAATTCTCTTTAATTTGGACAGGAACAGATAGACACTTAAACATTTTGGTTTACTGAAAAAGTACCATAACAACTTTGGCGCCCGAACAGGGACTCCGGGCTATGTCTGGCCGGTGAGCCGTCCTAAGGAAGACAAGGGTGGACGGAGGAATCCAGGGGGAAGGAAGGGAGACTGATCACCTCCAGTTACACGGTAGAGACTTCTGCAGAGCCACCGGTACGTTCCGGCCCCTTTGATTGACCCGTCCACGTGTCTGTGACTGCTTCCCGGGAGGACATCAAAGACAGGTAATATCTTGCCCGGAGTCTTATTACCCATTTGTTACCTGCATTTAGTCTATCTGTTGCCTGGGTGTGTCTAGTTTGGTTGCCCGGGCTGAATGTTTATTTGTTTCCCCTTTTTGGGATAAAGGGGGGTGGTGGACCAGTGGTAGTTTGCTTGAGGGTCCTGTGTTTGTCTGTTTTCCCCTTTTTGGGATAAAGGGGGGGTGGACCCGGGGGATTTGCCTGGAGTCCTGTTGCCTGTTTTACTCCTTTTAGGAGCCACGTGTTTGTGGCTGTAGGGAAAAAGGGGGGTTGACCTGTGGATGTGTTCCTGGGGGTCTTCTTTGCCTGTTTACTTCTTTTAGGAGCCTCGTGGCTGTGGCTGTAAGGAAAAAGAAGTTTGTGGAATTGTGGGATCTGTGTAGAATCATAGTTTCCTGTGATCCAATTTTGTGTCACTTTGATAGCCTAGCTAGCTTCACTGTGCGCTTTCGGACCATCCAGCTCTAGTTGAGTTGGGGACGTCCTGACCCGGACCATCCAGCTCTAGTTGAGTTGGGGACGTCCTGACCCGGACCCTTCGGCTCTAGTTGAGTTGAAGGTCCACTGATTATTTTAACTGTGGTAGGAGACTTAGCCTTGTGGCAGGGGACTCAGTTTCCTGGGGGGATTCAGGCAGGCATTGCTTGTTTTCCGCATCACGTGGTAGTGAGACTTATAGAGTGGGTTTTATAAGGGCACTACGGGAGTGAGGGTGGCGTGGCCACTTTAAGTGGACTGCTGTAACGAGGGAGGCTAGAAAGGATTTCGGACCGGTGTTAGCTGTTATCCTTGGCCGCTGGTAGTGAGACTTGAGGAAGTCATTCTCCGAGCGGGGACACTACGAGGTTGAGAAAGGTGACTTTGGAGTAAGCACATGTAGAAGGAAAGGGATTACTGTTGATTTCATTTGAACTGTGATGCATGCACTGTATTTCAACTGTACTGTTGTCTTGTTTGTTTAATGTGGAGTCATTTAAACTCCTGTATCTGTCTCTAAGGATTTTCCTTCCCTTACTCTTTACCTTTTCTACACTTCCTGTACTATTGTACTATCCACTCCCATTCCTCTTAATAGAGAAGTGATTGGTCACACACTTCTCACCTCGCTCCAATCCGTGTCTACCACCCCGGGTAGGCGGATTCAGTGACTAGTCTACGTTTTGGGAAGACGCACTTGAGAAAGACCCACGATTCTCAGGTGGCAGTCGAGCATTGTAGACGTTCCGGTTCAATTTTCCTTATCTTTCCCTATATCTGGGACGCTGGTGTAGGGGAGAAGGGATCATGGGGCAGGATTTAAGTAAGCCCAGTAAGGGCTGGTTAGCATGTGATTTAGTTGATGACAGAGAGGGTGAGGAGATGGTTAAAGGTGTTGAAAAGATTGCAAAAGTTTGTAAAATAGCTGTGCCGACATGTGGTAGATTACAACCAGAAAGTTGGCGTAGATTGTTGATGGAAAAGAAAGGCAAGCTTGCAAATTATGATTTATTAAAAACAGCTGAAGCATGGTACAGAGTAGCAAAGGCTATTCAGCAAGAAGGTTGGGTTGAAGAAGAAATAATTCACAAGGGTGTGAAAATGTTTGTGTACCATAATAATTGTGTTGCTGGGGCTCTTCCTCAGCCAGCGCCCCAAAATGGCGCCCGGGGGATGTCTATCCCAAAGGTCCAGTCAGCAATGGGAGATTGCCAGCTGACTACGTATCCCACTCCCAATCCTCCCAATCCCCATCCCGTCACCTCTCCCGTTTGCCCGGTCCTAAATTCTGATGGATCCTACTTTTCCCCTTCTCCCTCCCTAACATTCCCATCATCCTCATCCATCCCCAAGCCACCTTCTGAGTCTAATGCTAACATCTCATCTGCCATTCCTTCCTCACACTTTGTCTCCGTAGATAATCCTACCCTCCCATCTGCATCTGCCCAGTTCACTAACCCCTCCTCTCCTGCCACTGTCAATCTTGCTGATCCCACTCCGGCTCCTCCTCCTTCAGGTACCTTTACTGACTCTTCCCCACCCTCTCCCTCGCCCGCCCCGACCACAGCCCAGTTTCCCACCCCCTCTGCTAATCCCTCCCCAACCTCACTGCCCACTCCAGGTTCCGCCCCAACTCCCACCCAAATGGCCTGGCCATACCCCTTCCCATACCCCTATCCTCACTGGCCATACCCCTTTCCCCAAGTCACTCCCCAGGTTCCGGTCATGCCCAGTCCGGTTCAGTCTGCCCCGGATGTGCCCACATCCAACATGGCCGCCACGTCTTCCCTTAACCCCAATGCAACTTCCTTCCCCGCCTCCAATATGGCGGCCCCCAGCCATTCAGCACCCCTGATGCCGGTGCTTCCCGGTGATTACCGGTCCCAAGGTTATGACCCAATGGCAACTCCCGCCTCCGGAGCTCCCTCCTATCCCCCGGCCCTGTCTCCTCAGGTGCTCCCCTCACGCAGAAGGTCCCAGATAATAGAGCTAGATGAGGAAGAGGATGACAGGCTGTCCCAGGGTTCAATGGAGGCTGCGAGAGCCCACCGTTCTATTGAAGATCCCTTCGGCCATCAGGGTCGGGGAGAACAGGCCCCTCCTAAATATGTCGCTTTTAACCCCACACAAGCTAGTGCTTTAATGAAATCTCTCCCTGACCCAGAGAAACAGCCTATGCCTTTTTACCGAGGGATAGTTCAGATACAAAAGACTTATTCCGCCGCCTGGCGTGACCTACTGAGCATTTGTGCTATTAAAGCAGGGGATGCATATTGGCCCAGCATGGCCCGCCACCTCAGTACAGATCTGCTTACAAGTGATGTTGATTATCCCTCCGGAGTAACCTTTTGCAATCAATTGAGAGATTGGGCTAAGGATAAACTTGCAGATCAAGCTGCTGGCCTTACTGATGTTGTGCAAGACAAAGGAGAATCAGTGGAAAGGTTTCATGCAAGATTATATCAAATGTTTACAGATTTGGGATTTGATCTCACTGACAAAATTCATTCACAAATGCTATCAGGTGCGTTTGTCCAAGGTGTTAAAGATTCCATACGCAAGGGAATCATTGCTGCACGCCCTGAATACAAGGTTGTTCCCCTAGATACGTTACTCCTAGTTGCTAGAGGTTTGGAATCTGCCCAAACCCCCAGAAGACCCAATTCAGCTCCTCTCATGGTGGCCCGTGCCACCCCCATCACCCCTGGCACCAAGGGTGTCAAGTTAGAGGACGTAACATGTTTTAATTGTGGGGCTAAGGGACACTACAGAAGTGACTGTCCAGAACCCAAAAGGGAACCGGGGGAGCCCAAAAAGTTTCCTACAGGGGAGCCCAAAAAGTTTCCCAAGCCTGCCCCGGCCCCTAAGACCATGAAAACGGTTCCAATTGTTGAGGAACCAGATGATGATTAGGAAATTGGCAAACCTGTGTCATTAACCCCTGTCATGGCAGTGTTTACAGGGGATAAGGGAGGGGGGCCACTTGCCACAGTGACTTTACCCATTGAAGGCCAACCTACCACATTTCTTATCGACACAGGCGCAGCCCGAAGTGTTCTCAGAGAACAAGACCTGCCAGACCCATCTTTCTTGTCAAGTATTGATGTCTCCTGTGTTGGAGTGGATGGCCAACCGAGACACAGTCCTCTAACAACCCCTCTGCGGGTTGGCACAAGCTTACTTGCTCGTTTTGTAGTTTCCTCCACATGCCCAATTAACCTGTTAGGCGCTGATGTCCTTTCACGCCTGCAGGCGTCTATAACCTTCACTCCAGATGGACAGGTAGAAATGTCTACACCTCTATCTGTTTCTGACACTTCAGCCCTGTGCTCCATACCTTTGATGCTGCAATTAGATATATCCAATGAGCAAGCAGCAGAACCTAGGTCCAATTTCCCAGATGAGTTAAAAACTCAGGTGCCTGCTAAGCTATGGTCCTCAGGCCCAGAGGATATAGGTCATCTAAATGTCCCACCTGTGGTGGTTAAGCTTATCCCAGGAGCTAAGTTACCAAGGAAACCACAATATCCTCTAAAACCAGCACAGGCTGCAGCCATTTCTATTCACATCAAAGCGCTCCTGGAAAAGGGTGCTTTAGTGGAGTGTAAATCAGAATGTAATACTCCATTATTTCCTGTGAAGAAGAAGACTCTAAAAGGTGAGCCAGTAAAGTACAGGATGGTTCAGGATCTCCGTGCGGTCAATGAAGCCACTGTCCTGGACACCCCTCTTGTACCAAACCCCCATACCCTGCTCTCTGGCGTCCCACCTTCTGCAAAGTATTTCACAGTCATTGATCTAGCTAATGCCTTTTTCAGTGTTCCACTAGATCCATCCTGTCAATACCTGTTCGCTTTCACCCATGAAATGCAACAATATACATGGACTGTCATGCCCCAAGGGGCACAAAATTCTCCAAGTCAATTTGCCAAAGCCATGTGTACTATTCTTGACCCATGGCAAGCTGAACACCCAGAAGTTGTTTTACTCCAGTATGTGGATGATTTGTTGCTCTGTGGAGATGATATACCCACTACTGAAAAATGTTCAATTAGTCTGCTTTGCTATTTGGCAGAACAAGGATGTAAAGCTTCGCTTCTCAAGCTGCAATTCTGTCAACCCTCTGTGATTTTCCTTGGACATTGCCTATCTCAAGGTACCAGACATCTCACTCGGGACCGAGTCAGAACAATTCTGGACATTCAACCCCCAAGGACTTCAAAATCTCTTCATGCCTTCTTAGGCCTCATTTCCTACTGCAGAGCATGGATCCCAGAGGCCTCTCTGCTTATGCAACCTCTCTACGATGCACTCAAGTCAGATCCATTCGGCCTGACCAACGAAGCTCTGGACAATTTCAAATCTCTTAAGCGTGCCATTGCTTCTGCTCCTGCCTTGGGCCTACCTGATTACTCCAAACCTTTCAAATTATTTGTCTCTGAAAGACAAGGCCACGCAACAGGAGTTCTCACCCAAACTAATGACTTAAGAGGCCGCCAGAGGCCTATTGGATATTTCTCATGTCAACTGGACATTGTGGCCAGAGGGACTCCTTCCTGTCTCAGGGCTGTTTTTGCTGCAAGAGAGCTCATAGAAAGAACCTCAGACCTGGTCCTTGGCCACCCCCTGGTTGTTTTGGCCCCTCATGACATTTCTGCCATCATCAACCAAGTCCAGCTCAAGCACGTGTCTCCAGCCAGACACCTACGCCTCCAGTGCCATCTTCTTCTACCTGACAACATTTCCATCCAAAGATGTCAAGTTCTTAACCCATCCACTCTTCTTCCACTCCCTGAGGGGGGTATCTATTATGGATTTATCACAGATGAAACCTACATTTACCTGCTTTGTGGATGTATCAAGAAAGTCATGCATCCACATTTGACATTTTATGAAGGTGAAAAGCCTCTCTGTGAAGGCCCAGATCACGCCTTCTGTACCATGTGGTACAAACCAGACATTACTCCCGAGCCTTGCTATGAAGATGAGCTCTACCATTGGACTGATGTTAAGCTCACTGCTCAAGACTTCTATTGTGACTCTGAAGGCAATAGCATGGTCTTGATCCAGCTACCTCAACAACTTAACTACCTTTACCGCCATTGGGATACTGCTATCCCACATATTCCTGTTACCAAATTGAAGACAAAGTCATGGAATGATCTTGGGCCCATGGCAAAGTTATGGGCCACCATGGATGAAGAACAGCTACAGGAAAATGGTATTGTCAAATACCCAACAACTGACCTTCTGGAAGCATGGCCACGCCACTTCCTAGAAAAAGAATTTAAAGACCTAGTTATAACAAATGACTATGACCCAGAAACTCCTCATGACTGTTTCGAACAGATGAAAATGGAAACAGTACACTTACCAACTGTGCATGAGAATCCATTACCGGATCCGGATTTTACTCTGTTTGTGGACGGTTCAAGGTATGCTGATGAAGAAGGAAAATACCATACAGGATATGCCGTAACCACAACAGGGGAAGTTCTCAAGTCATCACCTCTACCGCCAGCAATGTCTGCGCAAGAAGCTGAATTGCAAGCCCTGACTTCAGCATGCAAGATTTCCAAGGGAAAGCGTGCCAACATCTATACAGATTCAAGATATGCTCTGGGTGTGGCACATGACTTCGGCCTCATTTGGAAGACAAGAGGATTTCTTACCACTGCCGGTACACCAGTCAAACACAGCTCTGCAATCAAGGAACTAATGGATGCCCTCCTACTCCCTGAAGAAGTGGCCGTTTTGAAAGTAAAGGCACATGGGAAATTGGATTCAGATGAAGCAAAGGGCAACCATTTGGCCGATCAGGCTGCTAAGCAAGCAGCCAGAGATTTGCAGGAAGTGGATGAAGAAGTGTCCGGTCAAGAAGAAGAAATTCCTATCTTTACCTTACAAACTCTTCCTACTGACCTAAGAATTCTACGAGAACAACAGGCTATAATTACCCCTGAAGAAATCCAGAAATGGAAGAAGAAAGGAGCTGTCCTAAAGGACGGAATTTACTACAACAATTCTAAATTTTGCCTTCCAAGAAGCTTATACCCAGCAGTTGTCCAATGGGCCCATGGGCCTGCACATCTGTCAAAAGACCTAATGGCCGCCCTCATTCAAAAATATTATGAAGCACCTGGAATCACAACCCTGATCAACAGCTTCTGCAGGGCCTGTGTCATTTGTGCAAAATGTAATCCAGGAAGACCAATCAAGGTGCCTGCAAAGCACCTAGCAAAACCCATGTACCCATTCCAGAGAATTCAAATTGATCATATCCAAATGCCCAAGAGTGGGTCTCATGAATATGCACTAGTAATGGTGGATATGTTCTCAGGCTGGCCAGAAGCCTACCCTGTAGCCAATATCACTGCAAAAACAACCGCAAGACGCCTACTTACAGACATTGTATGTAGATTTGGACTTCCAGAAGTCATTGAAAGTGATCAAGGCCCAGCCTTTACAGCAACAGTGACTAAAGAAATTTGGACTGCTCTGGGAGTGACCCTAGCCTTCCACACCCCTTACCACCCACAAAGTAGTGGTAAAGTAGAGCGCATGAATGGCACTCTAAAAGCCAGAATGTTAAAAATGTCACAAGAAACAAAAATGCCCTGGCCAGAAAGTCTGTCAATAGCTTTGTTCAGCGTTAGGCACACACCTAGAGGGAAACACTCGTTATCCCCATATGAAATTCTATTTGGGACAGCACCCAGGCTAGGTTGTTATTATCCACAGCAGTTACAGCTTCAATCAGATGTTTTAGTAGACTATGTAACTGAACTTGCAAGTGCCTTGAACAAAATACATGCCCAAGTTTTCTCTTCAATTCCAGATCCTGATCTGAACACAGGTACCCATAACCTGCTTCCCGGAGATTGGGTTCTGGTTAAGAAGTTCGTGCGGAAAAGCTCCCTGGAACCAAGATTTGACGGGCCATTCCAAGTTCTCCTGATCACCGCAACTTCCGTCAAATTGGCCGGCAGGCCACATTGGATCCACGCTTCCCACTGCAAGAAGTCTCCTGCCCCAGAGGAAGCAGATACCGCACAACCATGTACCTCTGGTACATTGTCTCCTTAATTAGTTTAATTAAGGCCCAGCAAGTAGCCATCACTAAAGATGCTAGTGGATACACCTTTTGGTATAATTCATCATGTACCCGTGTGGCTACCTATACCTTTGATTATTGTGACATCGTAGAATGCCCATTCACTACAACACAAATCCAGAATATCTATAGAGATATCCCTCATGTAAAAGATCCATATGTTTGTGTAGTTGACAAACAATGGGGGCATGATTGTGGCCATTGGGGGGCGGCGGGATGGAATGCCGGACCTTCCTGGGGCTACAAGCCAAAAAGTGCCTTATCTAAAGTAGATGATCATGGTAGGTCCCTCCTTCAAAGAATGACTCTGAGAAAGCCTGGAGGAGGCACACCAATGAAATTAATTCTTAATGTTGAGCATCCAAGCCCAACAGATGCAGACCAGTATGTATTGGGAATGTACTGGAAAAAGGGTTCCTATACTAAATTAGGGCATTTCTACCTTAAAGATATGTGTAATTCCCCTGAGTGGCAAGGAGCTACTCATATGGTCACAAACCCATTAAAACCACACATCCAGTCCTTTAAGGACATGATGGCCATTGCTAACCCCACCTTTGAAGATACTATGGCCGCTGAAACAGGTTTTAATGATGTTAACCTATGGTTAGAATGGATGAAATATAATGCCAACAAACATAACCGAACCGCATGCTATGTGTGTGGTGGTGCCCGGCCTCATCTGGGCACTGTACCTTTAACCCTGCCAGTAGATGAAGAAAAATGCATTTTAAGTCTTTTTGCCTACCAATATAATTTCAACAGGTCTCAATGTCAAGCATGGACAGCGGAGTATCCTCTTATAGCCAAAAATGTAAGACCTCCTCATGGTGTTACCGTATATAAAGGTAATTACACTTGCTATGTCAAACATGATGGGATTGGTAAATTTGTGGGTAACTTTCCCGCAGGTTATTGTACTACATATAGAACTGTTCCTGTACGTTTGCTGCAGCAGCACACTAGGTCACTGGGAGATATTTACTGGTTGTGTGGGGATTTACAGTTAAGATCCAGAATGGACACAGAGTGGTGGGGGGAGTGTACATTGGCCAAGGCCATTATGCCTATACACATTATTTCTGACACACACACCAACACCCATGAGTCCAGCCACACTAAGGCCAAGCGTGAAGCCCCAGTAAAAGGAAGTTTTGACCCTCACATTTACATTGATGCCATTGGGGTGCCTAGGGGGGTACCCAATGAATTTAAAGCAAGAGATGAAGTTGCTGCAGGATTTGAATCAATTTTTACCATAGTTACTGCAAACAAGAACTTAAATTGGATAAACTACATTTATTACAATCAACAGCGTTTCGTTAATTACACCAGAGATGCCCTCCAGGGATTAGCCGAACAGTTGCAGGCAACATCCCAAATGGCCTTCCAAAATAGAATAGCCCTGGATATGATCCTAGCCGAAAAAGGAGGGGTATGTAAAATTTTGCCCGACACCATGACATGTTGTACCTACATCCCAGAAAACACAGGTCCTAATGGTAAAGTTACATTAGCCATAGCAAAATTAAATGACCTCTCAGAAGAATTAAAAAGGAATTCTGGGATAAAAGATCCCTGGGACAGATGGTTTGGTTGGATGACGGGTTGGAAAAAGGCTTTAATGCATATTGGTATGGCAATACTAATTTCTCTTTTTATCTTTGCTCTTCTCTTTTGTTGTGTCTTCCCCTGCCTGAGGAAAGCTCTCACGAAGACTATTGACCAAGCGGCACCCACTTTCACACTACTTGATGTTGATGACCAAGATTTCCAGGATCTCAACTCACCCTGTTTGCCGCTGCAATCCATCCCTTTTGATGATAAAGTGCGAGAGTTCTAGGAAGGGACCACCTTAGGGACAGCATCTGTCGGTGAATGGTAAAGGCCCCATGTGGAGAAGTGGTGGGTTAGCTGCCATGGGATACCCTTGGGTGTGAAGTGTTCGAGAGCCATACTGACAGATGAGCCAGCCTAGTAGGGTCAGAAAATAGGGACAGACTTGCACTTTGCATTAACACCTAGCTAGCGGCCACGGGGTTTCTGTGCCTTTGGGCTAACACGTCTTCTGGTATTAACAAATAAAGTTTTTATCTCTTAGAATCTAACATTTCATAGGGGGGACTGATGTAGAATTATTAAAAAATCTTATTGTATTTATATTGAATTGCTGCTCTAACTCTGTATTAACCTGATACTGTGACAAATCCTCCATTTTGTCCTCATAACCTGACTTCTTCATATGAAAACTACATTACATGACAGTATTTCTCAGCACATCTAATACAATAGACAAGGACTGTATTCTCCATAAGGATATGACTAACCCAGGAACTGTTGAATTTCCCCTAACTCGCAACATAGTATAATTTAAAGGCCATGAGAACACAGTAGTAATGAAATGTTCTATTCATAAGAGACCTTGCACCTAACCACGAGATTTGACATCACCGACCGAGTAAAATGACGCTCAAGACCCCTTGTCCCCCACCCGTGTCCGAAAAAGTACCACCTCTTGGTGGGTGGACACGGAACTAACCACTTAGCTTTTGATCCAATTAATTATATTGATAGGTGGACACTAACCCAGACACTTAACAATTAATCCAATTAATGATGTTTATTCACTGATATCTTGATAATCAATGATGACGAAAATGTCTCTTAAAAGGGCCTGCGCGCCCGCTGATTCGGCACTTGCCAATAAATTTCCTCGAAGTTATTTTAACCTGAACTCCGTGTGTCAGACTGAATTACTTCAGCGTATATACGCAATTCAATTCTCTTTAATTTGGACAGGAACAGATAGACACTTAAACATTTTGGTTTACTGAAAAAGTACCATAACAACTTGATGTCGCTGGTGGTGCCTTCGGTGCGACTGACTAGGTTTGTCACCTCCTCAAAAGGATGCATGAGCCTACAGGCATTGCGCATGAGCATCCAGTAACGTGGCAAAAAAATTCCCAGCTCTCCAGAGACTGTCCTAGCACCCCGGTCATACAAATATTCATTAACGGCTTTTGCTTGTTGGAGCAGGCGGTTGAACATTAGGAGTGTTGAATTCCAACGTGTCGGGCTGTCGCAAATCAAGCGCCTCACTGGCATGTTGTTTCGCCACTGGATATCTGCAAAGTGCGCCATGGCCGTGTAGGAACGCCTGAAATGGCTACACACCTTCCTGGCCTGCTTCAGGGCGTCCTGTAAGCCTGTGTACTTATGCACAAAGCGTTGTACGATCAGATTACACACATGTGCCATGCATGGCACATGTGTCAACTTGCCCAACTTCAATGCCGCCAACAAATTTGTTCCGTTGTCACAAACCACTTTGCCGATATCCAGTTGCTGCGGAGTCAGCCACTTTTCCACCTGTGCATTCAGGGCGGACAGGAGTGCTTGTCCGGTGTGACTCTCTGCTTTCAAACAAGTCAAACCCAAGAATAGCTGGGGGGGTGCCGTTGATGTGGAGCAAGACGCAGCAGCAGAAGAGGACTCAGCCGAGGAGGTTATGGAAGAGGATGGAGTAGGAGGAGTAGAGGAGGTGGCAGCAGGCCTGCCTGCAAGTCGTGGCGGTGTCACCAACTCCTCTGCAGAGCCACGCATTCCATGCTTGGCAGCCGTCAGCAGGTTTATCCAATGCGCAGTGTAGGTTATATACCTGCCCTGACCATGCTTTGCAGACCAGGTATCAGTGGTCAGATGGACCCTTGCCCCAACACTGTGTGCCAGACATGCCATTACTTCCTTTTGCACAATCGAGTACAGGTTGGGGATTGCCTTTTGTGCAAAGAAATTTCGTCCGGGTACCTTCCACTGCGGTATCCCAATAGCCACAAATTTTTTGAACGCCTCAGACTCCACCAGCTTGTATGGTAAAAGCTGGCGGGCTAATAGTTCAGACAAATAAAATAGGAAGGTGAACAGCGCTAAAACTTGTAATGTACATACGTTTAGTAGATATACTGGCCAACGAAGTAACTCAAAAAAGAGAACAAAAATACAATAATGGTACAGTATGTATGAACAATATAATTTCAGCAAAACAGAGGTGTTGTATTCACACTCACACTTTAACCCCTTAAGGACCAAACTTCTGGAATAAAAGGGAATCACGACATGTCACACATGTCATGTGTCCTTAAGGGGTTAAACAGCTATATCAGCTCGGTGTTAAGAGCCTGGACAGAATAATCCCCGTCTATGGATTTCTTGAGGTTCAGGTGAATTTATAGGCGTGAGTTTTCGTTATATGAAAAACAGAAATAAAATACGCCACATGTTATAGTTTGTAAATGTAAAATAGTATAGTAAGGTGGATGATCCTACTTACATATACTAGAGCAATGACCTGCTCTAGTTTGAAGAGTTTCAGGTGGAACAATCCCCACCTTGGGATATAATGGACCCAGGTATAGCAGCAAAAGCAATATTGAATAGGAAGGAGGACAAGAGAAATGACTGGATATGTTTAAAAATATATATACTTTAATACAATTAGTAAAAAGTGAATAACAGACTATAAAACCAGTCTTGTAAAAAAGTCCAAAATTCTTCCTCACTTAAGTGAGGAAGAGTTTTGGACTTTTTTACAGGACTGGTTCCTCACTTAAGTGAGGAAGAATTTTGGACTTTTTTACAGGACTGGTTTTATAGTCTGTTATTCACTTTTTACTAATTGTATTAAAGTATATATATTTTTAAACATATCCAGTCATTTCTCTTGTCCTCCTTCCTCCGTCTTCTGCACTTGCAGAGGTTGGCAGAGTACACGCTGAAGGCCTGACACCCACTTGAAGGACACTGACTGCTATTAGCTTACAGTGAAAAACTGTTTTGCTTTTTAAAGGCACGCTATTGTGACACCAGATATGAGTGGCAAAGTGCACTTGCAGAGGTTGGCAGAGTACACGCTGAAGGCCTGACACCCACTTGAAGGACACTGACTGCTATTAGCTTACAGTGAAAAACGTTTTTGCTTTTTAAAGGCACGCTATTGTGACACCAGATATGAGTGGCAAAGTTCACTTGCAGAGGTTAGCAGAGTACACGCTGAAGGCCTGACACCCACTTGAAGTACACTGACTGCTATTAGCTTACAGTGAAAAACTTTGTTGCTTTTTAAAGGCACGCTATTGTGACACCAGATATGAGTGGCAAAGTGCACTTGCAGAGGTTGGCAGAGTACACGCTGAAGGCCTGACACCCAGACGCTTGCAGACAACTAACTGCTTTTCAATCTATTACAGTGAAAAATATTGTTTTGTTTTTAAATGCAAGCTTAAGCTATTGTGACACCAGATATGAGTGGTGGCACTGGGCAAGTGGGCACAGTACCCACTGTGAGCCTGACACAGAAGCTGGCAGACAACTAACTGCTATTCAATCTATTACAGTGAAAAAAAAATTTAGTTTTTAAATGCAAGCTTAAGCTATTGTGAGAAAAAAGGAATTAGGTTAGCGCTAATAATATAGTGAACAGGCAGCAACCTTATAGAGGGTAACCCTCTAACCCTCTATATAAGAAATACTTTACACAGTAAAGAGAAAGAGAAAGGATGCGCCAAAAAATAAATAGATAAAAATTAAAATGAAAAACAATAAAAGTAATAATAAAAATACAAAGAATATAAAAATAATGATGGGTAAGTTCCAATGAATATCAGGATAAATATAGTCACTGATTCCGCTGTGGGGGTGATTTCTCTTGTTTGCAGTAGTTCACACCGTCTCGTGATATGGAAAACACAAGAAGAAAGGAGCAATCGTGCGGAGTGTATACAATTTGTATAGCAGTATTTAAAACATATATGTTACACTCACATTTAGGTGAGCTATAGCCAGCTCAGGATTTGTAGGCATATAGCGGAATAATCCCCGCTTACAGGATTTGTTGGTGCTTGTCCTTCAGGGTCCAACTCTCAGGAGAAGAGGGAGATAAAAATAGCAGATAGTGCTCTCTGATAATATATATAAGGTGATGAGTAAAATAAAATAAAATGTACTCACAAGTAAAGTGCAGGTCACACTGCACTTTAGGAATAGCGTTAGTGGTATAATCCCCACTTCAGGATATGTAGTATAAAATGCGAGGAAGAAAGTAAAATAGTAATAATTATAATAGTGTGCTAAAAATTATAGTGGTGCAAATTTCTAACCAAAAATTCATTTATTTTATAAATAACACCATATATAAATAACCATAACGCGTTTCACCGCTGGGGCTTTATCAAAATGGTATAACATATAACCTGGCACTTTAAGAGTAATTGCAGTTGCCTGCCTGCCAGCTTCTGTGTCAGGCTCACAGTGCATACTGTGCCCATTTGCCCAGTGCCACCACTCACTCACTGCTGGTGTCACAATAGCTTAAGCTTGCATTTAAAACCAAAAAAAGTTTTTCACTGTAATAGATTGAAGAAGAGCAGTTAGTTGTCTGCCAGCTTCTGTGTCAGGCTCAGTGGATACTGTGCCCTTTTGCCCAGTGCCACCACTCATATCTGTTTTCACAATAGCTTATGCTTGACATTTAAAAAGCAAAAAAAAAATTTCACTGTAATAGATTGAATAGCAGTTAGTTGCCTGCCAGCTTCTGTGTCAGGCTCACAGTGGATACTGTGCCCATGTGCCCAGTCAGTGCCACCACTCATATCTGGTGTCTTTATAGCGTGCTTTTACAAAGAAAAAAAGTTTTCCAGTGTAAGCTAATAGCAGTCAGTGTCCTTAAAGCGGGTGTGTCAGGCCTTCCTTCAGCATGTGCCCTGCAGAACCCTGCCAGTGTACTTTGACAGTTGCCACTCATATCTGGTGTCTCTGTAGCGTGCTTTTACAAAGAAAAAAAGTTTTCCAATGTAAGCTAATAGCAGTCAGTGTCCTTAAAGCGGGTGTTTCAGGCCTTCAGCGTGTGCCCTGCAGACCCCTGCCAGTGTACTTTGACAGTTGCCCCTCATATCTGGTGTCTTTATAGCGTCCTTTTACAAAGAAAAAAAGTTTTCCAGTGTAAGCTAATAGCAGTCAGTGTCATTAAAGCGGGTGTGTCAGGCCTTCCTTCAGCGTGTGCCTCTGTAGCGTGCTTTTACAAAGCAAAAAAGTTTTCCAGTGTAAGCTAATAGTAGTCAGTGTCCAACTAACTGCTTTTCAATCTATTACAGTGAAAAATATTGTTTTGTTTTTAAATGCAAGCTTAAGCTATTGTGACACCAGATATGAGTGGTGGCACTGGGCAAGTGGGCACAGTACCCACTGTGAGCCTGACACAGAAGCTGGCAGACAACTAACTGCTATTCAATCTATTACAGTGAAAAAAAAATTTAGTTTTTAAATGCAAGCTTAAGCTATTGTGAGAAAAAAGGAATTAGGTTAGCGCTAATAATATAGTGAACAGGCAGCAACCTTATAGAGGGTAACCCTCTAACCCTCTATATAAGAAATACTTTACACAGTAAAGAGAAAGAGAAAGGATGCGCCAAAAAATAAATAGATAAAAATTAAAATGAAAAACAATAAAAGTAATAATAAAAATACAAAGAATATAAAAATAATGATGGGTAAGTTCCAATGAATATCAGGATAAATATAGTCACTGATTCCGCTGTGGGGGTGATTTCTCTTGTTTGCAGTAGTTCACACCGTCTCGTGATATGGAAAACACAAGAAGAAAGGAGCAATCGTGCGGAGTGTATACAATTTGTATAGCAGTATTTAAAACATATATGTTACACTAACATTTAGGTGAGCTATAGCCAGCTCAGGATTTGTAGGCATATAGCGGAATAATCCCCGCTTACAGGATTTGTTGGTGCTTGTCCTTCAGGGTCCAACTCTCAGGAGAAGAGGGAGATAAAAATAGCAGATAGTGCTCTCTGATAATATATATAAGGTGATGAGTAAAATAAAATAAAATGTACTCACAAGTAAAGTGCAGGTCACACTGCACTTTAGGAATAGCGTTAGTGGTATAATCCCCACTTCAGGATATGTAGTATAAAATGCGAGGAAGAAAGTAAAATAGTAATAATTATAATAGTGTGCTAAAAATTATAGTGGTGCAAATTTCTAACCAAAAATTCATTTATTTTATAAATAACACCATATATAAATAACCATAACGCGTTTCACCGCTGGGGCTTTATCAAAATGGTATAACATATAACCTGGCACTTTAAGAGTAATTGCAGTTGCCTGCCTGCCAGCTTCTGTGTCAGGCTCACAGTGCATACTGTGCCCATTTGCCCAGTGCCACCACTCACTCACTGCTGGTGTCACAATAGCTTAAGCTTGCATTTAAAACCAAAAAAAGTTTTTCACTGTAATAGATTGAAGAAGAGCAGTTAGTTGTCTGCCAGCTTCTGTGTCAGGCTCAGTGGATACTGTGCCCTTTTGCCCAGTGCCACCACTCATATCTGTTTTCACAATAGCTTATGCTTGACATTTAAAAAGCAAAAAAAAAATTTCACTGTAATAGATTGAATAGCAGTTAGTTGCCTGCCAGCTTCTGTGTCAGGCTCACAGTGGATACTGTGCCCATGTGCCCAGTCAGTGCCACCACTCATATCTGGTGTCTTTATAGCGTGCTTTTACAAAGAAAAAAAGTTTTCCAGTGTAAGCTAATAGCAGTCAGTGTCCTTAAAGCGGGTGTGTCAGGCCTTCCTTCAGCATGTGCCCTGCAGAACCCTGCCAGTGTACTTTGACAGTTGCCACTCATATCTGGTGTCTCTGTAGCGTGCTTTTACAAAGAAAAAAAGTTTTCCAATGTAAGCTAATAGCAGTCAGTGTCCTTAAAGCGGGTGTTTCAGGCCTTCAGCGTGTGCCCTGCAGACCCCTGCCAGTGTACTTTGACAGTTGCCCCTCATATCTGGTGTCTTTATAGCGTCCTTTTACAAAGAAAAAAAGTTTTCCAGTGTAAGCTAATAGCAGTCAGTGTCATTAAAGCGGGTGTGTCAGGCCTTCCTTCAGCGTGTGCCTCTGTAGCGTGCTTTTACAAAGCAAAAAAGTTTTCCAGTGTAAGCTAATAGTAGTCAGTGTCCTTAAAGCGGGTGTTTCAGGCCTTCAGCGAATGCTCTGCAGACCCCTGCCAGTGTACTTTGACAGTTGCCACTCATATCTGGTGTCTCTGTAGCGTGCTTTTACAAAGAAAAAAAGTTTTCCAGTGTAAGCTAATAGCAGTCAGTGTCCTTAAAGCGGGTGTGTCAGGCCTTCAGCATGTGCCCTGCAGACCCCTGCCAGTGTACTTTGACAGTTGCTACTCATATCTGGTGTCTCTGTAGCGTGGTTTTACAAAGAAAAAAAGGTTTTCAGTTTAAGCTAATAGCAGTCAGTGTCCTTAAAGCGGGTGTGTCAGGCCTTCCTTCAGCGTGTGCCTCTGTAGCGTGCTTTTACAAAGCAAAAAAGTTTTCCAGTGTAAGCTAATAGTAGTCAGTGTCCTTAAAGCGGGTGTTTCAGGCCTTCAGCGAATGCTCTGCAGACCCCTGCCAGTGTACTTTGACAGTTGCCACTCATATCTGGTGTCTCTGTAGCGTGCTTTTACAAAGAAAAAAAGTTTTCCAGTGTAAGCTAATAGCAGTCAGTGTCCTTAAAGCGGGTGTGTCAGGCCTTCCTTCAGCGTGTGCCCTGCAGACCCCTGCCAGTGTACTTTGACAGTTGCCACTCATATCTGGTGTCTCTGTAGCGTGCTTTTACAAAGAAAAAAAGTTTTCCAGTCTAAGCTTATAGCAGTCAGTGTCCTTAAAGCAGGTGTGTCAGGCCTTCCTTCAGCGGGTGCCCTGCAGACCCCTGCCAGTGTACTTTGACAGTTGCCACTCATATCTGGTGTCTCTGTAGCGTGCTTTTACAAAGAAAAAAAGTTTTCCAGTGTAAGCTAATAGCAGTCAGTGTCCTTAAAGCGGGTGTTTCAGGCCTTCAGCGTGTGCCCTGCAGAACCCTGCCAGTGTACTTTGACAGTTGCCACTCATATCTGGTGTCTCTGTAGCGTGCTTTTACAAAGCAAAAAAGTTTTCCAGTGTAAGCTAATAGCAGTCAGTGTCCTTAAAGCGGGTGTGTCAGGCCTTCCTTCAGCGTGTGCCCTGCAGACCCCTGCCAGTGTACTTTGACAGTTGCCACTCATATCTGGTGTCTCTGTAGCGTGCTTTTACAAAGAAAAAAAGTTTTCCAATGTAAGCTAATAGCAGTCAGTGTCCTTAACGCGGGTGTTTCAGGCCTTCAGCATGTGCCCTGCAGACCCCTGCCAGTGTACTTTGACAGTTGCTACTCATATCTGGTGTCTCTGTAGCGTGGTTTTACAAAGAAAAAAAGGTTTTCAGTTTAAGCTAATAGCAGTCAGTGTCCTTAAAGCGGGTGTGTCAGGCCTTCCTTCAGCGTGTGCTCTGCCAACCTGAGCAAGTGTAATTTGCCAATCATATCTGGTGTCACAATAGCGTGCATTTAAAACCAAAAAACTTTTTTCACTGTTATAGATTGAATAGCAGTTAGTTGTCTTCAAGCGGGTGTGTCAGGCCTACAGCGTGTACTCTGCCAACCTCTGCCACTGCACAGTGCCACTCATATCTGGTCTATGTCTCAGGCAGGCAGCATTACACACATGGACGTACGGTGTGATGATGATGATGTTGTACCCGCTGCTGCTTCCTTTGCTGAGTTGTCAGATACAAGTGAAGCGGTTGATGATGACGATGTGTCCATGGATGTCACGTGGGTGCCCGCTAGAAGAGAAGAAGAACAGGGGGAAAGTTCAGATGGTGAGACAGAGAGGAGGAGGAGACGAGTTGGAAGCAGGGGGAGGTTGTCGCAAGGAGCTAGTGGCATAGTCAGACAGCATGCATCGGCACCCGGGGTCAGCCCGACAGCACGCCAATCAACGCATGCTGTGTCCACCACCAGAATGCCGTCATTGCAGAGCTCAGCAGTGTGGCATTTTTATGTGTGTCTGCCTGTGACAACAGCGATGCCATTTGCAACCTGTGCCAAAAGAAACTGAGTCGTGGGAAGTCCAACACCCACCTAGGTACAACTGCTTTGCGTAGGCACATGATCGCACATCACAAACGCCTATGGTATCAGCACATGAGTACAAGCAGCACACAAACTCAAAGCCGCCATCCTCCTCATGGTCCAGCATCTTCAGCCACGTCAACCACTGCTGTCCTCCTTGCCCCCTCTCAACCATCCGCCACTCCGTCTCTCGCCTTGAGCATTTCCCGCTCATCTGCCCACAGTCAGGTGTCTGTCAAGGACATGTTTGAGCGTAAGAAGCCAATGTCACAAAGTCACCCCCTTGCCCAGCATCTGACAGTTGGCTTGTCCGAACTATTAGCCCGCCAGCATTTTTCGTTGATATGCAATTCTATTTCTTCTTAGATAACAAAAAAATTCTGAGACGACGTTGGCAGGGCTATTCACTTGTGTGATCTGTCATGAATTGTCATTTGAATGTTAATTTGAACTGTGGGGCACAAGAACTTGAATCGAAAACATATTTAAGCCAACTATGTTTTCACTAAGCTTAGTGAATAACTAACATTAACGAGTCGGATTAAACACACTCTGCACTCGAGGTATGATCTGTTTAAATGACCCCACTCGGGCCCTAAATGGTAAAACGTTTCACATGGGCATACGAAAGGTACACATGGCAATTAAAATCAGAAAATATGTAAAACATTTTTAGATATATTGGAAATTAGTACACCAATACGATTAAGCACTGTACTTTCTGTACTTTACGGATTCATGTTTGCACGTTTTTTTTAAGAATTTGCCAGTCTATTTTTGAAGTTGTTCCCCTCCTCTTGACACAATCAATGACCTGAGAGTCTCCGTAAGCAGGGTTGACCTGTTAGTCCCGTTTTCCATTCAAGTTGTGCATGATGTCCCGGCTAGGTTTCCAGGGACAAATGTTTGAGCCTTGGCGTTGCCCCAATATGGAGGGAGCGTGGAGTTTGTTGGAGGCTTCGATGTGAGTAGCGAGTCCGGGGGGAGACCCAGTTGCCCCAGGATTCCCTCTGCCTCCTGCATGTTGCGTACGGTACGCCTGGCGTACGCATGGCGACTTCTCGCTTCAGTAGTTAGGACACGCCCCCCTAGCCCGCCAGCTTTTACCATACAAGCTGGTGGAGTCTGAGGCATTCAAAAAATTTGTAGCTATTGGGACACTGCAGTGGAAGGTACCCGGACGAAATTTATTTTCAAAAAAGTCAATCCCCAACCTGTACTCGATTGTGCAAAAGGAAGTAATGGCATGTCTGGCACACAGTGTTGGGGCAAGGGTCCATCTGACCACTGATACCTGGTCTGCAAAGCATGGTCAGGGCAGGTATATCACCTATACTGCGCATTGGGTAAAGCTGCTGATGGCTGCCAAGCATGGAATGCGTGGCTCTGCAGAGGAGTTGGTGACACTGCCACGACTTGCAGGCAGGCCTGCTGCCACCTCCTCTACTCCTCCTACTCCATCCTCTTCCATAACCTCCTCGGCTGAGTCCTCTTCTACTGCTGCGTCTTGCTCCACATCAACGGCACCCCCCCAGCTCCCCAGGTGCTATTCCACATCCCTATTCTGCTGTGTGTCAGTGTGTATCATGGTCTCTGAGGACAGGTGTGAATCCATATCTGCCAAGTGACCCTATGTAGGGGGAACAATCTCTATTCTGCTCTTTGTCAGTGTGTATCATGGTCTCTGAGGACGGGGAACAGTCTCTATTCTGCTCTGTGTCAGTGTGTATCAGGGGCTTTGAGGACAGGTGTCAATCCATACCTGCCAAGTGACCCTATGTAGGGGGAACAGTCTCTATTCTGCTCTTCGTCAGTGTGTATCAGGGGCTTTGAGGACGGGGAACAGTCTCTATTCTGCTCTTTGTAAGTGTGTATCAGGGGCTTTGAGGATGGGGAACAGTCTCTATTCTGCTCTGTGTCAGTGTGTATCATGGTCTCTGAGGACGGGGAACAGTCTCTATTCTGCTCTGTGTCAGTGTGTATCAGGGGCTTTGAGGACAGGTGTCAATCCATATCTGCCAAGTGACCCTATGTAGGGGGAACAGTCTCTATTCTGCTCTTTGTCAGTGTGTATCAGGGGCTTTGAGGACGGGGAACAGTCTCTATTCTGCTATGTGTCAGTGTGTATCAGGGGCTTTGAGGACAGGTGTCAATCTATATCTGCCAAGTGACCCTATGTAGGGGGAACAGTCTCTATACTGCTCTTTGTCAGTGTGTATCAGGGGCTTTGAGGAGGGGGAACAGTCTCTATTCTGCTCTTTGTCAGTGTGTATCAGGGGCTTTGAGGACGGGGAACAGTCTCTATTCTGCTCTTTGTCAGTGTGTATCAGGGGCTTTGAGGACGGGGAACAGTCCTTATTCTCCTCTGTGTGAGGAGGAGGAACGGGAAATGAGTAGCTCGGCATCCAACCTTGTGCAAATGGGGTCTTTCATGCTGTCGTGCCTGTTGAGGGACCCTCGTATAAAAAGGCTGAAGGAGAACGACCTGTGCTGGGTGTCCACGCTACTAGACCCCCGGTCTCTATTCTGTTCTGTGTCAGTGTGTATCATGGTCTCTGAGGGCAGGGAACAGTCTCTATTCTGCTCTGTGTCAGTGTGTATCAGGGGCTTTGAGGACAGGTGTCAATCCATACCTGCCAAGTGACCCTATGTAGGGGGAACAGTCCCTATTCTGCTCTGTGTCAGTGTGTATCAGGGGCTTTGAGGACAGGTGTCAATCCATATCTGCCAAGTGACCCTATGTAGGGGGAACAGTCTCTATTCTGCTCTTTGTCAGTGTGTATCATGGTCTCTGAGGTCAGGTGCCAATCCATATCTGTCAAGTGATCCTATGTAGGGGGAACAGTCTCTATTCTGATTTGTGGCAGTGTGTATCATGGTCCCTGAGGACAGGTGTCAATCCATATCTGCCAAGTGACCCTATGTAAGGAGAACAGTCCCTATTCTGCTCTGTGTGAGGAGGAGGAACGGGAAATGAGTAGCTCGGCATCCAACCTTGTGCAAATGGGGTCTTTAATGCTGTCGTGCCTGTTGAGGGACCCTCGTATAAAAAGGCTGAAGGAGAACGACCTGTGCTGGGTGTCCACGCTACTAGACCCCCGGTCTCTATTCTGCTCTGTGTCAGTGTGTATCATGGTCTCTGAGGTCGAGGAACAGTCTCTATTCTGCTCTGAGTCAGTGTGTATCATGGTCTCTGAGGACGGGGAACAGTCTCTATTCTGCTCTTTGTCAGTGTGTATCGAGGGTTTGAGGACAGGTGTCGATCCATATCTGCCAAGTGACCCTATGTAGGGGGAACAGTCCCTATTCTGCTCTGTGTGAGGAGGAGGAACGAGAAATGAGTATCTCGGCATCCAACCTTATGCAAATGGGGTCTTTCATGCTGTCGTGCCTGTTGAGGGACCCTCGTATAAAAAGGCTGATGGGAACGACCTGTGCTGGGTGTCCACGCTACTAGACCCCCGGTCTCTATTCTGCTCTGTGTCAGTGTGTATCATGGTCTCTGTGGACGGGGAACAGTCTCTATTCTGCTCTGTGTCAGTGTGTATCAGGGGCTTTGAGGACAGGTGTCAATCCATACCTGCCAAGTGACCCTATGTAGGGGGAACAGTCTCTATTCTGCTCTGTGTCAGTGTGTATCATGGTCTCTGAGGACGGGGAACAGTCTCTATTCTGCTCTGTGTCAGTGTGTATCAGGGGCTTTGAGGACAGATGTCAGTCCATATGTGTCAGGGTACCTGAAGCCTCTACCTCTGAGAGAGGTAGAGACTTAGAAGTTTATCCGTCCGGACGGCATGTCTCCTCGGTTCCTCGCGGTTCACCCGGTCTTGCAAACGCCGGCCGCGAGGGAGTCACTTCCTTTTATAGCAGGAGGACCGGAGGTCGACGTCATGACGCCAACCCGGAACGTCCTGTCACTCAAATCTCTGGAGACGAATCAGGACTCGCCGGAGGCGTGTCTTCTCTCCCTAACCAGGATACTTAACAGTGGCTCTCTCATTTACTCATTGCCCTGTCGTGGTTCTAGTCTGCCTAGTCACACAGTGCTCTGTTATTCTCTTGCCTTTTGGTTCTGACCCGGCTTTGGTATTTACTCTCCTGTCTTTCTGTTATCCTTGACCCGGCTTGTCTCTCGCTTACCTGTCTTCTCGTTTCCTCGACCTCGGCTTGTCTCTGACCATTCTATCGTAGTTTTACGTTAAGTCCGGCCATTCTAAGGACCGGTATACGTATCTGCTACTCTTTGTACTCTGCGTGTTGGATCCCTGACCCGATCCTGACATTACGACAGGGCCATGGATCCTGCAGGTACAAATTGTCAGCTTGGTTCTCCTGATCCTAGGTTTGACGCCATGGATCATAGGATGGATCAGATGGCTCTAGCACTACAGGCGCTGCTATCACGTCCTATTAATCCACCCGAGGAGATGCGTAATACGTCTGCTTCCTCTGTGGGTTCAGGGCTAGAGGTAGCTACTGTAGGTGCTTCTTCCCGAGTTACCCCACCTGTACGTTATGCTGGTTCTCCTGAGAGGTGTCGTGGGTTTTTGAACCAGATCAGTATCCATTTCGAGCTACAGCCCCGTTCCTACCCTACTGATAGGGCAAAAGTGGGATTTATTATTACCTTACTCATTGAGAAAGCTCTGAGATGGGCTAATCCGTTGTGGGAAAATGATAATCCATTAGTCTATAACTATAATGCCTTTGTAGCTGCTTTTAAAAGAACTTTTGATCCCCCTGGCAGGAGGGTCAATGCAGCCAGATTACTGTTGCGCCTTAGACAAGACAACCAAACACTTGTGGATTACGCACTAGAGTTCAGGTCTTTGGCGGCAGAAGTAAAATGGAATGAACAGGCCTATATAGACGTATTTTTAAATGGATTATCCGATGTTATACTTGATGAGGTAGCGACAAGAGAGCTTCCCGAGAACCTGGAAGACTTAATTTCCTTTATCTCTCGTATTGACGAACGTCTAAGGGAGAGGCAGAATACTCGAGATAGAACTGGTGGGTCTTCCTTTAGACTAGCACCATCATTTCAAATTTCTGAAACCAAAACTCCACAGGTTTCAGAACCTATGCAGTTAGGCCTTACTCGTCTGTCAGAGGAGGAGAGACAGTACAGGAGAAGGGAGGGACTGTGTATGTATTGTGGAGCCAGAGGTCATGTACGTTTGAGCTGTCCCAGTCGTCCGGGAAACGCTCGCACCTAAGTTTCTCTAGAGGACAGACCTTGGGTGTTTCGATTTTGTCCTCTACTCATAACTACAAAGAACATAGACTCCTATTACCGGTCTCTTTAACTTGGGAAAAGGGAACCTTAGAGACTATGGCATTGATAGACTCCGGCGCTGCTGAGAGTTTTATCGACCAAAAGTTTCTCACCAAACACACTATCCCATCCCAGCTAAGGAAGACACCCTTGGCTGTTGAGGCCATTGATGGTAGACCTTTAGTTGAGCCTGTGATTTTCCGGGAGACTACACCTCTTAACTTAACTACTGGTATTCTACACAAGGAGGAAATATCCCTACTACTCATTTCATCTCCTTCTGTTCCCATAGTCCTGGGATACTCCTGGCTTAAGAGACATAACCCCGTTATAGATTGGAGATCAGGGGAAATAGTTTCGTGGGGTCAGGATTGTCAAGAGAATTGTTTAAAGAAAGTGTCACCTCTCTGTAGTGTCAACGCACTTAATAACGCTACCGACCCTACCAAAGTACAGATACCGTCCTTGTATCAAGATTTAAAGGCAGTATTTGACAAAGGAAAGGCTGATACCTTACCACCACATAGGCCTTTTGATTGCAAAATTAATTTACTTTCTGGTACTATGCCCCCCAGGGGTCATGTATATCCTTTGTCTACGAATGAGAACTTAGTTCTAGAGGAGTATATTCGTGAAAACCTAGACAAGGGGTTCATTAGAAGATCCTCCTCCCCTGCTGGGGCTGGATTTTTTTTTGTTAAAAAGAAGGATGGTACTTTAAGACCCTGCATTGACTACCGAGGTCTTAACAAGATAACCATTAGAAATGTATATCCGATTCCCTTGATCACCGAGCTTTTTGATCGATTAAAAAGTTCTAAGATTTTCACTAAGTTAGACCTTAGAGGTGCTTATAATTTGGTGAGAATTCACGACGGAGACGAGTGGAAAACTGCATTCAATACTCGATATGGGCACTATGAGTATACTGTAATGCCTTTTGGTCTCTGCAATGCCCCGGCGGTATTTCAGGATCTTATTAATGAGGTTCTTAGGGAGTTTCAAGATGACTGTGTGATTGTATACCTTGATGATATACTTATACATTCCAGGGATATTGAAACTCACCACGGACAAGTCAGAAGGGTTTTACACAAACTTCTTCAGCATGGCTTATACTGCAAATTAGAGAAATGCAGCTTTGACCAATCCCAAACTACCTTTCTTGGTTACGTGATTTCTGGAGAGGGGTTTGAAATGGATCCGGAGAAGCTCCAATCCATATTAGATTGGCCTTTACCTAAGGGTCTCAAGGCTATCCAGAGATTTATTGGTTTCTCCAATTACTACAGACGTTTCATTAAGGGATACTCCTCTATCATTGCTCCCATCACCAACATGACCAAACAAGGGGCTGATACTAAGAATTGGTCTACTGAAGCACTTCTGGCTTTTAAGACACTCAAGGAGCTGTTTGCTTCCGCACCAATTTTGGTTCACCCTGATACTACACTACCTTTCCTACTCGAAGTTGACGCTTCTGAGACAGGTATAGGTGCCGTTCTGTCCCAAAGGTTGGGTGTAGATAAACCATTACATCCTTGTGGATACTTTTCCAAAAAATTGTCAGGTACTGAAAGCAGATATGACATTGGTGACAGGGAACTCCTAGCGGTTATAATGGCCTTAAAGGAGTGGAGACATTTATTGGAGGGTACTTTGCATCCTGTTACTATTTTGACAGATCATAAAAACTTATCCTATATTGGAGAGGCTAAACGACTATCATCTAGACAGGCTCGTTGGTCCATATTCCTCACTCACTTCAACTACGTACTCACATATAGGCCAGGTTCTAAGAATTCTAAAGCCGATGCCTTGTCTCGCCAATATGAACCTGCTGCCATATCTGAGCCGGTTTTGTCCTCTATAGTACCCAAGTGTAACATTATCGCTAACACTACTCTCAAAGTCCACTCTCCGCTACTTGAGCAGATAAGGAGCTTGCAGCATCTGGCACCTAGACTGACTCCTGCTTCCAGACATTTCGTTCCTCCTGAACTCCAACTGGAGCTCTTACAGTGTCTTCACGAGAGTAAGGTGGCTGGTCATCTGGGTGTTCGCAAGACGTATTCTTTGATCTCCAAAGATTTCTGGTGGCCTTCGTTACGGAAGGATATTAAGGATTTTATCGGAGTTTGTGAGGTCTGTACTAAAACTAAACTACCGCATTCGCTTCCTTGTGGCCTTCTACAACCTCTGGAAATTCCTGATAAACCTTGGTCCTGTGTGGCAATGGACTTTATTGTGGATTTGCCTGTTTCTAAAAGGCACACTGTTATCCTCACCGTAGTCGATAGGTTTACCAAGATGGCACATTTCGTACCTTTGCCTAAACTTCCGACTTCTCCTGAATTGGCGGAGATATTTGCTAAAGAGATTTTTCGCTTGCATGGGATTCCTTCGGAGATCACTTCTGATAGAGGCTCCCAATTTGTTTCACGTTTTTGGAGATCATTCTGTTCTCAATTAGGCATCAAATTGAATTTTTCTTCCGCCTATCATCCTCAGTCTAACGGAGCTGCCGAACGAACCAACCAGAAGATTGAGCAGTACTTACGTTGTTTTGTTTCCGAACACCAGGACGATTGGGTCGGTTTGATTCCTTGGGCGGAGTTTGCGCACAACAATCTCGTTTGTGACTCTACGCATTCAAGCCCCTTCTTCATGAACTATGGCTTTCACCCATCTATTCTTCCCTCGGTTTCTCCTTCCCAAGGAGTGCCGTCGGTTGATGTCCATGTGGCCAATTTGAGGAAGTTGTGGGATCAGACTCGACAGATTCTTCTACACAATTCTATGCTGGTTAAGAAACATGCTGACAAACGTAGAAGGGCGGCTCCGAATTTCGTTCCAGGCGATAGAGTTTGGTTGAGTAATAGGAATATTCGCCTTAAAGTTCCTTCCATGAAATTCGCTCCTCGTTATATTGGTCCCTACAGGATCTTGACTCGAATTAACCCAGTGGCGTATCGTCTAGCTCTCCCAGCTACTTTACGCATCCCGAACTCCTTTCACGTGTCCTTGCTGAAACCTCTAATCTGTAACAGATTCTCCTCCACAATCGCCCCTCCGCGCCCTGTTCAGGTGGAGGGTCAGGAAGAGTATGAGGTTAACTCCATTATTGATTCTCGTGTCTCCCGGGGGAGAGTACAATATTTGGTTGACTGGAAGGGTTATGGTCCTGAGGAGAGGAGTTGGGTACCACAAGAGGATGTTCATGCTCCTCGCCTTCGCAGGGCATTTCACTCCCGCTTTCCATCTCGCCCCGGCTCCTTCCGCCCGGTGGGCGTATCTGAGAGGGGGGGTACTGTCAGGGTACCTGAAGCCTCTACCTCTGAGAGAGGTAGAGACTTAGAAGTTTATCCGTCCGGACGGCATGTCTCCTCGGTTCCTCGCGGTTCACCCGGTCTTGCAAACGCCGGCCGCGAGGGAGTCACTTCCTTTTATAGCAGGAGGACCGGAGGTCGACGTCATGACGCCAACCCGGAACGTCCTGTCACTCAAATCTCTGGAGACGAATCAGGACTCGCCGGAGGCGTGTCTTCTCTCCCTAACCAGGATACTTAACAGTGGCTCTCTCATTTACTCATTGCCCTGTCGTGGTTCTAGTCTGCCTAGTCACACAGTGCTCTGTTATTCTCTTGCCTTTTGGTTCTGACCCGGCTTTGGTATTTACTCTCCTGTCTTTCTGTTATCCTTTACCCGGCTTGTCTCTCGCTTACCTGTCTTCTCGTTCCCTCGACCTCGGCTTGTCTCTGACCATTCTATCGTAGTTTTACGTTAAGTCCGGCCATTCTAAGGACCGGTATACGTATCTGCTACTCTTTGTACTCTGCGTGTTGGATCCCTGACCCGATCCTGACAATATGTCAAGGTGTCAATCCATATGTCAAGGTGTCAATATGTCATATGTCAGGTGTCAATCCATATCCATTGCGATTTAGGAATGTTAGGTGATTTCTGCCCTTTATGGATTAAAACCAGACTCTGCATCAACTGTGTCATTTTCCATGGGAGTTTTGCCATGGATCCCCCTCCGGCATGCCACAGTCAAGGTGTTAGTCCCCTTCAAACAACTTTTCCATCACTTTTGTGGCCAGAAACAGTCCCTGTGGGTTTTAAAATTCGCCTGCCCATTGAAGTCAAAGGCGGTTCGCCCGGTAATTTCGTGTTTGCGACATCACTAATATAGGACATCACTAATATATTAACATCTCATGTGGCAATGTCCCTGAAGTGATCGCTGAGTGAAATACCTTCAATAAGTTGGCAGTGCCCCTAGCAGTGCCACTATTGCCACTATTGCCTCTATTGCCTCTATTACTTCTTGCAGGTCTATAGGTTGGAGCAGCTGAGCTACCAGGGTTTGCGTGACTTGGGGGAGGTTTGCGGTTCTCAAATACTTATCAATGTCTTCTACGTTAGCTGGAAGTGTGGCACCTGAGGATTTCAAGTTGTATAGCTGGGAATAAAACTCCGCAAATTCTAGGCTTACACTATGAAACCTCAGTTGATGCTTCTTTTTGTGGCATACCATCAGAAAAATAGACCTCAACATGGCCAGTATTTATGCACAAAACCTTTGTCAAATACTGGTTATATCAGCATTTTAAAAAACAATGCGTTGTTCACACTTTTGCCTGGAGTTCAGCAAATGTTACATGCAACTTTTATATAACTCTATGTATTTTAATGGATAGCGAGTGTGGATGGCCATTAATACATTTTCAGGAATAAGCACATCTGAAGAATTACTGTAAATCCACCTGTGCATTGTCAGAGTGAATACATGAGCATGGAAATTCAAAGTCCCTTTCCTCTTTTTCAATCTTTATTTCAGGATGCTTTGGATATATTTTATTATTGATTATATTATTTTTTTTTATCTCATTCGGTCATTCTTAAAAGTGGGAACTATACCCCAAACTTGCAATTTTAATTAAATATAGCAGAAATAGAATGGAAATTCTCTGAAAAAAGGCTTCTACAACTTGCTCTTTCCCATTTTAATGAATAATCTACACAGTATTTATCTAATCTCAATTTCAACCTACTCGTCAACTTTTCATCAAGAACCTTTGTAAATGAGAAGCACACTTTACTTACAAATTTTTAAAGGAAAACCAATGGATTCACTGGGGATCATGAACCTTTGTAAAACCTTTACTTACACATTTTTAAAGGAAAACCAATGGTTTCACTGGGGATCAAACCCAGGACCTTCTGCATGTAAAGCAGACGTGATAACCACTACACTATCAAACCTCACTAGATGTTTAATTTTGTGGCATACCATCAGAAAAATAGACCTCAACATGGCCAGTATTTATGCACGAACCTTTTGTCAAATACTGGTTATATCAGCATTTTAAAAACAATGCATTCTTTACACTTTTGCCTGGAGTTCAGCAAATGTTACATGCAACTTTTATATAACTCTATGTATTTTAATGGATAGCGAGTGTGTATGGTCATTAATACATTTTTAGGAATAAGCACATCTGAAGAATCACTGTAAATCCACCTGAGCATTGTCAGTTGAATACATGAGCTTGGAAATTCAAAGTCTCTTTCCTCTTTTTCAATTGTTATTTCAGGAAGCTTTGGATATATTTTATTAATGATTGTATTTTTTTAGCTCATTCGGTCATTCTTAAAAGTGGGAACTACAACCCAAACTTGCAATTTTAATTACATATAGCAGAAATATAATGGGAATTCTCTAAAAAAAAATATTTCTACAACTTGTTCTTTCCCATTTTAATGAATAATCTACACAGTATTTATCTAACCTCAATTTCAACCTACTCGTCAACTTTTCATCAAGAACCTTTGTATATGAGAAGCACACTTTACTTACAAATTTTTAAAGGAAAACCAAATCTCAATTTCAAGCTACTAGTCAACTTTTCATCAAGAACCTTTGTAAATGAGAAGCACATTTTACTCACACATTTTTAAAGGAAAACCAATGGTTTCACTGGGGATCAAACCCAGGACCTACTGCATGTAAAGCAGACGTGATAACCACTACACTATGAAACCTCACTAAATGTTTAATTTTATTAAAGACACGGAGGCTCATATTATGCATAACTCTTTCTTTATTTCCTCAGCAGCAAAGATAGAGGAATATAAATATTATCAAAAACGAAAGAAAAAACTGTGCAGGCACAACAGGCAGCCAATCACATAATAGAGGAAGTAGCTATATAAGTCCTGTGTCTCCCACAATCCCCCTCTTTCTTTGCTGCTTCCTCAGACAGCTAAGTATTTTACTTGAGCTCTCCTACTCATTGCATTTTGTTTTGTGATTTTTACTTGTGGTTCATGTTTCTGATTAAGATTATTACTATTATCGTTGTATTTATTCACTGTTGATATTTTTTGGTACCTACATCGTTGGTGTATCTGGGGTTCCCCTGGGACTTTGCCCGCCGCCGCGGGCTGTTTTTTTCCCCTCCCTCCCATCCCTGTTTGTCGCTTCTCAGCGCTATCACTCTGCCGCGTGGTCCTTCTCTGTGACCGCGGCTGAGTGTGCTCGTTTCTCCTCTGGCGGGCTGCCCGCGCGGGTAGGTGCACGCGCCCCTTCCCCCGCCGGGAGCCAGTCTGCGAGCGCACTCTGACACGTGCGGCGGCCATTTTGGGCGGTCACTCGCATCACCCTCTTCTGCCGTGCGGTCGGTCCCTGTTTTCCTCTGGGTTCCCCTGCTACACCAACGATCAGGTTTAGCTTGTATTCTGTTCTGCTGGGTTAATCAACCCATTTCTAGTGTTTCCTTTCGGCTTATATTAGTGCCCGTTTTTCTATTGTGCCTCATTATGCAGGATAGCAAGGATGGGCCTACTGACCGCTCTGAGGATTTCCCAATTGATAACCCTGAAGGTGCTATGGCCTCTCAGGAGCTCCAGGCCTTATTGGAAGCTACTATGGCTTCCTCCCTTCAAAAGGCTATTGCCTCCGCTATGGGGGCTGTCTCATCCTCCTTTACCCAGTCACTTCACTCTGTGTTTTTGCCTTCCATGGCTACCCCTAACCCCCTGGGTGTGGGGTCCCCTTCCCCTGCCCAAACTGTGCCGGGTGCCCGTAAGGCGAAGGCAAAGTCTCGACATATCGGCTCCCACTCCTCGATGCAGGCTTTGCCTGCCATGACTGACACGCCTCTGGCGGTCGCAGATAGCGCGCATCCCACGCGCACAAGAGCCCCTGGCCGGGCTAAAAAGGCTAGATTGTGGAAACGGGCTAGAGCCCTGGATGATGGGTCGGATACCGACCGGAGTGTGGAAGATGATTCCGATATTATGGAATATGACTCCTATGTTGAGGGCGAGTCAGGCGAGGATCAATCCCCTACGGGTGTAACCCCTTCTGGGTCCTCTGCCAACCCCCGAGGAAAAGTGCCAGACCCCGCTGGGGATGATAATAAAGGGCTTTTAGACCCACAGGGTAACCCCCTGTTTGACCCGGACGACCTACGTCACCCGCGGTCTGCTGAATGGGTCCCTCCGGACCATATCGCCCAATATGTGGCTAAGAGAATACGCACACCTCTGTCCAAGGAAGGCCGCAATAAATTGCGTGCCGAATGCCCACGGCCTTCCCTCCCTGGCGCTGCCTGTAAGACCCCAGACGTTGACCCTCAAATTGCCCAATTTTTAAATAAGTCTGGATGGAAACCTAAGAAGGGTCTTGATCACTCCCTGAAAGGGTGCCAGGACAAGATCCTGGACACGCTGGGCCCCCTATCAAAACTATACGAGCTTCTGGATGCCGCTCGTACTGGTGACTCTATTTTGGATGTCGATGTGGCCATCGGGTGGGTCCAGCGGGCTATATGCCTTCTAGGGAATGCTAACACGGCCATGTCTTCCGAGAGACGCAAGGCAATTCTATTGAAAATAGACCCTAAACTGGCCGCTATGACCGTAGCTGAACCTGATTCAGCCGATGAGGGGATGTTGTTCGGCACATCCTTCGTAAAGGACATGGGGTCCTATGTCAAAACGTTTACGGCGATCGACAAGGCGCAGGCAAATATGAAGCGCGTATTCGCGCCCAAGGTTTTCGGAGGGGCCGGGCGTAGCAGGAACCGTCCACCCGGCCGTGGTTTCCGAGGCTCTTTCCGTGCCACCAGAGGTTCCTTTTTCCCCTCCCGAGGGTTCCAAGATCCGAAAACGCCTCCCTTCTTTCCGGCAAGAGGTAGATCGTGGGGCTCCAGATACCCCCGTGGTGGGTCTTCGGGCAGACGCCCTTATGGTGAGTACCCTTTCTTCCCCTCTAGATCAGGTTCGGGTGGCGGGGAGGCTGGCTTTGTTCTACCCAAGGTGGGCAGATATAACCTCAGATGCTTGGGTTCTGCAATGCGTAAAAGGTTATCAACTGGAGTTTGTCTCCCTGCCTGTTCAAATGTATGCCCCCATGGAATTATCTCTCCCACAGGAGCAGGACGCGATGATCTCCGCAGAAGTCGAGGAGATGTTCTCGAAAGGCGCAATCGAAGAATTGCCGTTTGCCACTCCAGGCTTTACGAGCAATCTCTTCCTAGTGCCCAAGAAAGGGGGCGGGGTCCGCCCAGTGATAAATCTTCGCCTTCTCAACGCTTTCCTACGCTACCAACATTTTCAGATGGAAGGCATTCATTGTCTCAGAGGCCTTCTGAGACAGTCGGATTGGATGGCCAAGTTGGACCTGAAGGACGCATACTTCACGGTTCCAATAGCAGTAGAGTCCAGGGACTACTTACACTTCACCTGGCACGGACGGCGTTGGCGTTTTACATGCCTGCCGTTCGGTCTCTCCTCGGCCCCTTGGTGTTTCACCAAGGTGATGAAGCCGGTGGTGTCGTACCTCCGTACCCGAGGGGTTCGACTGATTATTTACCTGGACGACATCCTAATCATGTCCCAATCGTTAGAATGCCTGAGACTGCATTTGGACTGGACAGTCAATCTCTTACAGAACCTAGGTTTTCTGATCAACTGGGACAAGTCGGTCCTGACCCCCGCCCAGTCTATGGAGTTTTTGGGGTTCCAGGTGGATTCCGTACGGCAGTTCCTGTACTTGCCGGAATCCAAGATAAAAGCCATACAGAAGGAGCTCCGTTGGGCTCTTCGTGCTTCGGACTTATCAGTTCGACAGTTGGCAAGGATCATCGGTCTACTGGCCTCCTCCATTCAGGCGATATTCCCAGGCCCCTTGCATTACCGGGCTCTCCAGCGACTCAAGGGGTCGCACCTACGTTCGGGTCACTCCTACGAATCTCCAATATGTCTGGACGAGGAATCCAGAGACGAGCTGGTTTGGTGGCTAGCGCACATGGAAGCCTGGAACGGAAGGGCGATTTTTGGTTCCATTCCGGACGTGATCATAGAATCGGATGCCAGCTTGCACGGCTGGGGGGCTCGTTGTGGCAACGTTTCTACAGGAGGCAGATGGTCCGACACAGAGAAGTCGTTGCACATCAATTGCCTGGAACTGCTAGCAGGAGCTTTTGCGATTCGCAGCCTTACCCCTGGAAGGGCGAACTGTTGCGTTCTCCTCAAATTAGACAACGTATCGGCGGTCCAATACATAAATCACCTGGGCGGCACCAAGTCCAGGATGTTGGCTCTCTTGGCGAAGGATTTTTGGCAGTTCTGCCTTTTCAACAACGTTTCGGTGACGGCGGAACATATTCCGGGTCTGGACAATTCGGGTGCGGATTGGAACTCCAGACATTTAAGAGACTCGGGAGACTGGCGCTTGCACGCCTCGGTATTCCAAAGCCTGACCGAGTTGTGGGGGCGATTCGAGATGGACCTATTCGCCTCTCGCCTGAACACTCACTTACCGAAGTTCTACAGTTGGAGACCGGACCCGGCGGCCGTGGCGACGGATGCCTTTCTGCAGGAATGGCCCCCGGGCCGCCTATATGCCTTCCCTCCATTCAACATGATTGCTCGTACGATCTCGAAGCTCGTTCGTCACGACTGCTGTCTGGCTCTGATCACCCCTCTGTGGAGATCCCGTCCGTGGTTCCCTCGACTGATGGAATTGTCCATAGACTTCCCTCGTCTATTACTGAACTTTCAGAACCTCCTGCTGGATCCGGATGGGAACTCGCACGATTTGGTACTACGGCACCAGTTGCCCCTGGTAGCGTGGTTCCTTTCAGGGGACGCTGGGTTGTCCCTGACGTTCCACAGACAACTCTCTTGCTCCTCGATAACGCCTGGGCTCCGGGCACGCGATCAGCTTACCGAGCTGCATGGAAGTCTTGGTCTGATTGGTGCATGGAACGGGCAATGGATCCCGTATCTGCCCCTCTCCATTTGATCCTGGAGTTTCTCACTGCCTTGTTCGACTCAGGCAAGGTGTACAGAACTATCAATGTTTTTCGCTCGGCCATATCTGCCGGTCACGGAGGCTTGGAAGGTTTACCCGTCGGCAAACATCCTTTTGTATGCCGTCTTCTCAAGGGTATTCGCCTCGGCCGTCCGCCTAAGTCGCGCTTTTCGGCCTTTTGGGACGTCAACATAATGTTGAGGTTCCTGTCGGCGTGGTATCCTAACCATGACTTGACCCTTAAGCAGCTATCCTCCAAGATGGTTATGCTGCTTTGCCTGATCTCTTGTAAGAGAGTCTCCGACGTCAGGGCTCTTGATTGGGGTGCCTTCGTGTTTACTCCTGAAGGCGTTACTTTCAACATATCTAGGAGGACTAAGTCAGCATCCAAATCCTTCGTATATCCTAGATTCTCGTTATGTCCAGCGCTCTGTCCGGTGGATTGTTTGAAGGCCTATCTGGATGCTACGCGAACGTTGCGTTCGTCTGACCGACATCCCCTATTCATTTCATTTAAGGCTCCTCATCGTCCAGTCTCGACACCGACGCTAGCGCGTTGGATTCGTTGGCTTTTGTCAATAGCGGGTATAGACACGTCTATCTTTACACCTCACTCTGTACGAGGTGCTATGGCCTCGAAGGCTTCCACAGTTGGTTGCCGGCTGGAAGACATCCTGCGCGCAGCGGACTGGACCCGAGAATCAACCTTCAGGGACTTCTATTTCAGACCAATTGAACACATCGCATCTCAGGTGATAGCACAGCTTTGAACTTGCATAATATGAGCCTCCGTGTCTTTAATAAAATTCCCAGATTTTACTAGTAACATGACGTAAAGTCATGATTTTATTAAAGACACGGAGGCGAGCATTATTCCCTCCCTCCCGGTGTGGATTTGGGATAGGAGATGCTTCAATACTATCAGGTATGTTTTCAATTAGGTCTGTGTTTGGATCATGTATCTATATCATGTATTTTATCATGTTTGGATGAATTTGACAGTTCTAAATTGGTTTCTAATTTTATATATTTTCTATTCCAGAATCCAGTTTCATGTATGACTCCTCACGGTTATGTTTGGTAAGTCTACAGTTTTGAGTTTGGAAATTACCATATTTTTCTATCTTTTTTAGCTTGAAGTTATCGCATTGCTTCCCGTTTCCTGTTTGGATCAAGTGGGACATCGTTCATCTTACCTGGTCTTCGGTTTTCGCAAGAAAGAGGGGGATTGTGTGAGACACAGGACTTATATAGCTACTTCCTCTATTATGTGATTGGCTGCCTGTTGTGCCTGTACAGTTTTTTCTTTCGTTTTTGATAATATTTATATTCCTCTATCTTTGCTGCTGAGGAAATAAAGAAAGAGTTATGCATAATACTCGCCTCCGTGTCTTTAATAAAATCATGACTTTACGTCATGTTACTAGTAAAATCTGGGAATTTTGTGGCATACCATCAGAAAAATAGACCTCAACATGGCCAGTATTTATGCACGAACCTTTTGTCAAATACTGGTTATATCAGCATTTTAAAAACAATGCATTCTTTACACTTTTGCCTGAGGTTCAGCAAATGTTACATGCAACTTTTATATAACTCTATGTATTTTAATGGATAGCGAGTGTGGATGGTCATTAATACATTTTTAGGAATAAGCACATCTGAAGAATCACTGTAAATCCACCTGAGCATTGTCAGTTTGAATACATGAGCTTGGAAATTCAAAGTCTCTTTCCTCTTTTTCAATTGTTATTTCAGGAAGCTTTGGATATATTTTATTATTGATTGTACTTTTTTAGCTCATTCGGTCATTCTTAAAAGTGGGAACTACAACCCAAACTTGCAATTTTAATTACATATAGCAGAAATATAAAGGGAATTCTCTAAAAAAATTGTTTCTACAACTTGTTCTTTCCCATTTTAATGTATAATCTACACAGTATTTATCTAATCTCAATTTCAACCTACTCGTCAACTTTTCATCAAGAACCTTTGTAAATGAGAAGCACATTTTTTTTTTTTTTTTTTTTTTCAATTTATTCTTTATTGAAATTTTTTCACAGTTGATATAGAGCATAAACAGGGGTACAGAAAGGAAAAAGGGGGGGTTGATGGGGAAAGTGTTGTTAGGTTCAGCAGAACCTCAGATTTTCCATATATTGTACATCATGTTAACAAGGGAATAAGTAGAAGAGAAAAAAAAAAAAAAGAAAACAGAAAAACATAAACCGTTTACAGTAGAGTCTCTTTCATCGTAGGTGACTTATTTATCCACATCCTTCTAACAATGTACATTTAACCCGTTTGGCACAAAGCTGGCTTCGTTGGCCGTGTGGCCTTCTCTTCCCCAATTTTAGAATGGGAAAAAACAACACATTTACCAAAAAGAAAACATATTACTATAGGAAAGGTATGAGCACCTGTGTGCTGACAGCCTGTGTGCTTGTTAGTCTTTAATAGTCTTTAATATAGAAAGTAGCCCTTGCCCTTATTGTTATTTAAGGCTCGTTTTGGGGGGTCATGATACCTTTGTGTTGTCAATCATTCCTCTCATCTTATAGCGTCTTACTTACGCCGTTAGTGTTCGTGTGTTAAGAGATTGGGTCTCTTTGTTCCCACCTTGTATAAACGAATCCCACTCTTGTTTGGCCTCCAGAAGGTGAGTCGGTGTAGAGTAGGTGGTCGTGAGTTTAGTTTCGTATGTTAGATTTAGATCAATCTGAGATAGGAGCTCTGTTGATTTAGGACAGGCGGTCTGCTTCCATGCTCGTGCTATCAACGTGTTTGCCGCTATTATTATGTGAAATAGAAGTGTCTTGTGTGCTTTGTGGAGCTCGTCCGGGAACATGAAGAGCAGTCCATTCTCGGGTTTTAGTGCTATGTTCGTGTGTAAGGCGTCATTAATAATCCCCCCCACATTCTCCCAGTATCCTTTTATCTTTGGGCACGTCCACCAAATGTGGTACATGCTTCCCACCTCTTCCCTGCATCTCCAGTATAGGTTTGTTGTGTTTGGGTAGATTTTAGCTAGTTTGGTTGGTACCAGGTACCACCGATACTGGATTTTTCTCATCAGCTCCACATGTGAGGAGCATCTTGACCTTCCTTTGTGTGCTGTAAAAGCTTTTTGCCATTGGTCATCTGTAAATCGTTTGTGTATGTCTCTATGCCAGTCCTCTCTGAGTTTATCGAGTGCGTCGTTTGGTGTGCTGTCACTTAATGTTGCATAAAGCGTAGAAAACATTTTTTTCGGCATGTTGCCTGTTTCACTTATTGTATATAGTATCTTTAGGGAATGGGAGGTGGTTTTGCTAGTATTGTTCCCTAGTAGGGATTTTATCTGGAGGTACGAGAATATGGTGCTACTTGGCAGGGTGTATTCTTGCTGCAAGTCAGGAAATTTTTTGACTGTGCCCCTACTTACTAGTTGGCCTACTCTCGTGCACCCGGCTTGTACCCATGGGCGAATGCTTATAGTGGGGTTGGCTATAGCCAGACTCTGCATTGGTGTCTGTAATGCCCATTGTTTATCGTGTCCCAATTTCCTTATTGATGAATCCCATACTTTCAGCAGTAGCGCTGTTGTCGGCAGAACTTGTAGTGATTTTGGTCTTAATTTGTGTGGAACCCAAAACAAGTATTTTAAGCCTTTATGACCTCCCTCGGCAGATTCTATCTCTTCCCATTGTGGTCTTTCCCCTTTTTCCCTCATTTCGTGTGTCTGCAAGGCTGTTGACATTAAGGCGGCCTTATAGTACAAGTGTACATTCGGGAGGCCGAGGCCTCCATGTTTCAGTGGTTTGCATAAGATTTTTGTGGCTATTCGGGGTTTTTTGTTTGCCCATACAAATCTCGTGATTATTTGTTGTAATTTATTGAGGTACGAGTTTGGGAGGAAAATTTGTAGAGTGCGCAATAAGTATTGGAACTTGGGTAGTAGCATCATTTTTATGGCCCCCATTCTACCTATCCACGACAAAAATTTGCCTTCCCAACTGTTCATTGTGTCCCCCATCTCCCGCAGTAGTCTACCATAGTTTAGCTCTAACAATTTCGCAGGGTGTTTGGGGATTTTTAGACCTAGAAATGTGAGATAATCCTCCCTCCAGTCAAACTGAAATCCTTCCTTAAGTTGGGTCAGTATTTTAGCAGATAACCCTATCCCCATAGCTTGTGTTTTAGTGAGGTTAAGCTTGTAGTAAGAGTGGTCCCCATATTGTTTGATTTCTTTGAGAAGATTGGGAAGTGAGATGAGTGGTTGTGTGAGCGTCAGAATGACGTCATCCGCAAACAGACCTGCCTTGTATTCGGTATTTCTTATCTGTATGCCATGTATATTCATATTCTCTCTGATTTTGCTGGCTAATGGTTCAAGGGCCAGGATGTAAAGCAGTGGTGACAGGGGGCATCCTTGTCGTGTGCCATTTGTTAGGTGAAAGGGCTCTGACGTGAAGCCTGAGTTCAGGACCTGTGCTGTAGGTGCGCTGTACAGTGATTCCACCACTGCTGTGAATTCTTGTGGTATCCCAAATTTAGTTAAAGTTGCCTTGAGGAATCCCCAATGCAGCCTATCGAAGGCTTTCTCCGCATCTAAGGATACAAAGAGGCCTCCTTGTCCCTGTGTCTGAAGTTTGTGCAGCAGGTTTAGTATTTTCCTCGTGCTATCAGATCCCTGTCTTCCCTTTACAAATCCCACTTGATCCCGGTGTATGAGATGTGGTATGATCTTCCCTAGTCTTGTTGCATAAAGTTTCGCGAAAATTTTCGCATCAGTGTTTAGCAATGAGATGGGTCTAAAGTTTTGTGGGACTGTAGCGGGTTTATTGGGTTTCGGCAGTGTGACTATACGGGCCAGCGACATGGCTCGTGGGAGTGATTTTGTGGCTGTTGCATAGTTAAAAGTCGAAGCTAAGTGGGGTGCCAGTGTTTCGCTAAACGTTCTGTAGTACAGGTTCGTCAGACCATCTGGTCCAGGTGATTTGCCTATGGATAATGTTTGAATAACCGATCTGATTTCTTGGGCGTCTATCGGTTTAGTTAAGTCTGCTTTTTGCTGTACTGTGAGTTCTGGTAGAGTTATCTGTGTCAGGTAATCTTGGATGCCCGTTTCTGTAGGTTGGACAGTGTTATCATCTTCTTTCAAGTTGTATAGGTTATGGTAGTATTTGGCGAATACATCGCTTATGTCTTTGGGTTTGGTAACTTTTCTGCCTTTGGCGTCTAGGAGGTATGCTATTTTCTGGTTTGCTTGTTTCTTTTTGAGGTGGGACGCTAGTAGTTTGCTTGCTTTATTTCCCTGCATATAATGATTTATTTTTAGTTTCACCAAGTGTGACTGAGTTTGTTCTAGAGCCTGTTGGTGTATTAGTTTGGATACTGTCATTATTTTTTGTTTAAGGTCTGCTAGTGGACGTAATTGGTTTTGGGAGTTGAGATCATATAATTCCTTTTGCCATGCACTAAGTTTTGTTTGGGTGATTTTTTTAATGTGCGCAGCTCTTCTGATCAGTAGGCCCCTAATCACTGACTTGTGTGCCTGCCATAAGGTCGCTGGTGTCACCTCTCCATTGTCGTTAGTCGCGAAGTAAGCGTTTATATCATTTTGGAGATCTTTAGTAAAGTTCCTGTCTTTTAGTAATGAGTTGTTTAGCTTCCATGGGCTACGGTGTTTAAAATCATATGTGTTTTTCATATCTAAAGTTACTGGTGCATGATCTGACCAAGTGATCTGTTTTATATCACAAGCTTGTATTTGGTCTAAGTGCGAGCCTGATATTAGGAACCCGTCTATTCTAGAATAGGAATTGTGGACGGCAGAAAAATGTGTAAATTGCCTGGTTTCCGGGTGTGTGATTCTCCACGAGTCGTAGAGATGGTGTTCGTGTAGGATTTTTTGCAGACTTTTACATTGTCTTGCTAACGGGCGATGCCGGTGGCGATGTTGTGGTAACGTGGTGTCTAATTTAGGGTCTAGTATGTGGTTGAAATCCCCGCAGATCACCATAATGCCCTTTTTGAGCTTGTTTAGTTTGTTTAGTACGCTGCGCAGAAAGTTTCCCTGGTTAGTGTTAGGCGCATATACGCTCACTAAAGTATATGGCATATCGTTTATCATTCCGGTTACTATGACATATCTGCCTCCTTTGTCCACTTCCTGGGTGTGTGGTATGAAGTTAATGTGTTTGCTTATAAGTATGGAAGTACCTTTTGATTTGTGTGGTGACGTTGAGTGGTATTGGTGTGGGAAATGTACTGTTAAGATCTGTGGGTGATCGTTATGCCTAAAATGTGTCTCTTGTAGGCACAGTATATCGACATCTAGTGATTTAATCTCTCTATTAAGTAGGTGTCTTTTCGTGGGGTTGTTTAGCCCCCGCACATTATAAGTACAGATCTTCACGGTGGTTTCCTGTGGTGTTTTGCTGTATGGTGTTCTGTCAGTTCTATGTTTGCGACACCCTGCACTCCTTCCCAGCTTTTAGAGCCGAGTGAAGGTGTCTGTTAGGCTTGGAGGTGTGTGCTCCTATGGTCCGGTCGTGCCAGTCCCGTAATTCTACTAAGTTTTAACTCTGCTAGTGTCAGAGATACCTGCGTTGGGTGTCCCCGTGTAGTCTCTACTGCCTTGTGATTATTGTTACAATGACCTTGTGTAGCGGTATATGAATAAACCAAATAGGGAAATAAAAAATAAAACTTAACAACTCTAACATAGTTATATACAACATTAAACATTGCCATTAGTGTGGCTAGGCACTGCATCTTCGTGCCTTGGGGTTGAAGCTAAGCTTCCGTCCGACATCTTCTCCGTCCTCTAACCTCAGTCATTTGTTATGGACTTTGGTAAGTAGTGATTGGTGTCGGCATTTGGTACCTACTTACATTTAACCTGTCATGGAGATCGTCATTGTATGTGTGGTCCCCTAGGAGGGCCTGGGTTTATCTATTGTACCGCGGGTTCTTTCCCGCCTGGCTAGCAGTCTTTCCTGCTGTAATGACCCCTTCCCACACTAATATCACCCCATTATTCATGTTAGCAAGCAGTAATAATAAACAGTGTATAACAGTCTTTCCCATAATATCACTGTCTGCAGTAGTCTTTTGAATAAAGGGTGCCAGTGTATCAGTCCTTCGTTAGTCACTGTGCCATTTTATTACTTTACCCACTCTCGGCCTTCTCCAGGTTTTAGCCTGATCAGTCAAGGGTTGTCTCCATGTGGCGTGTGTTCAGCTTGTGGTCAATTTTGGCGCTTTTTCGATTTCTGCCAGTCCGGGGAAAGTCTAGTGATGTGCCTTCTTTCGGTTGTGGGGTCCGGTAGTGTGATATCCCAGGATCTGAGAAGGGTGTACCCCTCCTCCGGTGATTTCACTACCGTCGTCTTCCCTTTCTTGGTGATTAGGAGCTTTGTTGGGTATCCCCATCGATATGGGAGATGGCTGTTTCTCAGTGCTTGAGTAATGTCTCTGAACTCCCTCCGTCTTTTCAGTGTATGGGTGGAAATGTCTGCGTATATGGCTATGTTCTTGTACTCCTCCGGCGTCGATTTTTTCGTTCTATTAGCGTTGAGTGCTGCATCCTTAGCGTGAAAATAATGCATGCGGAGCAGCACATCTCGTGGAGTGTCCGGCGGTAGAAAGCCAGGTTTCACCGTTCTGTGGATTCTATCAATCAGGAGCATCTCCTGGGGCCAGTCAGGTAGGAGGTGTTTTAGGAGCCCTGTGATGTAGGCCATAAGGTCCGGTGTGTTTACCGTTTCTGCAACACCCCTTATTCTCAGGTTATTTCTGCGGGCCCTGTCCTCCATGTCCGCAATTTTGACATCCTGCTCTTCTATTCTGGCGAGTAGGCCGTCTATAGTGTCCGCTATGGTGTTATGGGCCGTTTCATAATCCGCCATTTTGTCTTCGAGGTGCGATGTTCTTGTGCCCAGCTCTCGTAGATCTTTATGTATATCTTTCATGGCTGAATCCAGTTTGGTGAGTATTTTGTTGGACATCTCTTCCAGCATTGCTTTCATTGAATCCTGTGTTAAGACGGGTGTTTGATTTGCCGTCTGTTCCTCATGTTCCACGTTGTCATCGTCGCCATCTTGGGCCTGCTCTTGCGTCTGTACATTTTTCTGCTGGCTGGCTCTGGATGCGAAGAAACTTGCTTTCTCCGACCTGTCAGTGTTCCTCTTCCCTTTTTGTTGCGACATCTCTGCTTTTTAGCTATTTATTTTAAGCTTTTTCCAGCTTAATGGCTCTTCTGAGGTTGATCGGGAACGGAGCTGCTAGTGCATGCGACTGCTCAGCTCTCCGGTCAGGACACGCCCCCCGAGAAGCACATTTTAATTACAAATTTTTAAAAGAAAACCAATGGTTTCACTGGGGATCGAGCCCAGGACCTTCTGCGTGTAAAGCACACGTGATAACCACTACACTATGAAACCTCACTAGATGTTCAATTTTGTGGCATACCATCAGAAATATAGACCTCAACATGGCCAGTATTTATGCACGAACCTTTTGTCAAATACTGGTTATATAAGCATTTAAAAAAAAAACAATGCATTCTTTACACTTTTGCCTGAGGTTCATCAAATGTTACATGCAACTTTTATATAACTCTATGTATTTTACTGGATAGCGAGTGTGTATGGTCATTAATACATTTTTAGGAATAAGCACATCTGAAGAATCACTGTAAATCCACCTGAGCATTGTCAGTTTGAATACATGAACTTGGAAATTCAAAGTCCCTTTCCTCTTTTTCAATTGTTATTTCAGGAAGCTTTGGATGTATTTTATTATTGATTGTATTTTTTTAGCTCATTCGGTCATTCTTAAAAGTGGGAACTACAACCCAAACTTGCAATTTTAATTACATATAGCAGAAATATAATGGGAATTCTCTAAAAAATATTGTTTCTACAACTTGTTCTTTTACATTTTAATGAATAATCTACAAAGTATTTATCTAATCTCAATTTCAACCTATTCGTCAACTTTTCATCAAGAACCTTTGTAAATGAGAAGCACACTTTACTTACACATTTTTAAAGGAAAACCAATGGTTTCACTGGGGATCAAGAACCTTTGAAAATGAGAAGCACACTTTACTTACAAATTTTTAAAGGAAAATTAATGGTTTCACTGGGGATCGAAACTAGGACCTTCTGCATGTAAAGCAGACGTGATAACCACTACACTATGAAACCTCACTAGATGTTTAATTTTGTTGCATACCATCAGAAAAATAGACCTCAACATGGCCAACATTTGAATTAAAATGGTCAACATTTTAATTACATATAGCAGAAATATAATGGGAATTCTCTAAAAAAAAAAATTCTACAACTTGTTCTTTCCCATTTTAATGAATAATCTACACAGTATTTATCTAACCTCAATTTCAACCTACTCGTCAACTTTTCATCAAGAACCTTTGTAAATGAGAAGCACACTTTACTTACAAATTTTTAAAGGAAAACCAATGGTTTCACTCGGGATCGAAACCAGGACCTTCTGCGTGTAAAGCAGACGTGATAACCACTACACTATGAAACCTCACTAGATGTTTCATTTTGTTGCATACCATCAGAAAAATAGACCTCAACATGGCCAACATTTGAATTAAAATGGTCAACATTTTAATTACATATAGCAGAAATATAATGGGAATTCTCTAAAAAAAAAATTCTACAACTTGTTCTTTCCCATTTTAATGAATAATCTACACAATATTTATCTAATCTCAATTTCAACCTACTCGTCAACTTTTCATCAAGAACCTTTGTAAATGAGAAGCACACTTTACTTACAAATTTTTAAAAGAAAACCAATGGTTTCACTGGGGATCGAACCCAGGACCTTCTGCGTGTAAAGCAGACGTGATAACCACTACACTATGAAACCTCACTAGATGTTCAATTTTGTGGCATACCATCAGAAAAATAGACCTCAACATGGCCAGTATTTATGCACGAACCTTTTGTCAAATACTGGTTATATCAGCATTTTAAAAAACAATGCGTTCTTTACACTTTTACCTGGAGTTCAGCAAATATTACATGCAACTTTTATATAACTCTGTATTTTTATGGATAGCGAGTGTGGATGGTCATTAATACATTTTTAGGAATAAGCACATCTGAAGAATCACTGTAAATCCACCTGAGCATTGTCAGTTTGAATACATGAGCTTGGAAATTCAAAGTCTCTTTCCTCTTTTTCAATTGTTATTTCAGGAAGCTAAGGATATATTTTATTATTGATTGTATTTTTTTAGCTCATTCGGTCATTCTTAAAAGTGGGAACTACAACCCAAACTTGCAATTTTAATTACATATAGCAGAAATATAATGAGAATTCTCTAAAAAAACTTGTTTCTACAACTTGTTCTTTCCCATTTTAATGAATAATCTACACAGTATTTCTCTAATCTCAATTTCAACCTACTCGTCAACTTTTCATCAAGAACCTTTGTAAATGAGAAGCACATTTTACTTACAAATTTTTAAAAGAAAACCAATGGTTTCACTGGGGATCGAACCCAGGACCTTCTGCGTGTAAAGCAGACGTGATAACCACTACACTATGAAACCTCACCAGATGTTTAATTTTGTTACATACCATCAGAAAAATAGACCTCAACATGGCCAACATTTTAATTAAAATAGTCAACATTTTAATTACATATAGCAGAAATATAATGGGAATTCTCTAAAAAATATTGTTTCTACAACTTGTTCTTTCCCATTTTAATGAATAATCTACACAGTATTTCTCTAATCTCAATTTCAACCTACTCGTCAACTTTTCATCAAGAACCTTTGTAAATGAGAAGCACATTTTACTTACAAATTTTTAAAAGAAAACCAATGGTTTCACTGGGGATCGAACCCAGGACCTTCTGCGTGTAAAGCAGACGTGATAACCACTACACTATGAAACCTCACCAGATGTTATATTTGTTACATACCATCAGAAAAATAGACCTCAACATGGCCAACATTTGAATTAAAATGGTCAACATTTTAATTACATATATCATAAATATAATGGGAATTCTCTAAAAAATATTGTTTCTACAACTTGTTCTTTCCCATTTTAATGAATAATCTACACAGTATTTATCTAATCTCAATTTCAACCTACTCGTCAACTTTTCATCAAGAACCTTTGTAAATGAGAAGCACACTTTACTTACAAATTTTTAAGTGAAAACCAATGGTTTCTCTGGGGATTCAACCCAGGACCTTCTGCGTGTAAAGCAGACGTAATAACCACTACACTATGAAACCTCACTAGATGTTTAATTTTGTGGCATACCATCAGAAAAAAAAAACTCAACATGGCCAGTATTTATGCACAAACCTTTTGTCAAATAATGGTAATATCAGCATTTTAAAACACAATGCATTCTTTACACTTTTGCCTGGAGTTCATCAAATGTTACATGCAACTGTTATATAACTCTATGTATTTTAATGGATAGCGAGTGTGGATGGTCATTAATACATTTTTAGGAATAAGCACATCTGAAGAATCACTGTAAATCCACCTGAGGATTGTCAGTTTGAATACATGAGCTTGGAAATTCAAAGTCTCTTACCTCTTTTTCAATTGTTATTTCAGGAAGCTTTGGATATATTGTATTATTGATTGTATTTTTTTAGCTCATTCGGTCATTCTTAAAAGTGGGAACTACAACCCAAACTTGCAATTTTAATTACATATAGCAGAAATATAATGGGAATTCTCTAAAAAAAATTCTACAACTTGTTCTTTCCCATTTTAATGAATAATCTACACAGTATTTATCTAATCTCAATTTCAACCTACTCGTCAACTTTTCATCAAGAACCTTTGTAAATGAGAAGCACACTTTACTTACAAATTTTTAAGAGAAAACCAATGGTTTCTTTGGGGATTCAACCCAGGACCTTCTGCGTGTAAAGCAGACGTGATAACCACTACACTATGAAACCTCACTAGATGTTTAATTTTTTGGCATACCATCAGAAAAATAGATCTCAACATGGCCAACATTTGAATAAAAATAGTCAACATTTTAATTACATATAGCAGAAATATAATGTGAATTCTCTAAAAAATATTGTTTCTACAACTTGTTCTTTCCCATTTTAATGAATAATCTACACAGTATTTATCTAATCTCAATTTCAACCTACTCGTCAACTTTTCATCAAGAACCTTTGTAAATGAGAAGCACACTTTACTTACAAATTTTTAAGAGAAAACCAATGGTTTCTCTGGGGATTCAACCCAGGACCTTCTGCGTGTAAAGCAGACGTGATAACCACTACACTATGAAACCTCACTAGATGTTTAATTTTTTGGCATACCATCAGAAAAATAGATCTCAACATGGCCTACATTTGAATTAAAATAGTCAACATTTTAATTACATATAGCAGAAATATAATGTGAATTCTCTAAAAAATATTGTTTCTACAACTTGTTCTTTCCCATTTTAATGAATAATCTACACAGTATTTATCTAATCTCAATTTCAACCTACTCGTCAACTTTTCATCAAGAACCTTTGTAAATGAGAAGCACACTTTACTTACAAATTTTTAAAAGAAAACCAATGGTTTCACTGGGGATCGAACCCAGGACCTTCTGCGTGTAAAGCAGACGTGATAACCACTACACTATGAAACCTCACTAGATGTTCAATTTTGTGGCATACCATCAGAAATATAGACCTCAACATGGCCAGTATTTATGCACGAACCTTTTGTCAAATACTGGTTATATCAGCATTTTAAAAAACAATGCATTCTTTACACTTTTGCCTGGAGTTCATCAAATGTTACAACCAACTGTTATATAACTCTATGTATTTTAATGGATAGCGAGTGTGTATGGTCATTAATACATTTTTAGGAATAAGCACATCTGAAGAATCACTGTAAATCCACCTGAGCATTGTCAGTTTGAATACATGAACTTGGAAATTCAAAGTCTCTTTCCTCTTTTTCAATTGTTATTTCAGGAAGCTTTGGATATATTTATTATTGATTGTATTTTTTTAGCTCATTCGGTCATTCTTAAAAGTGGGAACCACAACCCAAACTTGCAATTTTAATTACATATAGCAGAAATATAATGGGAATTCTCTAAATAAAGTTGTTTCTACAACTTGTTCTTTCCCATTTTAATGAATAATCTACACAGTATTTATCTAATCTCAATTTCAACCTACTCGTCAACTTTTCATCAAGAACCTTTGTAAATGAGAAGCACACTTTACTTACAAATTTTTTAAAGAAAACCAATGGTTTCACTAGGGATCGAACCCAGGACCTTCTGCGTGTAAAGCAGACATGATAACCAATGGTTTCACTGGGGATCGAACCCAGGACCTTCTGCGTGTAAAGCAGACATGATAACCACTACACTATGAAACCTCACTAGATGTTCAATTTTGTGGCATACCATCAGAAAAATAGAACTCAACATGGCCAGTATTTATGCACGAACCTTTTGTCAAATACTGGTTATATCAGCATTTTAAAAACCAATGCATTCTTTACACTTTTACCTGGAGTTCAGCAAATGTTACATGCAACTTTTATATAACTCTATGTATTTTTATGGATAGCGAGTGTGGATGGTCATTAATACATTTTTAGGAATAAGCACATCTGAAGAATCACTGTAAATCCACCTGAGGATAACCACTACACTATGAAACCTCACTAGATGTTTAATTTTGTGGCATACCATCAGAAAAATAGACCTCAACATGGCCAGTATTTATGCACAAACCTTTTGTCAAATACTGGTTATATCAGCATTTTAAAAAACAATGCATTCTTTACACTTTTGCCTGGAGTTCAGCAAATGTTACATGCAACTTTTATATAACTCTATGTATTTTAATGGATAGCGAGTGTGGATGGTCATTAATACATTTTTAGGAATAAGCACATCTGAAGAATCACTGTAAATCCACCTGAGCATTGTCAGTTTGAATACATGAGCTTGGAAATTCAAAGTCTCTTTCCTCTTTTTCAATTGTTATTTCAGGAAGCTTTGGATATATTGTATTATTGATTGTATTTTTTTAGCTCATTCGGTCATTCTTAAAAGCGGGAACTACAACCCAAACTTGCAATTTTAATTACATATAGCAGAAATATAATGGGAATTCTCTAAAAAAATATTGTTTCTACAACTTGTTCTTTCCCATTTTAATGAATAATCTACATAGTATTTATCTAATGTCAATTTCAACCTACTCGTCAACTTTTCATCAAGAATCTTTGTAAATGAGAAGCACACTTTACTTACAAATTTTTAAGAGAAAACCAATGGTTTCACTGGGGATCGAACTCAAGACCTTCTGCGTGTAAAGCAGACATGATAACCACTACACTATGAAACCTCACTAGATGTTTGACTTTGTGGCATACCATCAGAAAAATAGACCTCAACATGGCCAGTATTTATGCACAAACCTTTTGTCAAATACTGGTTATATCAGCATTTTAAAACACAATGCATTCTTTACACTTTTGCCTGAGGTTCATCAAATGTTACATGCAACTGTTATATAACTCTATGTATTTTAATAGATAGTGAGTGTGGATGGTCATTAATACATTTTTAGGAATAAGCACATCTGAAGAATCACTGTAAATCCACTGTAGCGGAGAGCTGATTTCTCGCAGCTATTCTCCACTTTAGATCCAAGGAAGGCTCAGGAACAAGTCATTAGTAAATCCACAGCAGAGTTTCCAGCAGGTAAAAAGGTACAGAAATATCCCCACAGCACTCCCAATAACTGGACGACACACAGTTTCAGGAGTAGAACTGACAATCGTTTATTCCAAGGTTTCTTATAAAGCCTGCTCCCATGCAAGGGAGGGAACTACAGTAATTATGACAGTAACCAATGCAGTGCTTGTTACCTCCCACACATCTCCTCCCCTCAGAGAGCGTCATAATCCCCTTAACTTGTACAGTACTTTACCCCCAACTTGGATGTACCCCTAAACCATCACATATCTTTAATATTAGGGTACCACTAGGTAGCCCTGATCTGGGTGAATATAATATCCAAAATTCACCCAGATCGGACCAGTGGTTCGGCAGTTACAGGAAGGTGAAGTTTGACCGACCGCACACGAGTTGGTATCCGAAAAGGGTTCCATGAGAATGGGCCCTGCGGTCGGTCTCCGTTCGGCAGTTAAAACAGACATTTATAACTGCCATCCATACTTTAATTCCCCTAGATAGTGATTCCCTCATTCGGTACTTTGTAACTACCGAATGGGGATTCGTTAACTCTCTCCGTTCGGCAGTTACGGAGCTCTGGAGGTCTCAGCGGTGTTTGGTTGTTTGAGTGTCCGATTTGAGTTCCAGACACTCGACGACAAAACACCGCTGAGATTTTCATGCGTAAGATGGCCGCCGCCACGTGTACGCATGCCGAATGGCGGCCACCCAGACACACTGTTAATGAGCCTGTTAACTTGCGGTTTGGAGAGAATGTGAACCTTAATTGCTGGCACACTTCTCTCCGGGGTGGTCTCTCCGTTCGGTAGTTTCCAGAAGTATATAGTACGGATGGAAACTACCGAATAACATACAATTCACATATTACATAGGCGAATAGCAATTTCAACATAGGTAAAAATATAACAATTACAGTCACACAGGCATTTTGCAGGACAGGCTTACTGCGTTCCGCTACATCCACCTGAGCATTGTCAGTTTGAATACATGAGCTTGGAAATTCAAAGTCTCTTTCCTCTTTTTCAATTGTTATTTCAGGGAACTTTGGATATATTGTATTATTGATTGTATTTTTTTAGCTCATTCGGTCATTCTTAAAAGTGGGAACTACAACCCAAACTTGCAATTTTAATTACATATAGCAGAAATATAATGGGAATTCTCTAAAAAAAATTCTACAACTTGTTCTTTCCCATTTTAATGAATAATCTACACAGTATTTATCTAATCTCAATTTCAACCTACTCGTCAACTTTTCATCAAGAACCTTTGTAAATGAGAAGCACACTTTACTTACAAATTTTTAAGAGAAAACCAATGGTTTCACTGGGGATCGAACCCAGGACCTTCTGCGTGTAAAGCAGACGTGATAACCACTACACTATGAAACCTCACTAGATGTTTAATTTTTTGGCATACCATCAGAAAAATAGATCTCAACATGGCCAACATTTGAATTAAAATAGTCAACATTTTAATTACATATAGCAGAAATATAATGTGAATTCTCTAAAAAATATTGTTTCTACAACTTGTTCTTTCCCATTTTAATGAATAATCTACACAGTATTTATCTAATCTCAATTTCAACCTACTCGTCAACTTTTCATCAAGAACCTTTGTAAATGAGAAGCACACTTTACTTACAAATTTTTAAAAGAAAACCAATGGTTTCAGTGGGGATCGAACCCAGGACCTTCTGCGTGTAAAGCAGACGTGATAACCACTACACTATGAAACCTCACTAGATGTTCAATTTTGTGGCATACCATCAGAAATATAGACCTCAACATGGCCAGTATTTATGCACGAACCTTTTGTCAAATACTGGTTATATCAGCATTTTAAAAAACAATGCATTCTTTACACTTTTGCCTGGAGTTCAGCAAATGTTACATGCAACTTTTACATAACTCTATGTATTTTAATGGATAGCGAGTGTGGATGAATAATCTACACAGTATTTATCTAATCTCAATTTCAACCTACTCGTCAACTTTTCATCAAGAAACTTTGTAAATGAGAAGCACCCTTTACTTACAAATTTTTAAAAGAAAACCAATGGTTTCATTGGGGATCGAACCCAGGACCTTCTGCGTGTAAAGCAGACGTGATAACCACTACACTATGAAACCTCACTAGATGTTTAATTTTGTGGCATAACATCAGAAAAATAGACCTCAACATGGCCAGTATTTATGCACGAACCTTTTGTCAAATACTGGTTATATCAGCATTTTAAAAAACAATGCATTCTTTACACTTTTGCCTGGAGTTCATCAAATGTTACAACCAACTGTTATATAACTCTATGTATTTTAATGGATAGCGAGTGTGTATGGTCATTAATACATTTTTAGGAATAAGCACATCTGAAGAATCACTGTAAATCCACCTGAGCATTGTCAGTTTGAATACATGAACTTGGAAATTCAAAGTCTCTTTCCTCTTTTTCAATTGTTATTTCAGGAAGCTTTGGATATATTTATTATTGATTGTATTTTTTTAGCTCATTCGGTCATTCTTAAAAGTGGGAACCACAACCCAAACTTGCAATTTTAATTACATATAGCAGAAATATAATGGGAATTCTCTAAATAAAGTTGTTTCTACAACTTGTTCTTTCCCATTTTAATGAATAATCTACACAGTATTTATCTAATCTCAATTTCAACCTACTCGTCAACTTTTCATCAAGAACCTTTGTAAATGAGAAGCACACTTTACTTACCAATTTTTTAAAGAAAACCAATGGTTTCACTGGGGATCGAACCCAGGACCTTCTGCGTGTAAAGCAGACGTGATAACCAATGGTTTCACTGGGGATCAAACCCAGGACCTTCAGCGTGTAAAGCAGACATGATAACCACTACACTATGAAACCTCACTAGATGTTCAATTTTGTGGCATACCATCAGAAAAATAGAACTCAACATGGCCAGTATTTATGCACGAACCTTTTGTCAAATACTGGTTATATCAGCATTTTAAAAACCAATGCATTCTTTACACTTTTACCTGGAGTTCAGCAAATGTTACATGCAACTTTTATATAACTCTATGTATTTTTATGGATAGCGAGTGTGGATGGTCATTAATACATTTTTAGGAATAAGCACATCTGAAGAATCACTGTAAATCCACCTGAGGATAACCACTACACTATGAAACCTCACTAGATGTTTAATTTTGTGGCATACCATCAGAAAAATAGACCTCAACATGGCCAGTATTTATGCACAAACCTTTTGTCAAATACTGGTTATATCAGCATTTTAAAAAAACAATGCATTCTTTACACTTTTGCCTGGAGTTCAGCAAATGTTACATGCAACTTTTATATAACTCTATGTATTTTAATGGATAGCGAGTGTGGATGGTCATTAATACATTTTTAGGAATAAGCAAATCTGAAGAATCACTGTAAATCCACCTGAGCATTGTCAGTTTGAATACATGAGCTTGGAAATTCAAACTCTTTCCTCTTTTTCAATTGTTATTTCAGGAAACTTTGGATATATTTTATTATTGATTGTATTTTTTTAGCTCATTCGGTCATTCTTAAAAGTGGGAACTACAACCCAAACTTGCAATTTTAATTACATATAGCAGAAATATAATGGGAATTCTCTAAAAAAACTTGTTTCTACAACTTGTTCTTTCCCATTTTAATGAATAATCTACACAGTATTTATCTAATCTCAATTTCAACCTACTCGTCAACTTTTCATCAAGAACCTTTGTAAATGAGAAGCACATTTTACTTACAAATTTTTAAAAGAAAACCAATGGTTTCACTGGGGATCGAACCCAGGACCTTCTGCGTGTAAAGCAGACGTGATAACCACTACACTATGAAACCTCACTAGATGTTTACCTTTGTGGCATACCATCAGAAAAATAGACCTCAACATGGCCAGTATTTATGCACGAACCTTTTGTCAAATACTGGTTATATCATTATTCAAGTTCATACACATTGCCGTAGATTTATTGATATTTAGCTTGAAATTTGAGATAGCAGAGTATCTGTCGATCTCAAACATTAAAAATTTTAAAGACGGCTCAGGAGCTGACAGCGTAAGTAACGCGTTATCCGCATAGAGAGATATTTTAGCATTCAACGAATTGGTTTGTACACCTTTTATTAATGCATTGTTCCTAATGTTAATAGCCAATGGCTCAATAGACAAGATATACAACAGAGGAGAAAGAGGGCATCCCTGTCGCGTGCCATTTTTGAGTGCAAACCACCCTGCTGTGATGTTCGGACCCACAGTTCTGGCAGAAGGAGAAGAGTAGAGAGCCATAATGGCGTTTTGTATCCAGCCCGTAAGGCCGAAAGCCTTAAGGGCTTCACTAAGATAGCCCCACCCGACCCTGTCAAATGCTTTCTCGGCATCTAATGACAGGGTCAGGAGTCGAAGCTCATTTCTATTGGCCCAATCTATAATGTCAATTATTCTCCTGGTATTGTTGGACGCTAACCTGCCTGGGACAAATCCAATTTGATCAGGGTGAATCAGTGAGGAAATAATTTTCTTAATTCTGTCGGCAATTATTGCCGCATATAGCTTCATATCTGTGTTGATTAACGCTATGGGTCTATAATTACCGGGATCAGAACTTAATTTATTTTGTTTCAATATTGGGATAATATTCGCCTGCAACAATTCAGATGGAAAAGATTTATTTAGGGCTATTTGATTGAACATTTCTGTTAAGGGATTAATTAATAGAGGCTGCATCTGTCTATAATACATATTCGTAAAGCCATCTGGTCCCGGAGTTTTGTTAGTAGGAAGTCTATTTATTTGCAATTTGACTTCATCCACCGAAATGGTCCTATTTAAAATTATTAGATCTTGCGATGTAACTTTAGGAATCTGGGTACAGGCTAGATAATTTTGAATATCGTTTAAATTAGGAGACAGTTTGAGATTGTATAGATCCTCATAAAATTGATTAAATCTCTCCCCAATTGCAGAAGGTGTCGAATAGATCTTTTGTCCATCTGTCAATTGTTCGACTATTTTTTGCGTAATGATTTTGCAGTCTTTTTGTCAAATTTTTATTTGCCCTGTTTCCAGTATAATAATTATTTAATTTTAGTTTGTGAATATTTAATTTGATTTTTTGTTCAACCTTCAAATTAATCTGTTTTTTTAAAGTGTTTAGCTTGGTTTTTAATACTATAGATGGCTTCTGTTTATTAAGTTTAGATATATTATAAAACTCGATGTATAAATCGGTCAGGGTCTTACCATTGAGGATCCTCATTTTATGGGCTAATTTAATTAAGTAACCACGCATAACGGCTTTGTGTGTACACCAATTATTTGCCGGTGTTGTATCAGAGGAACTGTTTTCTAGCCAGAAATTATTTAATAATTGAATTAATTCCTTTTTATTCTTTGCGTCATTAAGAAGAGCATCATTTAGTCTCCATGTAGTACGGGCCATAGGGGATTTATTTCCAAGATCCATTAGTATGAGGCTGTGGTCTGACCATAGACTCTCTCTGATTTCAATTGAGTTGCACAAAGATATTGAATTTGCGTCAAGGAGACAAAAATCAATGCGTGCATACGTACCATGCACACATGATTGGTGAGAATAGTCTTTATCAGTGGGATGTAATAGTCTCCATATATCATGGATATTATATTGTTTAGAAATATTGTAAAGTCTTTTAGCCTGTTTAATAGTTCTTTTATCACAAAGTTTTTTAGAGATATGCGTCTTATCCATTTTAGGATCCCATACGCAATTAAAATCCCCCGCTATAATTAGATGTCCCTTGGATACTTTATCGACTCGGTCCATTATGGTCGCAAATTTAGTCATAGGATCAACATTCGGGAGATAGACATTAACAAGAGTGTAAGTCACTTTATCAATAATGCAAACAATAATTATGGATCTAGCTTCTGGATCTAATTCAATATATTTAATTTCCAAATCTATATTACAATTAAACACAACTGCAACACCTCTTTTTTGTTATCTCTTAGTGAGGCGTGGACAATATTAGAGTATTTATGCCCTCCCCATCTTTGTTTGATATGTTTAAGCCAATGAGTTTCTTGTAAGAATGCCACCTGCACATTATGCTCATTAAGAGTATTATATAGTCTTCTCCTTTTTTTATTATTATTCATGCCCTGGACATTCAGCGATAAAAACCTAAGCATCTGGAGTTATCGGAGATTGCACATATATTATACTATTCGAAGCCCCGATATTTGGAGGCAAAAAAGCTTTAGTATCATTAAATAAAATAACTTTATCAAGGATATCGTATGCTCTAAAAAAAAAGGACAAAAAAAGAACACCCATAGAAAAACACAACAACAAACATATTGCGCCTAGTCTCGCCGAATGGATTCGTAGTGGATTCAGCGTCAATACACAACATAAAACAAACTTAAAAAGAACGTAGTTCTTTTTTCTCTTTTTTAACCCGTAGATTTCTGATTACAATAGAGATCCACGGAAACAGTGTAGTAGCACTACACCAAGAGGGGCAACCCATCGAGAGGCAAGGGGAAAGAAAAAAAAAAAGGAAAAAGGCAGCCTCATAGGATCATGCTATTTCTAATAGATAGAGAATAAACAAAAATAACCTCGTCTAGTGTCACAAGTCGACAAGATTCCGATTGTTTCAATTAATTTCAAACAAGATAAGCACAATTACGTATCAGCCTTTATTTTGTGCCGCTATACATCCGAGTGGCATAGTGTACGGACACCTAGTGCTAGATTGTCCGTTTACACCTGCCACTCGGAAGTGGTTAGGCAAAACCTTGCACTTCTTAAAAATAGTAAATAGTGATAGTAATAATAGAGGGAAAAGAAAAAAAAAAAAAAAGAATTTTTTTTTTTTTTATATCAAACCCATGTGTCATTATATTACATGATGTTATCTGTGGATAGGCCAGATATCCTTAGATGGTTTATCCCCAAATTTAAGCCATAACCATAGATCAGGTTATTCTATAATAGAGCTATTAGATATACTATGTTATGATCATCACCGCGGAACAGTATCCATTGATATAGATTTGTAAGATCCTAGCATCTCAGTGTGTAGATATATTCTGTTTTATCAAAATATCTGTGGATAAGCCACATATCCTCATCGAAAGCACAATATATACATTGTGCACCACCGTCGATGAGTCGACCGTAATAATTAAGTTGTTCTATGGTGACACCATTACGCACAATATATCGTATTTAGCACCATACAAAAATATAAACAATATACATACAAAAAAAAAAAAAAAATAATATCAAACCCGTATGTCATAATATTACATTATGTTATCTGTGGATAAACCTCATATCCTCATCAGAACACAATATATACATTGTGTACCACCCTCATTAAATCCACCTTAATAATTAATTTGTTCTATGGTAAAACCATTGCACATACTACATCATATCTAGGACCCTGCAGAAACATCAAACAATATACGAGAGAAAAAAAAAAAAGGAAAAAAAATTTTTCTCCTTTTTTTTTCTATCAAACCCATGTGTCATTTATATTACTTCGTGTCAGAATATCTCCCCACAAACCAGACCCAAATTCTTTATAATAGTGTTAAATTGACTTAATAGTCATTATATAGCGTCTCTCACTTAGCATCTATCTACCCTACATCAAACCTATTACATACATTATTTATCACCTCATTTAGGTCATCCAAAATAGCTAAATTGTTCTGTATGAGTGCAATTACATATATTATCCAATACTCAACCCCGTAGAAAGATATTGATTACAATACCTATAGTAATGGATCGTGCTATTATATTATTTCGACATATCTGTGCATAGACCTCAAAAAATATTTTTACATATCATCTATAATAGTGTTACAGTGGTACAATTAAAGGGACACTCCAGGCACCCAGACCACTTCGGCTCATTGGAGTGGTCTGGGTGCCAACTCCCACTACCCTTAACCCTGCAAGTGTAATTATTGCAGTTTTTTTTAAACTGCAATAATTACCTTGCAGGGTTAAGTCCTCCCCTAGTGGCTGTCTATTAGACAGCCACTAGAGGGACTTCCTGCTTCATAGCACAGGTTTTCTGTGCTAGAGCGTCGCTGGACGTCCTCACGCTGTGTGAGGACCTCCAGCGTCGCTCTATTCCCCATAGGGAAGCATTGAGATTCATTTTCAATGCTTTCCTATGGGGTGCGCTAATGCGCATGCGCGGCATTGCTGCGCATGCGCATTAGGTCTCCTCGGCCGGCGGGCGAGATCAGTCTCGCCCACCGGCCGACGTAAGCAGAAGGAGGAGTGGCGGGGGAGGAGGAAGCAGCGACGTGGGACCTGTCGCTGCCCCTGGTAAGTCACTGAAGGGGTTTTCACCCCTTCAGCAACTGGGGATTGGGGGGTGGGAGGGAGAGGGACCCTCCAGTGCCAGGAAAACGTATCGTTTTCCTGGCACTGGAGTTTCCCTTTAAGCTAATAGGCATTATACAATGCCTGATAATTAGTGTAAAAAGTTCCCAAACCTTACATCAAACAACCAATTTACTTTATATCTATTATTTACACCCTTACTTAGGCCGCAGTAGTTGGTTAAATTATTCTGTAGTAGTGCTGTTACGTATATTATACCATTATCATCCCCGCATGTCAGGAGACTGAGCATCAACCGCCCCGAAAATCTTTCCCATGTCGTTTCTAGTAATATTAATTGGCCTAACAAACCTTAAACCATGTGTATTGGAAAAAAAAAAACCCACCACTAAGTCACATTGTTAAACGACTGCCCTATCTATTAATCATCCTGATTCACCCCCCCCCCCCCCTCCCCCAGACCCCACACAGCGCTCTGGATCTGCTATAGTAGTTTCTTGCCCCTCAACCATTCAAGTAAATCAGAATTTGAATCAAAAGTCTCTCTTTTTTCTTCATGTGTCAGAGACAGCTTTAGGGGATATAGCCACCTATATCTTATGTTATGGGCTCTGAGAATTTGGGTTGCAGAACTAAATAATTTCCTGTTTTGACGAGTTTCATATGATAGATCCCGAAAGACCTGAATATTTTGGAAACGTCCAGAATTGCTTTGCCCAGTTCTGACAGAGTTTAGAATTGATTCTTTGAATTCATAAGAAAAAAAACAAGCAATAATGTCCCTTGGTAGATCTTTCTGAATAGATTGGGGTTTGAATATCCTGTGCAGGGCCGGTGCAAGGATTTTTGGGTACATAGGCGAAGATGTATTTTTCCGCCCCCCCCCCCATTCAAAAATAACATCTTCACCTATGTGCCTCTTAACCAGCCCCTCTCCCCGTCCATTATTGGTCCCTTCCCTACCCTGTCCCTTAGTGTTCTTCTGACAGTCACACACACTCAATGACAAACACAGAGACTCACTGATCTGACACACACACACTGATTGACACTCATTGACAGACACACTGATAGTCACACACAGACTCAATGACAAAGATACTCTCACTGATTTGACAGACACTCACGAACACACACTGACAGACACACACATACACTGACACACTCACATGCAACACTCATACAATCACTCACAGACACACATACACTCACTCACGCACACACTCACAGACACACATACACTCACTCACGCACACACTCAGTCACTCACAGACACACATACACTCACGCACACACTCACAGACACACATACACTCACTCACGCACACACATACACTCACGCACACACTCACAGACACACATACACTCACTCACGCACACACATACACTCACGCACAGACACACATACACTCACTCACACACTCACACACAGTCACTCACAGACACACAGTCACTCACAGTAACACATACACTCACTCACGCACACACACAGAGACACATACTCACAGACACTCACTCACACACACTGACACACACTCACACTCACCCACACAGAGACACATACACACTCACAGACACACAGACACTCACTCACTCACACACACTCACACACAGACACACACACACAGACACACACACACTCACTCACAGACACACACTCACAGACACACACTCACAGACACACAGAGACACATACTCACTCACAGACACTCAAACAGACACACACACACTCACTCACAGACACTCTCACACACACACACTCTAACACAGACACTCTAACACAGACACTCACACACACCGACACTCACACACACAGACACATCACATACATTCACAAATTATTTTAATAAATAAATAATATCCACCCAGCCTCCCTACCTGGAGAGCTGGTGTGGATCATTCCCTGGGGTCCAGTGGGGCTGCTGGGCGGTGTGCGGCAGTGCTGCGATCAGGCGCTGCGAGGGAGCTCTAACCTCTCTGCTCTGCTCCCTCGCGGGCTGTCTGCTGATGCCGCGGGAGCCGGAATATGACGTCATATTCCGGCTCCCGCGGCATCACTAGACAGCGCGCGAGGGAGCAGAGCAGAGAGGTTAGAGCTCCCTCGCAGCGCCTGATCGCAGCACTGCCGCACTGGGGGCGGAGATGGTGGCCGGCAGGAGGGAGAGCTTCCCTCCTGCCGGTCACTGAAATCTTGCGCCCCCGGAGCCGGTGCGCCCTAAGGCGGCCGCCTGTGCCGCCTTATGGACGCGCCGGCCCTGATCCTGTGACACCTTTCTATTATTTGGTCATGTGGGTCGAACCGAATTCCCAGTGTTGCAACAAAGTCCAGCAGAATTTGTTTAGTGTCTTCTTGTCTATCCTTCTCCGGTATATTCCTAAAACGTAAATTCTTACGACGACTACGGTCTTCTAGATCAATTAATTTATTTTCAAGAGCCAAGATCTTGCTTTGGGCCTTCTTATTTTCATCTGTAAGAGATTTAACTTGAAAATCAATTGCTTTAAATTGGTCCTCCATCCTTTGAATATTGACCGAAAGGAGATTTATCTCTTGTTTAAATTCTGTTTTTATTTCTGCCGCAGTCACAGCCAATTCATTCTTTATTTCTTCCAAATGCGATCTTAAAGTAATGCGTAATAAAGTAGGCGTAATTAGATCTTTTTCAATAGTGGTTAACCCCTCGGCTTCACATGCCTCAAGAGTAGAGTCATTAACATTATCTTTCAATTTTGGATTTTTATGATGTTGAGGGGAGAAATAGGTATTCAGTGACTTGTCCTGTGAGACCTCTCTCTTATCCTTTCTTGATGAGGATTTATTATCAGTAGATTTCTTTGAAGCCATATTCAGTTGTATTGTATTGCCACTGCCACGTATATTGTGTGGTATATAGGCAGAAATGAAAAATTAATATAGAGGATATATAAAATTAAAAAGTATAAAATTATAATGTGCCCCACGAGGCTTTAACAATGTCGAGAGCCCCAGCTGCGTTATTCAAAAAAAAAACATGAGTTCTCCCACATGATTAATATGCATACTTGCAACCTTAAACAGCAATGATAACCTGAAAACGTTTAGGAGAGCTCTCAACTTCTCGTTTGGACAGGTTCTTAGGGATAAAAAACCACAATCCTTGTCACTCTGAGAAGTAAACCAGATATGAAGTCATTGACAGAAGGGTAAAAAAAAAACCTCATAAAACACAGATGAGGAAGATTAGATTTGTTTTGACTGATTCTGCCGAATGTTCCAAAAAAAAAAAAAAAAAAAGACTGGAGTAAGAAAATCGCAGTTAAAGAAGATATATCCAAGTTTCTGTCTCAGGAGATGAACAGGGTAATACCCATGTTGGTCCTTAGGGACTAAGCAGCCCAGTTCATTCCAGTAGTCTTTAATACCATATTATAACAAATTTATGGCAAAAAAAAAAAAAAAAAGCGGCCACGAGGAAAATCTAAAGTACCTTCACTTGAGAAGAGAGAAGTCTCACACAAGGCAGAACTACAGCAAAGACAAACTGCCGTTATAGCATGCTGAGTTGAGGGCTGAGTTGAGGGGAGGGGGATCTGTGTGTATGCCTCCTAGGATGAACCATCAAGGCTGACGCGGGGATGCCGACAGGAATGCAGACGCCTCATCGGAGAGCGGCCGCTTCAAAGCCCGCCATCGCCCGCCATCCCCCTCGCCGGCAGATGCCCCTCCTCTTCCGTCACGACGATACCGCATGTGGGCACGTCCACACGTCAGCACGTCATAACGCACCCGTCTCTTGCCCTCCACACAGAAAAATAGACCTCAACATGGCCAACTTTTGAATTAAAATGGTCAACATTTTAATTACATATAGCAGAAATAATGGGAATTCTCTAGAAAATATTGTTTCTACAACTTGTTCTTTCCCATTTTAATGAATAATCTACACAGTATTTATCTAATCTCAATTTCAACCTACTCGTCAACTTTTCATCAAGAACCTTTGTAAATGAGAAGCACACTTTACTTACAAATTTTTAAAAGAAAACCAACGGTTTCACTGGGGATCGAACCCAGGACCTTCTGCGTGTAAAGCAGACGTGATAACCACTACACTATGAAACCACACTAGATGTTTAATTTTGTGGCATACCATCAGAAAAATAGACCTCAACATGGCCAACATTTGAATTAAAATGGTCAACATTTTAATTACATATAGCAGAAATATAATGGGAATTCTCTAAAAAATATTGTTTCTACAACTTGTTCTTTCCCATTTTAATGAATAATCTACACAGTATTTATCTAATCTCAATTTCAACCTACTCGTCAACTTTTCATCAAGAACCTTTGTAAATGAGAAGCACACTTTACTTACAAATTTTTAAAAGAAAACCAATGGTTTCACTGGGGATCGAACCCAGGACCTTCTGCGTGTAAAGCAGACGTGATAACCACTACACTATGAAACCTCACTAGATGTTCAATTTTGTGGCATACCATCAGAAATATAGACCTCAACATGGCCAGTATTTATGCACGAACCTTTTGTCAAATACTGGTTATATCAGCATTTTAAAAAACAATGCATTCTTTACACTTTTGCCTGGAGTTCAGCAAATGTTACATGCAACTTTTATATAACTCTATGTATTTTAATGGATAGCGAGTGTGTATGGTCATTAATACATTTTTAGGAATAAGCACATCTGAAGAATCACTGTAAATCCACCTAAACATTGTCAGTTTGAATACATGAGCTTGGAAATTCAAAGTCTCTTTCCTCTTTTTCAATTGTTATTTCAGGAAGCTTTGGATATATTTATTATTGATTGTATTTTTTTAGCTCATTCGGTCATTCTTAAAAGTGGGAACTACAACCCAAACTTGCAATTTTAATTACATATAGCAGAAATATAATGGGAATTCTCTAAAAAAAACTTGTTTCTACAACTTGTTCTTTCCCATTTTAATGAATAATCTACACAGTATTTATCTAATCTCAATTTCAACCTACTCGTCAACTTTTCATCAAGAACCTTTGTAAATGAAAAGCACACTTTTTCGAACCCAGGACCTCCGGCGTGTAAAGCAGACGTGATAACCACTACACTATGAAACCTCACTAGATGTTCAATTTTGTGGCATACCATCAGAAATATAGACCTCAATATGGCCAGTATTTATGCATGAACCTTTTGTCAAATACTGGTTATATCAGCATTTTAAAAAACAATGCATTCTTTACACTTTTGCCTGGAGTTCAGCAAATGTTACATGCAACTTTTATATAACTCTATGTATTTTAATGGATAGTGAGTGTGTATGGTCATTAATACATTTTTAGGAATAAGCACATCTGAAGAATCACTGTAAATCCACCTGAGCCTTGTCAGTTTAAATACATGAGCTTGGAAATTCAAAGTCTCTTTCCTCTTTTTCAATTGTTATTTCAGGAAGCTTTGGATATATTTTATTATTGATTGTATTTTTTTAGCTCATTCGGTCATTCTTAAAAGTGGGAACTACAACCCAAACTTGCAATTTTAATTACATATAGCAGAAATATAATGGGAATTCTCTAAAAAATACTTGTTTCTACAACTTGTTCTTTCCCATTTTAATGAATAATCTACACAGTATTTATCTAATCTCAATTTCAACCTACTCGTCAACTTTTCATCAAGAACCTTTGTAAATGAGAAGCACATTTTACTTACAAATTTTTAAAAGTATACCAATGGTTTCACTGGGGATCGAACCCAGGACCTTCTGCGTGTAAAGCACACGTGATAACCACTACACTATGAAACCTCACTAGATGTTCAATTTTGTGGCATACCATCAGAAAAATAGACCTCAACATGGCCAGTATTTATGCACGAACCTTTTGTCAAATACTGGTTATATCAGCATTTTAAAAAACAATGCGTTCTTTACACTTTTACCTGGAGTTCAGAAAATGTTACATGCAACTTTTATATAACTCTATGTATTTTAATGGATAGCGAGTGTGGATGGTCATTAATACATTTTTAGGAATAAGCACATCTGAAAAATAAGTGTAAATCCACCTGAGCATTGTCAGTTTGAATACATGAGCTTGGAAATTCAAAGTCTCTTACCTCTTTTTCAATTGTTATTTCAGGAAGCTTTGGATATATTGTATTATTGATTGTATTTTTTTAGCTCATTCGGTCATTCTTAAAAGTGGGAACTACAACCCAAACTTGCAATTTTAATTACATATAGCAGAAATATAATGGGAATTCTCTAAAAAATATTGTTTCTACAACTTTTTCTTTCCCATTTTAATGAATAATCTACACAGTATTTATCTAATCTCAATTTCAACCTACTCGTCAACTTTTCATCAAGAACCTTTGTAAATGAGAAGCACATTTTACTTACAAATTTTTAAAAGTATACCAATGGTTTCACTGGGGATCGAAGCCAGGACCTTCTGCGTGTAAAGCAGACATGATAACCACTACACTATGAAACCTCACTAGATGTTTAATTTTGTGGCATACCATCAGAAAAATAGACCTCAACATGGCCAGTATTTATGCACGAACCTTTTGTCAAATACTGGTTATATCAGCATTTTAAAAAACAATGCATTCTTTACACTTTTACCTGGAGTTCAGCAAATGTTACATGCAACTTTTATATAACTCTATGTATTTTAATGGATAGCGAGTGTGGATGGTCATTAATACATTTTTAGGAATAAGCACATCTGAAAAATAACTGTAAATCCACCTGAGGATTGTCAGTTTGAATACATGAGCTTGGAAATTCAAAGTCTCTTACCTCTTTTTCAATTGTTATTTCAGGAAGCTTTGGATATATTGTATTATTGATTGTATTTTTTTAGCTCATTCGGTCATTCTTAAAAGTGGGAACTACAACCCAAACTTGCAATTTTAATTACATATAGCAGAAATATAATGGGAATTCTCTAAAAAATATTGTTTCTACAACTTGTTCTTTCCCATTTTAATGAATAATCTACACAGTATTTATCTAATCTCAATTTCAACCTACTCGTCAACTTTTCATCAAGAACCTTTGTAAATGAGAAGCACACTTTACTTACAAATTTTTAAAAGAAAACCAATGGTTTCACTAGGGATCGAACCCAGGACCTTCTGCGTGTAAAGCAGACGTGATAACCACTACACTATGAAACCTCACTAGATGTTTAATTTTGTGGCATACCATCAGAAAAATAGACCTCAACATGGCCAGTATTTATGCACGAACCTTTTGTCAAATACTGGTTATATCAGCATTTTAAAAAACAATGCATTCTTTATACTTTTGCCTGGAGTTCATCAAATGTTACATGCAACTGTTATATAACTCTATGTATTTTAATGGATAGCGAGTGTGTATGGTCATTAATACATTTTTAGGAATAAGCACATCTGAAGAATCACTGTAAATCCACCTGAGCATTGTCAGTTTGAATACATGAACTTGGAAATTCAAAGTCTCTTTCCTCTTTTTCAATTGTTATTTCAGGAAGCTTTGGATATATTGTATTATTGATTGTATTTTTTTAGCTCATTCGGTCATTCTTAAAAGTGGGAACTACAACCCAAACTTGCAATTTTAATTACATATAGCAGAAATATAATGGGAATTCTCTAAAAAAAACTTGTTTCTACAACTTGTTCTTTCCCATTTTAATGAATAATCTACACAGTATTTATCTAATCTCAATTTCAACCTACTCGTCAACTTTTCATCAAGAACCTTTGTAAATGAGAAGCACATTTTACTTACAAATTTTTAAAAGTATACCAATGGTTTCACTGGGGATCGAACCCAGGACCTTCTGCGTGTAAAGCACACGTGATAACCACTACACTATGAAACCTCACTAGATGTTCAATTTTGTGGCATACCATCAGAAATATAGACCTCAACATGGCCAGTATTTATGCACGAACCTTTTGTCAAATACTGGTTATATCAGCATTTTAAAAAACAATGCATTCTTTACACTTTTGCCTGGAGTTCAGCAAATGTTACATGCAACTTTTATATAACTCTATGTATTTTAATGGATAGCGAGTGTGGATGGTCATTAATACATTTTTAGGAATAAGCACATCTGAAGAATCACTGTAAATCCACCTGAGCATTGTCAGTTTGAATACATGAACTTGGAAATTCAAAGTCTCTTTCCTCTTTTTCAATTGTTATTTCAGGAAGCTTTGGATATATTTATTATTGATTGTATTTTTTTAGCTCATTCGGTCATTCTTAAATTGGGAACCACAACCCAAACTTGCAATTTTAATTACATATAGCAGAAATATAATGGGAATTCTCTAAAAAAAAATGTCTACAACTTGTTCAACTTGTTCTTTTTATCTAATCGCAATTTCAACCTACTCGTCAACTTTTCATCAAGAACCTTTGTAAATGAGAAGCACACTTTCCTTACAAATTTTTAAAAGAAAACCAATGGTTTCACTGGGGATCGAACCCAGGACCTTCTGCGTGTAAAGCAGACGTGATAACCACTACACTATGAAACCTCACTAGATGTTCAATTTTGTGGCATACCATCAGAAATATAGACCTCAACATGGCCAGTATTTATGCACGAACCTTTTGTCAAATACTGGTTATATCAGCATTTTAAAAAACAATGCATTCTTTACACTTTTGCCTGGAGTTCAGCAAATGTTACATGCAACTTTTATATAACTCTATGTATTTTAATGGATAGCGAGTGTGGATGGTCATTAATACATTTTTAGGAATAAGCACATCTGAAGAATCACTGTAAATCCACCTGAGCCTTGTCAGTTTAAATACCTGAGCTTGGAAATTCAAAGTCTCTTTCCTATTTTTCAATTGTTATTTCAGGAAGCTTTGGATATATTTTATTATTGACTGTATTTTTTTAGCTCATTCGGTCATTCTTAAAAGTGGGAACTACAACCCAAACTTGCAATTTTAATTACATATAGCAGAAATATAATGGGAATTCTCTAAAAAATACTTGTTTCTACAACTTGTTCTTTCCCATTTTAATGAATAATCTACACAGTATTTATCTAATCTAAATTTCAACCTACTCATCAACTTTTCATCAAGAACCTTTGTAAATGAAAAGCACACTTTACTTACAAATTTTTAAAAGTATACCAATGGTTTCACTGGGGATCGAACCCAGGACCTTCTGCGTGTAAAGCAGACGTGATAACCACTACACTATGAAACCTCAATTGATGTTTAATTTTGTGGCATACCATCAGAAATATAGACCTCAACATGGCCAGTATTTATGCACGAACCTTTTGTCAAATACTGGTTATATCAGCATTTTAAAAAACAATGCATTCTTTACACTTTTGCCTGGAGTTCATCAAATGTTACATGCAACTGTTATATAACTCTATGTATTTTAATGGATAGCGAGTGTGTATGGTCATTAATACATTTTTAGGAATAAGCACATCTGAAGAATCACTGTAAATCCACCTGAGCATTGTCAGTTTGAATACATGAACTTGGAAATTCAAAGTCTCTTTCCTCTTTTTCAATTGTTATTTCAGGAAGCTTTGGATATATTTATTATTGATTGTATTTTTTTAGCTCATTCTGTCATTATTAAAAGTGGGAACCACAACCCAAACTTGCAATTTTAATTACATATAGCAGAAATATAATGGGAATTCTCTAAAAAAAACTTGTTTCTACAACTTGTTCTTTCCCATTTTAATGAATAATCTACACAGTATTTATCTAATCTCAATTTCAACCTACTCGTCAACTTTTCATCAAGAACCTTTGTAAATGAGAAGCACATTTTACTTACAAATTTTTAAAAGTATACCAATGGTTTCACTGGGGATCGAACCCAGGACCTTCTGCGTGTAAAGCACACGTGATAACCACTACACTATGAAACCTCACTAGATGTTCAATTTTGTGGCATACCATCAGAAATATAGACCTCAACATGGCCAGTATTTATGCACAAACCTTTTGTCAAATACTGGTTATATCAGCATTTTAAAAAACAATGCATTCTTTACACTTTTGCCTGGAGTTCAGCAAATGTTACATGCAACTTTTATATAACTCTATGTATTTTAATGGATAGCGAGTGTGTATGGTCATTAATACATTTTTAGGAATAAGCACATCTGAAGAATCACTGTAAATCCACCTGAGCCTTGTCAGTTTAAATACATGAGCTTGGAAATTCAAAGTCTCTTACCTCTTTTTCAATTGTTATTTCAGGAAGCTTTGGATATATTTATTATTGATTGTATTTTTTTAGCTCATTCGGTCATTCTTAAAAGTGGGAACCACAACCCAAACTTGCAATTTTAATTACATATAGCAGAAATATAATGGGAATTCTCTAAAAAAAAAATGTCTACAACTTGTTCAACTTGTTCTATTTATCTAATCGCAATTTCAACCTACTCGTCAACTTTTCATCAAGAACCTTTGTAAATGAGAAGCACACTTTACTTACAAATTTTTAAAAGAAAACCAATGGTTTCAACTGGGGATCGAACCCAGGACCTTCGGCGTGTAAAGCAGACGTGATAACCACTACACTATGAAACCTCACTAGATGTTCAATTTTGTGGCATACCATCAGAAATATAGACCTCAATATGGCCAGTATTTATGCACGAACCTTTTGTCAAATACTGGTTATATCAGCATTTTAAAAATACTGGTTATATCAGCATTTTAAAAAACAATGCATTCTTTACACTTTTGCCTGGAGTTCAGCAAATGTTACATGCAACTTTTATATAACTCTATGTATTTTAATGGATAGCGAGTGTGTATGGTCATTAATACATTTTTAGGAATAAGCACATCTGAAGAATCACTGTAAATCCACCTGAGCCTTGTCAGTTTAAATACATGAGCTTGGAAATTCAAAGTCTCTTTCCTCTTTTTCAATTGTTATTTCAGGAAGCTTTGGATATATTTTATTATTGATTGTATTTTTTTAGCTCATTCGGTCATTCTTAAAAGTGGGATCGAACCCAGGACCTTCGGCGTGTAAAGCAGACGTGATAACCACTACACTATGAAACCTCACTAGATGTTCAATTTTGTGGCATACCATCAGAAATATAGACCTCAATATGGCCAGTATTTATGCACGAACCTTTTGTCAAATACTGGTTATATCAGCATTTTAAAAATACTGGTTATATCAGCATTTTAAAAAACAATGCATTCTTTACACTTTTGCCTGGAGTTCAGCAAATGTTACATGCAACTTTTATATAACTCTATGTATTTTAATGGATAGCGAGTGTGTATGGTCATTAATACATTTTTAGGAATAAGCACATCTGAAGAATCACTGTAAATCCACCTGAGCCTTGTCAGTTTAAATACATGAGCTTGGAAATTCAAAGTCTCTTTCCTCTTTTTCAATTGTTATTTCAGGAAGCTTTGGATATATTTTATTATTGATTGTATTTTTTTAGCTCATTCGGTCATTCTTAAAAGTGGGAACTACAACCCAAACTTGCAATTTTAATTACATATAGCAGAAATATAATGGGAATTCTCTAAAAAATACTTGTTTCTACAACTTGTTCTTTCCCATTTTAATGAATAATCTACACAGTATTTATCTAATCTCAATTTCAACCTACTCGTCAACTTTTCATCAAGAACCTTTGTAAATGAGAAGCACATTTTACTTACAAATTTTTAAAAGTATACCAATGTTTTCACTGGGGATAGAACCCAGGACCTTCTGCGTGTAAAGCAGACGTGATAACCACTACACTATGAAACCTCACTAGATGTTTAATTTTGTGGCATACCATCAGAAATATAGACCTCAACATGGCCAGTATTTATGCACGAACCTTTTGTCAAATACTGGTTATATCAGCATTTTAAAAAACAATGCGTTCTTTACACTTTTACCTGGAGTTCAGAAAATGTTACATGCAACTTTTATATAACTCTATGTATTTTAATGGATAGCGAGTGTGGATGGTCATTAATACATTTTTAGGAATAAGCACATCTGAAAAATAAGTGTAAATCCACCTGAGCATTGTCAGTTTGAATACATGAGCTTGGAAATTCAAAGTCTCTTACCTCTTTTTCAATTGTTATTTCAGGAAGCTTTGGATATATTTATTATTGATTGTATTTTTTTAGCTCATTCGGTCATTCTTAAAAGTGGGAACCACAACCCAAACTTGCAATTTTAATTACATATAGCAGAAATATAATGGGAATTCTCTAAAAAAAAAATGTCTACAACTTGTTCAACTTGTTCTATTTATCTAATCGCAATTTCAACCTACTCGTCAACTTTTCATCAAGAACCTTTGTAAATGAGAAGCACACTTTCCTTACAAATTTTTAAAAGAAAACCAATGGTTTCACTGGGGATCGAACCCAGGACCTTCGGCGTGTAAAGCAGACGTGATAACCACTACACTATGAAACCTCACTAGATGTTCAATTTTGTGGCATACCATCAGAAAAATAGACCTCAACATGGCCAGTATTTATGCACGAACCTTTTGTCAAATACTGGTTATATCAGCATTTTAAAAAACAATGCGTTCTTTACACTTTTACCTGGAGTTCAGAAAATGTTACATGCAACTTTTATATAACTCTATGTATTTTAATGGATAGCGAGTGTGGATGGTCATTAATACATTTTTAGGAATAAGCACATCTGAAAAATAAGTGTAAATCCACCTGAGCATTGTCAGTTTGAATACATGAGCTTGGAAATTCAAAGTCTCTTACCTCTTTTTCAATTGTTATTTCAGGAAGCTTTGGATATATTGTATTATTGATTGTATTTTTTTAGCTCATTCGGTCATTCTTAAAAGTGGGAACTACAACCCAAACTTGCAATTTTAATTACATATAGCAGAAATATAATGGGAATTCTCTAAAAAATATTGTTTCTACAACTTTTTCTTTCCCATTTTAATGAATAATCTACACAGTATTTATCTAATCTCAGTTTCAACCTACTCGTCAACTTTTCATCAAGAACCTTTGTAAATGAGAAGCACATTTTACTTACAAATTTTTAAAAGTATACCAATGGTTTCACTGGGGATCGAAGCCAGGACCTTCTGCGTGTAAAGCAGACGTGATAACCACTACACTATGAAACCTCACTAGATGTTTAATTTTGTGGCATACCATCAGAAAAATAGACCTCAACATGGCCAGTATTTATGCACGAACCTTTTGTCAAATACTGGTTATATCAGCATTTTAAAAAACAATGCATTCTTTACACTTTTACCTGGAGTTCAGCAAATGTTACATGCAACTTTTATATAACTCTATGTATTTTAATGGATAGCGAGTGTGGATGGTCATTAATACATTTTTAGGAATAAGCACATCTGAAAAATAACTGTAAATCCACCTGAGGATTGTCAGTTTGAATACATGAGCTTGGAAATTCAAAGTCTCTTACCTCTTTTTCAATTGTTATTTCAGGAAGCTTTGGATATATTGTATTATTGATTGTATTTTTTTAGCTCATTCGGTCATTCTTAAAAGTGGGAACTACAACCCAAACTTGCAATTTTAATTACATATAGCAGAAATATAATGGGAATTCTCTAAAAAATATTGTTTCTACAACTTGTTCTTTCCCATTTTAATGAATAATCTACACAGTATTTATCTAATCTCAATTTCAACCTACTCGTCAACTTTTCATCAAGAACCTTTGTAAATGAGAAGCACACTTTACTTACAAATTTTTAAAAGAAAACCAATGGTTTCACTAGGGATCGAACCCAGGACCTTCTGCGTGTAAAGCAGACGTGATAACCACTACACTATGAAACCTCACTAGATGTTTAATTTTGTGGCATACCATCAGAAAAATAGACCTCAACATGGCCAGTATTTATGCACGAACCTTTTGTCAAATACTGGTTATATCAGCATTTTAAAAAACAATGCATTCTTTATACTTTTGCCTGGAGTTCATCAAATGTTTCATGCAACTGTTATATAACTCTATGTATTTTAATGGATAGCGAGTGTGTATGGTCATTAATACATTTTTAGGAATAAGCACATCTGAAGAATCACTGTAAATCCACCTGAGCATTGTCAGTTTGAATACATGAACTTGGAAATTCAAAGTCTCTTTCCTCTTTTTCAATTGTTATTTCAGGAAGCTTTGGATATATTGTATTATTGATTGTATTTTTTTAGCTCATTCGGTCATTCTTAAAAGTGGGAACTACAACCCAAACTTGCAATTTTAATTACATATAGCAGAAATATAATGGGAATTCTCTAAAAAAAACTTGTTTCTACAACTTGTTCTTTCCCATTTTAATGAATAATCTACACAGTATTTATCTAATCTCAATTTCAACCTACTCGTCAACTTTTCATCAAGAACCTTTGTAAATGAGAAGCACATTTTACTTACAAATTTTTAAAAGTATACCAATGGTTTCACTGGGGATCGAACCCAGGACCTTCTGCGTGTAAAGCACACGTGATAACCACTACACTATGAAACCTCACTAGATGTTCAATTTTGTGGCATACCATCAGAAATATAGACCTCAACATGGCCAGTATTTATGCACGAACCTTTTGTCAAATACTGGTTATATCAGCATTTTAAAAAACAATGCATTCTTTACACTTTTGCCTGGAGTTCAGCAAATGTTACATGCAACTTTTATATAACTCTATGTATTTTAATGGATAGCGAGTGTGGATGGTCATTAATACATTTTTAGGAATAAGCACATCTGAAGAATCACTGTAAATCCACCTGAGCATTGTCAGTTTGAATACATGAGCTTGGAAATTCAAAGTCTCTTTCCTCTTTTTCAATTGTTATTTCAGGAAGCTTTGGATATATTTATTATTGATTGTATTTTTTTAGCTCATTCGGTCATTCTTAAATTGGGAACCACAACCCAAACTTGCAATTTTAATTACATATAGCAGAAATATAATGGGAATTCTCTAAAAAAAAATGTCTACAACTTGTTCAACTTGTTCTTTTTATCTAATCGCAATTTCAACCTACTCGTCAACTTTTCATCAAGAACCTTTGTAAATGAGAAGCACACTTTCCTTACAAATTTTTAAAAGAAAACCAATGGTTTCACTGGGGATCGAACCCAGGACCTTCTGCGTGTAAAGCAGACGTGATAACCACTACACTATGAAACCTCACTAGATGTTCAATTTTGTGGCATACCATCAGAAATATAGACCTCAACATGGCCAGTATTTATGCACGAACCTTTTGTCAAATACTGGTTATATCAGCATTTTAAAAAACAATGCATTCTTTACACTTTTGCCTGGAGTTCAGCAAATGTTACATGCAACTTTTATATAACTCTATGTATTTTAATGGATAGCGAGTGTGGATGGTCATTAATACATTTTTAGGAATAAGCACATCTGAAGAATCACTGTAAATCCACCTGAGCCTTGTCAGTTTAAATACCTGAGCTTGGAAATTCAAAGTCTCTTTCCTATTTTTCAATTGTTATTTCAGGAAGCTTTGGATATATTTTATTATTGACTGTATTTTTTTAGCTCATTCGGTCATTCTTAAAAGTGGGAACTACAACCCAAACTTGCAATTTTAATTACATATAGCAGAAATATAATGGGAATTCTCTAAAAAAAACTTGTTTCTACAACTTGTTCTTTCCCATTTTAATGAATAATCTACACAGTATTTATCTAATCTAAATTTCAACCTACTCATCAACTTTTCATCAAGAACCTTTGTAAATGAAAAGCACACTTTACTTACAAATTTTTAAAAGTATACCAATGGTTTCACTGGGGATCGAACCCAGGACCTTCTGCGTGTAAAGCAGACGTGATAACCACTACACTATGAAACCTCAATTGATGTTTAATTTTGTGGCATACCATCAGAAATATAGACCTCAACATGGCCAGTATTTATGCACGAACCTTTTGTCAAATACTGGTTATATCAGCATTTTAAAAAACAATGCATTCTTTACACTTTTGCCTGGAGTTCATCAAATGTTACATGCAACTGTTATATAACTCTATGTATTTTAATGGATAGCGAGTGTGTATGGTCATTAATACATTTTTAGGAATAAGCACATCTGAAGAATCACTGTAAATCCACCTGAGCATTGTCAGTTTGAATACATGAACTTGGAAATTCAAAGTCTCTTTCCTCTTTTTCAATTGTTATTTCAGGAAGCTTTGGATATATTTATTATTGATTGTATTTTTTTAGCTCATTCTGTCATTATTAAAAGTGGGAACCACAACCCAAACTTGCAATTTTAATTACATATAGCAGAAATATAATGGGAATTCTCTAAAAAAAACTTGTTTCTACAACTTGTTCTTTCCCATTTTAATGAATAATCTACACAGTATTTATCTAATCTCAATTTCAACCTACTCGTCAACTTTTCATCAAGAACCTTTGTAAATGAGAAGCACATTTTACTTACAAATTTTTAAAAGTATACCAATGGTTTCACTGGGGATCGAACCCAGGACCTTCTGCGTGTAAAGCACACGTGATAACCACTACACTATGAAACCTCACTAGATGTTCAATTTTGTGGCATACCATCAGAAATATAGACCTCAACATGGCCAGTATTTATGCACAAACCTTTTGTCAAATACTGGTTATATCAGCATTTTAAAAAACAATGCATTCTTTACACTTTTGCCTGGAGTTCAGCAAATGTTACATGCAACTTTTATATAACTCTATGTATTTTAATGGATAGCGAGTGTGTATGGTCATTAATACATTTTTAGGAATAAGCACATCTGAAGAATCACTGTAAATCCACCTGAGCCTTGTCAGTTTAAATACATGAGCTTGGAAATTCAAAGTCTCTTTCCTCTTTTTCAATTGTTATTTCAGGAAGCTTTGGATATATTTTATTATTGATTGTATTTTTTTAGCTCATTCGGTCATTCTTAAAAGTGGGAACTACAACCCAAACTTGCAATTTTAATTACATATAGCAGAAATATAATGGGAATTCTCTAAAAAATACTTGTTTCTACAACTTGTTCTTTCCCATTTTAATGAATAATCTACACAGTATTTATCTAATCTCAATTTCAACCTACTCGTCAACTTTTCATCAAGAACCTTTGTAAATGAGAAGCACATTTTACTTACAAATTTTTAAAAGTATACCAATGGTTTCACTGGGGATAGAACCCAGGACCTTCTGCGTGTAAAGCAGACGTGATAACCACTACACTATGAAACCTCACTAGATGTTTAATTTTGTGGCATACCATCAGAAATATAGACCTCAACATGGCCAGTATTTATGCACGAACCTTTTGTCAAATACTGGTTATATCAGCATTTTAAAAAACAATGCGTTCTTTACACTTTTACCTGGAGTTCAGAAAATGTTACATGCGACTTTTATATAACTCTATGTATTTTAATGGATAGCGAGTGTGGATGGTCATTAATACATTTTTAGGAATAAGCACATCTGAAAAATAAGTGTAAATCCACCTGAGCATTGTCAGTTTGAATACATGAGCTTGGAAATTCAAAGTCTCTTACCTCTTTTTCAATTGTTATTTCAGGAAGCTTTGGATATATTTATTATTGATTGTATTTTTTTAGCTCATTCGGTCATTCTTAAAAGTGGGAACCACAACCCAAACTTGCAATTTTAATTACATATAGCAGAAATATAATGGGAATTCTCTAAAAAAAAAATGTCTACAACTTGTTCAACTTGTTCTATTTATCTAATCGCAATTTCAACCTACTCGTCAACTTTTCATCAAGAACCTTTGTAAATGAGAAGCACACTTTACTTACAAATTTTTAAAAGAAAACCAATGGTTTCAACTGGGGATCGAACCCAGGACCTTCGGCGTGTAAAGCAGACGTGATAACCACTACACTATGAAACCTCACTAGATGTTCAATTTTGTGGCATACCATCAGAAATATAGACCTCAATATGGCCAGTATTTATGCACGAACCTTTTGTCAAATACTGGTTATATCAGCATTTTAAAAATACTGGTTATATCAGCATTTTAAAAAACAATGCATTCTTTACACTTTTGCCTGGAGTTCAGCAAATGTTACATGCAACTTTTATATAACTCTATGTATTTTAATGGATAGCGAGTGTGGATGGTCATTAATACATTTTTAGGAATAAGCACATCTGAAGAATCACTGTAAATCCACCTGAGCCTTGTCAGTTTAAATACATGAGCTTGGAAATTCAAAGTCTCTTTCCTCTTTTTCAATTGTTATTTCAGGAAGCTTTGGATATATTTTATTATTGATTGTATTTTTTTAGCTCATTCGGTCATTCTTAAAAGTGGGATCGAACCCAGGACCTTCGGCGTGTAAAGCAGACGTGATAACCACTACACTATGAAACCTCACTAGATGTTCAATTTTGTGGCATACCATCAGAAATATAGACCTCAATATGGCCAGTATTTATGCACGAACCTTTTGTCAAATACTGGTTATATCAGCATTTTAAAAATACTGGTTATATCAGCATTTTAAAAAACAATGCATTCTTTACACTTTTGCCTGGAGTTCAGCAAATGTTACATGCAACTTTTATATAACTCTATGTATTTTAATGGATAGCGAGTGTGTATGGTCATTAATACATTTTTAGGAATAAGCACATCTGAAGAATCACTGTAAATCCACCTGAGCCTTGTCAGTTTAAATACATGAGCTTGGAAATTCAAAGTCTCTTTCCTCTTTTTCAATTGTTATTTCAGGAAGCTTTGGATATATTTTATTATTGATTGTATTTTTTTAGCTCATTCGGTCATTCTTAAAAGTGGGAACTACAACCCAAACTTGCAATTTTAATTACATATAGCAGAAATATAATGGGAATTCTCTAAAAAATACTTGTTTCTACAACTTGTTCTTTCCCATTTTAATGAATAATCTACACAGTATTTATCTAATCTCAATTTCAACCTACTCGTCAACTTTTCATCAAGAACCTTTGTAAATGAGAAGCACATTTTACTTACAAATTTTTAAAAGTATACCAATGTTTTCACTGGGGATAGAACCCAGGACCTTCTGCGTGTAAAGCAGACGTGATAACCACTACACTATGAAACCTCACTAGATGTTTAATTTTGTGGCATACCATCAGAAATATAGACCTCAACATGGCCAGTATTTATGCACGAACCTTTTGTCAAATACTGGTTATATCAGCATTTTAAAAAACAATGCGTTCTTTACACTTTTACCTGGAGTTCAGAAAATGTTACATGCAACTTTTATATAACTCTATGTATTTTAATGGATAGCGAGTGTGGATGGTCATTAATACATTTTTAGGAATAAGCACATCTGAAAAATAAGTGTAAATCCACCTGAGCATTGTCAGTTTGAATACATGAGCTTGGAAATTCAAAGTCTCTTACCTCTTTTTCAATTGTTATTTCAGGAAGCTTTGGATATATTTATTATTGATTGTATTTTTTTAGCTCATTCGGTCATTCTTAAAAGTGGGAACCACAACCCAAACTTGCAATTTTAATTACATATAGCAGAAATATAATGGGAATTCTCTAAAAAAAAAATGTCTACAACTTGTTCAACTTGTTCTATTTATCTAATCGCAATTTCAACCTACTCGTCAACTTTTCATCAAGAACCTTTGTAAATGAGAAGCACACTTTCCTTACAAATTTTTAAAAGAAAACCAATGGTTTCACTGGGGATCGAACCCAGGACCTTCGGCGTGTAAAGCAGACGTGATAACCACTACACTATGAAACCTCACTAGATGTTCAATTTTGTGGCATACCATCAGAAAAATAGACCTCAACATGGCCAGTATTTATGCACGAACCTTTTGTCAAATACTGGTTATATCAGCATTTTAAAAAACAATGCGTTCTTTACACTTTTACCTGGAGTTCAGAAAATGTTACATGCAACTTTTATATAACTCTATGTATTTTAATGGATAGCGAGTGTGGATGGTCATTAATACATTTTTAGGAATAAGCACATCTGAAAAATAAGTGTAAATCCACCTGAGCATTGTCAGTTTGAATACATGAGCTTGGAAATTCAAAGTCTCTTACCTCTTTTTCAATTGTTATTTCAGGAAGCTTTGGATATATTGTATTATTGATTGTATTTTTTTAGCTCATTCGGTCATTCTTAAAAGTGGGAACTACAACCCAAACTTGCAATTTTAATTACATATAGCAGAAATATAATGGGAATTCTCTAAAAAATATTGTTTCTACAACTTTTTCTTTCCCATTTTAATGAATAATCTACACAGTATTTATCTAATCTCAGTTTCAACCTACTCGTCAACTTTTCATCAAGAACCTTTGTAAATGAGAAGCACATTTTACTTACAAATTTTTAAAAGTATACCAATGGTTTCACTGGGGATCGAAGCCAGGACCTTCTGCGTGTAAAGCAGACGTGATAACCACTACACTATGAAACCTCACTAGATGTTTAATTTTGTGGCATACCATCAGAAAAATAGACCTCAACATGGCCAGTATTTATGCACGAACCTTTTGTCAAATACTGGTTATATCAGCATTTTAAAAAACAATGCATTCTTTACACTTTTACCTGGAGTTCAGCAAATGTTACATGCAACTTTTATATAACTCTATGTATTTTAATGGATAGCGAGTGTGGATGGTCATTAATACATTTTTAGGAATAAGCACATCTGAAAAATAACTGTAAATCCACCTGAGGATTGTCAGTTTGAATACATGAGCTTGGAAATTCAAAGTCTCTTACCTCTTTTTCAATTGTTATTTCAGGAAGCTTTGGATATATTGTATTATTGATTGTATTTTTTTAGCTCATTCGGTCATTCTTAAAAGTGGGAACTACAACCCAAACTTGCAATTTTAATTACATATAGCAGAAATATAATGGGAATTCTCTAAAAAATATTGTTTCTACAACTTGTTCTTTCCCATTTTAATGAATAATCTACACAGTATTTATCTAATCTCAATTTCAACCTACTCGTCAACTTTTCATCAAGAACCTTTGTAAATGAGAAGCACACTTTACTTACAAATTTTTAAAAGAAAACCAATGGTTTCACTAGGGATCGAACCCAGGACCTTCTGCGTGTAAAGCAGACGTGATAACCACTACACTATGAAACCTCACTAGATGTTTAATTTTGTGGCATACCATCAGAAAAATAGACCTCAACATGGCCAGTATTTATGCACGAACCTTTTGTCAAATACTGGTTATATCAGCATTTTAAAAAACAATGCATTCTTTACACTTTTGCCTGGAGTTCATCAAATGTTACATGCAACTGTTATATAACTCTATGTATTTTAATGGATAGCGAGTGTGTATGGTCATTAATACATTTTTAGGAATAAGCACATCTGAAGAATCACTGTAAATCCACCTGAGCATTGTCAGTTTGAATACATGAACTTGGAAATTCAAAGTCTCTTTCCTCTTTTTCAATTGTTATTTCAGGAAGCTTTGGATATATTGTATTATTGATTGTATTTTTTTAGCTCATTCGGTCATTCTTAAAAGTGGGAACTACAACCCAAACTTGCAATTTTAATTACATATAGCAGAAATATAATGGGAATTCTCTAAAAAAAAATGTCTACAACTTGTTCAACTTGTTCTTTTTATCTAATCGCAATTTCAACCTACTCGTCAACTTTTCATCAAGAACCTTTGTAAATGAGAAGCACACTTTCCTTACAAATTTTTAAAAGAAAACCAATGGTTTCACTGGGGATCGAACCCAGGACCTTCTGCGTGTAAAGCAAACGTGATAACCACTACACTATGAAACCTCACTAGATGTTCAATTTTGTGGCATGCCATCAGAAATATAGACCTCAACATGGCCAGTATTTATGCACGAACCTTTTGTCAAATACTGGTTATATCAGCATTTTAAAAACAATGCATTCTTTACACTTTTGCCTGGAGTTCATCAAATGTTACATGCAACTGTTATATAACTCTATGTATTTTAATGGATAGCGAGTGTGTATGGTCATTAATACATTTTTAGGAATAAGCACATCTGAAGAATCACTGTAAATCCACCTGAGCATTTTCAGTTTGAATACATGAACTTGGAAATTCAAAGTCTCTTTCCTCTTTTTCAATTGTTATTTCAGGAAGCTTTGGATATATTTATTATTGATTGTATTTTTTTAGCTCATTCTGTCATTATTAAAAGTGGGAACCACAACCCAAACTTGCAATTTTAATTACATATAGCAGAAATATAATGGGAATTCTCTAAAAAAAACTTGTTTGTACAACTTGTTCTTTCCCATTTTAATGAATAATCTACACAGTATTTATCTAATCTCAATTTCAACCTACTCGTCAACTTTTCATCAAGAACCTTTGTAAATGAGAAGCACACTTTACTTACAAATTTTTAAAAGAAAACCAATGGTTTCACTAGGGATCGAACCCAGGACCTTCTGCGTGTAAAGCAGACGTGATAACCACTACACTATGAAACCTCACTAGATGTTTAATTTTGTGGCATACCATCAGAAAAATAGACCTCAACATGGCCAGTATTTATGCACGAACCTTTTGTCAAATACTGGTTATATCAGCATTTTAAAAAACAATGCATTCTTTACACTTTTGCCTGGAGTTCATCAAATGTTACATGCAACTGTTATATAACTCTATGTATTTTAATGGATAGCGAGTGTGTATGGTCATTAATACATTTTTAGGAATAAGCACATCTGAAGAATCACTGTAAATCCACCTGAGCATTGTCAGTTTGAATACATGAACTTGGAAATTCAAAGTCTCTTTCCTCTTTTTCAATTGTTATTTCAGGAAGCTTTGGATATATTGTATTATTGATTGTATTTTTTTAGCTCATTCGGTCATTCTTAAAAGTGGGAACTACAACCCAAACTTGCAATTTTAATTACATATAGCAGAAATATAATGGGAATTCTCTAAAAAAAAATGTCTACAACTTGTTCAACTTGTTCTTTTTATCTAATCGCAATTTCAACCTACTCGTCAACTTTTCATCAAGAACCTTTGTAAATGAGAAGCACACTTTCCTTACAAATTTTTAAAAGAAAACCAATGGTTTCACTGGGGATCGAACCCAGGACCTTCTGCGTGTAAAGCAGACGTGATAACCACTACACTATGAAACCTCACTAGATGTTCAATTTTGTGGCATACCATCAGAAATATAGACCTCAACATGGCCAGTATTTATGCACGAACCTTTTGTCAAATACTGGTTATATCAGCATTTTAAAAAACAATGCATTCTTTACACTTTTGCCTGGAGTTCAGCAAATGTTACATGCAACTTTTATATAACTCTATGTATTTTAATGGATAGCGAGTGTGGATGGTCATTAATACATTTTTAGGAATAAGCACATCTGAAGAATCACTGTAAATCCACCTGAGCCTTGTCAGTTTAAATACCTGAGCTTGGAAATTCAAAGTCTCTTTCCTATTTTTCAATTGTTATTTCAGGAAGCTTTGGATATATTTTATTATTGACTGTATTTTTTTAGCTTATTCGGTCATTCTTAAAAGTGGGAACTACAACCCAAACTTGCAATTTTAATTACATATAGCAGAAATATAATGGGAATTCTCTAAAAAAAACTTGTTTCTACAACTTGTTCTTTCCCATTTTAATGAATAATCTACACAGTATTTATCTAATCTCAATTTCAACCTACTCGTCAACTTTTCATCAAGAACCTTTGTAAATGAAAAGCACACTTTACTTACAAATTTTTAAAAGTATACCAATGGTTTCACTGGGGATCGAACCCAGGACCTTCTGCGTGTAAAGCAGACGTGATAACCACTACACTATGAAACCTCAATAGATGTTCAATTTTGTGGCATACCATCAGAAATATAGACCTCAACATGGCCAGTATTTATGCACGAACCTTTTGTCAAATACTGGTTATATCAGCATTTTAAAAACAATGCATTCTTTACACTTTTGCCTGGAGTTCATCAAATGTTACATGCAACTGTTATATAACTCTATGTATTTTAATGGATAGCGAGTGTGTATGGTCATTAATACATTTTTAGGAATAAGCACATCTGAAGAATCACTGTAAATCCACCTGAGCATTTTCAGTTTGAATACATGAACTTGGAAATTCAAAGTCTCTTTCCTCTTTTTCAATTGTTATTTCAGGAAGCTTTGGATATATTTATTATTGATTGTATTTTTTTAGCTCATTCTGTCATTATTAAAAGTGGGATCCACAACCCAAACTTGCAATTTTAATTACATATAGCAGAAATATAATGGGAATTCTCTAAAAAAAACTTGTTTCTACAACTTGTTCTTTCCCATTTTAATGAATAATCTACACAGTATTTATCTAATCTCAATTTCAACCTACTCGTCAACTTTTCATCAAGAACCTTTGTAAATGAGAAGCACATTTTACTTACAAATTTTTAAAAGTATACCAATGGTTTCACTGGGGATAGAACCCAGGACCTTCTGCGTGTAAAGCAGACGTGATAACCACTACACTATGAAACCTCACTAGATGTTTAATTTTGTGGCATACCATCAGAAAAATAGACCTCAACATGGCCAGTATTTATGCACGAACCTTTTGTCAAATACTGGTTATATCAGCATTTTAAAAAACAATGCGTTCTTTACACTTTTACCTGGAGTTCAGCAAATGTTACATGCAACTTTTATATAACTCTATGTATTTTAATGGATAGCGAGTGTGGATGGTCATTAATACATTTTTAGGAATAAGCACATCTGAAAAATAAGTGTAAATCCACCTGAGCATTGTCAGTTTGAATACATGAGCTTGGAAATTCAAAGTCTCTTACCTCTTTTTCAATTGTTATTTCAGGAAGCTTTGGATATATTGTATTATTGATTGTATTTTTTTAGCTCATTCGGTCATTCTTAAAAGTTGGAACTACAACCCAAACTTGCAATTTTAATTACATATAGCAGAAATATAATGGGAATTCTCTAAAAAATATTGTTTCTACAACTTTTTCTTTCCCATTTTAATGAATAATCTACACAGTATTTATCTAATCTCAATTTCAACCAACTCGTCAACTTTTCATCAAGAACCTTTGTAAATGAGAAGCACATTTTACTTACAAATTTTTAAAAGTATACCAATGGTTTCACTGGGGATCGAAGCCAGGACCTTCTGCGTGTAAAGCAGACGTGATAACCACTACACTATGAAACCTCACTAGATGTTTAATTTTGTGACATACCATCAGAAAAATAGACCTCAACATGGCCAGTATTTATGCACGAACCTTTTGTCAAATACTGGTTATATCAGCATTTTAAAAAACAATGCATTCTTTACACTTTTACCTGGAGTTCAGCAAATGTTACATGCAACTTTTATATAACTCTATGTATTTTAATGGATAGCGAGTGTGGATGGTCATTAATACATTTTTAGGAATAAGCACATCTGAAAAATAACTGTAAATCCACCTGAGCATTGTCAGTTTGAATACATGAGCTTGGAAATTCAAAGTCTCTTACCTCTTTTTCAATTGTTATTTCAGGAAGCTTTGGATATATTGTATTATTGATTGTATTTTTTTAGCTCATTCGGTCATTCTTAAAAGTGGGAACTACAACCCAAACTTGCAATTTTAATTACATATAGCAGAAATATAATGGGAATTCTCTAAAAAATATTGTTTCTACAACTTGTTCTTTCCCATTTTAATGAATAATCTACACAGTATTTATCTAATCTCAATTTCAACCTACTCGTCAACTTTTCATCAAGAACCTTTGTAAATGAGAAGCACACTTTACTTACAAATTTTTAAAAGAAAACCAATGGTTTCACTGGGGATCGAACCCAGGACCTTCTGCGTGTAAAGCAGACATGATAACCACTACACTATGAAACCTCACTAGATGTTCAATTTTGTGGCATACCATCAGAAATATAGACCTCAACATGGCCAGTATTTATGCACGAACCTTTTGTCAAATACTGGTTATATCAGCATTTTAAAAAACAATGCATTCTTTACACTTTTGCCTGGAGTTCATCAAATGTTAAATGCAACTGTTATATAACTCTATGTATTTTAATGGATAGCGAGTGTGTATGGTCATTAATACATTTTTAGGAATAAGCACATCTGAAGAATCACTGTAAATCCACCTGAGCCTTGTCAGTTTAAATACATGAGCTTGGAAATTCAAAGTCTCTTTCCTCTTTTTCAATTGTTATTTCAGGAAGCTTTGGATATATTTTATTATTGATTGTATTTTTTTAGCTCATTCGGTCATTCTTAAAAGTGGGAACTACAACCCAAACTTGCAATTTTAATTACATATAGCAGAAATATAATGGGAATTCTCTAAAAAATATTGTTTCTACAACTTTTTCTTTCCCATTTTAATGAATAATCTACACAGTATTTATCTAATCTCAATTTCAACCAACTCGTCAACTTTTCATCAAGAACCTTTGTAAATGAGAAGCACATTTTACTTACAAATTTTTAAAAGTATACCAATGGTTTCACTGGGGATCGAAGCCAGGACCTTCTGCGTGTAAAGCAGACGTGATAACCACTACACTATGAAACCTCACTAGATGTTTAATTTTGTGGCATACCATCAGAAAAATAGACCTCAACATGGCCAGTATTTATGCACGAACCTTTTGTCAAATACTGGTTATATCAGCATTTTAAAAAACAATGCATTCTTTACACTTTTACCTGGAGTTCAGCAAATGTTACATGCAACTTTTATATAACTCTATGTATTTTAATGGATAGCGAGTGTGGATGGTCATTAATACATTTTTAGGAATAAGCACATCTGAAAAATAACTGTAAATCCACCTGAGCATTGTCAGTTTGAATACATGAGCTTGGAAATTCAAAGTCTCTTACCTCTTTTTCAATTGTTATTTCAGGAAGCTTTGGATATATTGTATTATTGATTGTATTTTTTTAGCTCATTCGGTCATTCTTAAAAGTGGGAACTACAACCCAAACTTGCAATTTTAATTACATATAGCAGAAATATAATGGGAATTCTCTAAAAAATATTGTTTCTACAACTTGTTCTTTCCCATTTTAATGAATAATCTACACAGTATTTATCTAATCTCAATTTCAACCTACTCGTCAACTTTTCATCAAGAACCTTTGTAAATGAGAAGCACACTTTACTTACAAATTTTTAAAAGGAAACCAATGGTTTCACTGGGGATCGAACCCAGGACCTTCTGCGTGTAAAGCAGACATGATAACCACTACACTATGAAACCTCACTAGATGTTCAATTTTGTGGCATACCATCAGAAATATAGACCTCAACATGGCCAGTATTTATGCACGAACCTTTTGTCAAATACTGGTTATATCAGCATTTTAAAAAACAATGCATTCTTTACACTTTTGCCTGGAGTTCATCAAATGTTACATGCAACTGTTATATAACTCTATGTATTTTAATGGATAGCGAGTGTGTATGGTCATTAATACATTTTTAGGAATAAGCACATCTGAAGAATCACTGTAAATCCACCTGAGCCTTGTCAGTTTAAATACATGAGCTTGGAAATTCAAAGTCTCTTTCCTCTTTTTCAATTGTTATTTCAGGAAGCTTTGGATATATTTTATTATTGATTGTATTTTTTTAGCTCATTCGGTCATTCTTAAAAGTGGGAACTACAACCCAAACTTGCAATTTTAATTACATATAGCAGAAATATAATGGGAATTCTCTAAAAAAAACTTGTTTCTACAACTTGTTCTTTCCCATTTTAATGAATAATCTACACAGTATTTATCTAATCTCAATTTCAACCTACTCGTCAACTTTTCATCAAGAACCTTTGTAAATGAGAAGCACATTTTACTTACAAATTTTTAAAAGTATACCAATGGTTTCACTGGGGATAGAACCCAGAACCTTCTGCATGTAAAGCAGACGTGATAACCACTACACTATGAAACCTCACTAGATGTTTAATTTTGTGGCATACCATCAGAAAAATAGACCTCAACATGGCCAGTATTTATGCACGAACCTTTTGTCAAATACTGGTTATATCAGCATTTTAAAAAACAATGCGTTCTTTACACTTTTACCTGGAGTTCAGCAAATGTTACATGCAACTTTTATATAACTCTATGTATTTTAATGGATAGCGAGTGTGGATGGTCATTAATACATTTTTAGGAATAAGCACATCTGAAAAATAAGTGTAAATCCACCTGAGCATTGTCAGTTTGAATACATGAGCTTGGAAATTCAAAGTCTCTTACCTCTTTTTCAATTGTTATTTCAGGAAGCTTTGGATATATTGTATTATTGATTGTATTTTTTTAGCTCATTCGGTCATTCTTAAAAGTGGGAACTACAACCCAAACTTGCAATTTTAATTACATATAGCAGAAATATAATGGGAATTCTCTAAAAAATATTGTTTCTACAACTTTTTCTTTCCCATTTTAATGAATAATCTACACAGTATTTATCTAATCTCAATTTCAACCAACTCGTCAACTTTTCATCAAGAACCTTTGTAAATGAGAAGCACATTTTACTTACAAATTTTTAAAAGTATACCAATGGTTTCACTGGGGATCGAAGCCAATACCTTCTGCGTGTAAAGCAGACGTGATAACCACTACACTATGAAACCTCACTAGATGTTTAATTTTGTGGCATACCATCAGAAAAATAGACCTCAACATGGCCAGTATTTATGCACGAACCTTTTGTCAAATACTGGTTATATCAGCATTTTAAAAAACAATGCATTCTTTACACTTTTACCTGGAGTTCAGCAAATGTTACATGCAACTTTTATATAACTCTATGTATTTTAATGGATAGCGAGTGTGGATGGTCATTAATACATTTTTAGGAATAAGCACATCTGAAAAATAACTGTAAATCCACCTGAGCATTGTCAGTTTGAATACATGAGCTTGGAAATTCAAAGTCTCTTACCTCTTTTTCAATTGTTATTTCAGGAAGCTTTGGATATATTGTATTATTGATTGTATTTTTTTAGCTCATTCGGTCATTCTTAAAAGTGGGAACTACAACCCAAACTTGCAATTTTAATTACATATAGCAGAAATATAATGGGAATTCTCTAAAAAATATTGTTTCTACAACTTGTTCTTTCCCATTTTAATGAATAATCTACACAGTATTTATCTAATCTCAATTTCAACCTACTCGTCAACTTTTCATCAAGAACCTTTGTAAATGAGAAGCACACTTTACTTACAAATTTTTAAAAGAAAACCAATGGTTTCACTAGGGATCGAACCCAGGACCTTCTGCGTGTAAAGCAGACGTGATAACCACTACACTATGAAACCTCACTAGATGTTTAATTTTGTGGCATACCATCAGAAAAATAGACCTCAACATGGCCAGTATTTATGCACGAACCTTTTGTCAAATACTGGTTATATCAGCATTTTAAAAAACAATGCATTCTTTACACTTTTGCCTGGAGTTCATCAAATGTTACATGCAACTGTTATATAACTCTATGTATTTTAATGGATAGCGAGTGTGTATGGTCATTAATACATTTTTAGGAATAAGCACATCTGAAGAATCACTGTAAATCCACCTGAGCATTGTCAGTTTGAATACATGAACTTGGAAATTCAAAGTCTCTTTCCTCTTTTTCAATTGTTATTTCAGGAAGCTTTGGATATATTGTATTATTGATTGTATTTTTTTAGCTCATTCGGTCATTCTTAAAAGTGGGAACTACAACCCAAACTTGCAATTTTAATTACATATAGCAGAAATATAATGGGAATTCTCTAAAAAAAACTTGTTTCTACAACTTGTTCTTTCCCATTTTAATGAATAATCTACACAGTATTTATCTAATCTCAATTTCAACCTACTCGTCAACTTTTAATCAAGAACCTTTGTAAATGAGAAGCACATTTTACTTACAAATTTTTAAAAGTATACCAATGGTTTCACTGGGGATCGAACCCAGGACCTTCTGCGTGTAAAGCAGACGTGATAACCACTACACTATGAAACCTCACTAGATGTTTAATTTTGTGGCATACCATCAGAAAAATAGATCTCAACATGGCCAACATTTGAATTAAAATGGTCAACATTTTAATTACATATAGCAGAAATATAATGTGAATTCTCTAAAAAATATTGTTTCTACAACTTGTTCTTTCCCATTTTAATGAATAATCTACACAGTATTTATCTAATCTCAATTTCAACCTACTCGTCAACTTTTCATCAAGAACCTTTGTAAATGAGAAGCACATTTTACTTACAAATTTTTAAAAGTATACCAATGGTTTCACTGGGGATCGAACCCAGGACCTTCTGCGTGTAAAGCACACGTGATAACCACTACACTATGAAATCTCACTAGATGTTCAATTTTGTGGCATACCATCAGAAATATAGACCTCAACATGGCCAGTATTTATGCACGAACCTTTTGTCAAATACTGGTTATATCAGCATTTTAAAAAACAATGCATTCTTTACACTTTTGCCTGGAGTTCAGCAAATGTTACATGCAACTTTTATATAACTCTATGTATTTTAATGGATAGCGAGTGTGGATGGTCATTAATACATTTTTAGGAATAAGCACATCTGAAGAATCACTGTAAATCCACCTGAGCATTGTCAGTTTGAATACATGAGCTTGGAAATTCAAAGTCTCTTTCCTCTTTTTCAATTGTTATTTCAGGAAGCTTTGGATATATTTATTATTGATTGTATTTTTTTAGCTCATTCGGTCATTCTTAAATTGGGAACCACAACCCAAACTTGCAATTTTAATTACATATAGCAGAAATATAATGGGAATTCTCTAAAAAAAAAATGTCTACAACTTGTTCAACTTGTTCTTTTTATCTAATCGCAATTTCAACCTACTCGTCAACTTTTCATCAAGAACCTTTGTAAATGAGAAGCACACTTTCCTTACAAATTTTTAAAAGAAAACCAATGGTTTCACTGGGGATCGAACCCAGGACCTTCTGCGTGTAAAGCAGACGTGATAACCACTACACTATGAAACCTCACTAGATGTTCAATTTTGTGGCATACCATCAGAAATATAGACCTCAACATGGCCAGTATTTCTGCACGAACCTTTTGTCAAATACTGGTTATATCAGCATTTTAAAAAACAATGCATTCTTTACACTTTTGCCTGGAGTTCAGCAAATGTTACATGCAACTTTTATATAACTCTATGTATTTTAATGGATAGCGAGTGTGGATGGTCATTAATACATTTTTAGGAATAAGCACATCTGAAGAATCACTGTAAATCCACCTGAGCCTTGTCAGTTTAAATACCTGAGCTTGGAAATTCAAAGTCTCTTTCCTATTTTTCAATTGTTATTTCAGGAAGCTTTGGATATATTTTATTATTGACTGTATTTTTTTAGCTCATTCGGTCATTCTTAAAAGTGGGAACTACAACCCAAACTTGCAATTTTAATTACATATAGCAGAAATATAATGGGAATTCTCTAAAAAAAACTTGTTTCTACAACTTGTTCTTTCCAATTTTAATGAATAATCTACACAGTATTTATCTAATCTCAATTTTAACCTACTCGTCAACTTTTCATCAAGAACCTTTGTAAATGAGAAGCACACTTTACTTACAAATTTTTAAAAGAAAACCAATGGTTTCACTGGGGATCGAACCCAGGACCTTCTGCGTGTAAAGCAGACGTGATAACCACTACACTATGAAACCTCACTAGATGTTTAATTTTGTGGCATACCATCAGAAAAATAGACCTCAACATGGCCAGTATTTATGCACGAACCTTTTGTCAAATACTGGTTATATCAGCATTTTAAAAAACAATGCATTCTTTACACTTTTGCCTGGAGTTCATCAAATGTTACATGCAACTGTTATATAACTCTATGTATTTTAATGGATAGCGAGTGTGTATGGTCATTAATACATTTTTAGGAATAAGCACATCTGAAGAATCACTGTAAATCCACCTGAGCATTGTCAGTTTGAATACATGAACTTGGAAATTCAAAGTCTCTTTCCTCTTTTTCAATTGTTATTTCAGGAAGCTTTGGATATATTTATTATTGATTGTATTTTTTTAGCTCATTCGGTCATTATTAAAAGTGGGAACCACAACCCAAACTTGCAATTTTAATTACATATAGCAGAAATTTAATGGGAATTCTCTAAAAAAAATTCTACAACTTGTTCTTTCCCATTTTAATGAATAATCTACACAGTATTTATCTAATCTCAATTTCAACCTACTCGTCAACTTTTCATCAAGAACCTTTGTAAATGAGAAGCACACTTTACTTACAAATTTTTCAAAGAAAACCAATGGTTTCACTGGGGATCGAACCCAGGACCTTCTGCGTGTAAAGCAGACGTGATAACCACTACACTATGAAACCTCACTTGATGTTTAATTTTGTGGCATACCATCAGAAAAATAGATCTCAACATGGCCAACATTTGAATTAAAATGGTCAACATTTTAATTACATATAGCAGAAATATAATGTGAATTCTCTAAAAAATATTGTTTCTACAACTTGTTCTTTCCCATTTTAATGAATAATCTACACAGTATTTATCTAATCTCAATTTCAACCTACTCGTCAACTTTTCATCAAGAACCTTTGTAAATGAGAAGCACATTTTACTTACAAATTTTTAAAAGTATACCAATGGTTTCACTGGGGATCGAACCCAGGACCTTCTGCGTGTAAAGCACACGTGATAACCACTACACTATGAAACCTCACTAGATGTTCAATTTTGTGGCATACCATCAGAAATATAGACCTCAACATGGCCAGTATTTATGCACGAACCTTTTGTCAAATACTGGTTATATCAGCATTTTAAAAAACAATGCATTCTTTACACTTTTGCCTGGAGTTCATCAAATGTTACATGCAACTGTTATATAACTCTATGTATTTTAATGGATAGCGAGTGTGTATGGTCATTAATACATTTTTAGGAATAAGCACATCTGAAGAATCACTGTAAATCCACCTGAGCATTGTCAGTTTGAATACATGAACTTGGAAATTCAAAGTCTCTTTCCTCTTTTTCAATTGTTATTTCAGGAAGCTTTGGATATATTTATTATTGATTGTATTTTTTTAGCTCATTCGGTCATTATTAAAAGTGGGAACCACAACCCAAACTTGCAATTTTAATTACATATAGCAGAAATATAATGGGAATTCTCTAAAAAAAAATCTACAACTTGTTCTTTCCCATTTTAATGAATAATCTACACAGTATTTATCTAATCTCAATTTCAACCTACTCATCAACTTTTCATCAAGAACCTTTGTAAATGAGAAGCACACTTTACTTACAAATTTTTAAAAGAAAACCAATGGTTTCACTGGGGATCGAACCCAGGACCTTCTGCGTGTAAAGCAGACGTGATAACCACTACACTATGAAACCTCACTAGGTGTTCAATTTTATGGCATACCATCAGAAATATAGACCTCAACATGGCCAGTATTTATGCACGAACCTTTTGTCAAATACTGGTTATATCAGCATTTTAAAAAACAATGCATTCTTTACACTTTTGCCTGGAGTTCAGCAAATGTTACATGCAACTGTTATATAACTCTATGTATTTTAATGGATAGCGAGTGTGTATGGTCATTAATACATTTTTAGGAATAAGCACATCTGAAGAATCACTGTAAATCCACCTGAGCATTGTCAGTTTGAATACATGAACTTGGAAATTCAAAGTCTCTTTCCTCTTTTTCAATTGTTATTTCAGGAAGCTTTGGATATATTTATTATTGATTGTATTTTTTTAGCTCATTCGGTCATTATTAAAAGTGGGAACCACAACCCAAACTTGCAATTTTAATTGCATATAGCAGAAATATAATGGGAATTCTCTAAAAAATATTGTTTCTACAACTTGTTCTTTCCCATTTTAATGAATAATCTACACAGTATTTATCTAATCTCAATTTCAACCTACTCGTCAACTTTTCATCAAGAACCTTTGTAAATGAGAAGCACACTTTACTTACAAATTTTTAAGAGAAAACCAATGGTTTCACTGGGGATCGAACCCAGGACCTTCTGCGTGTAAAGCAAACGTGATAACCACTACACTATGAAACTTGCAATTTTAATTACATATAGCAGAAATATAATGGGAATTCTCTAAAAAAAATTCTACAACTTGTTCTTTCCCATTTTAATGAATAATCTACACAGTATTTATCTAATCTCAATTTCAACCTACTCGTCAACTTTTCATCAAGAACCTTTGTAAATGAGAAGCACACTTTACTTACAAATTTTTAAAAGAAAACCAATGGTTTCACTGGGGATCGAACCCAGGACCTTCTGCGTGTAAAGCAGACGTGATAACCACTACACTATGAAACCTCACTAGGTGTTCAATTTTATGGCATACCATCAGAAATATAGACCTCAACATGGCCAGTATTTATGCACGAACCTTTTGTCAAATACTGGTTATATCAGCATTTTAAAAAACAATGCATTCTTTACACTTTTGCCTGGAGTTCAGCAAATGTTACATGCAACTGTTATATAACTCTATGTATTTTAATGGATAGCGAGTGTGTATGGTCATTAATACATTTTTAGGAATAAGCACATCTGAAGAATCACTGTAAATCCACCTGAGCATTGTCAGTTTGAATACATGAACTTGGAAATTCAAAGTCTCTTTCCTCTTTTTCAATTGTTATTTCAGGAAGCTTTGGATATATTTATTATTGATTGTATTTTTTTAGCTCATTCGGTCATTATTAAAAGTGGGAACCACAACCCAAACTTGCAATTTTAATTGCATATAGCAGAAATATAATGGGAATTCTCTAAAAAATATTGTTTCTACAACTTGTTCTTTCCCATTTTAATGAATAATCTACACAGTATTTATCTAATCTCAATTTCAACCTACTCGTCAACTTTTCATCAAGAACCTTTGTAAATGAGAAGCACACTTTACTTACAAATTTTTAAGAGAAAACCAATGGTTTCACTGGGGATCGAACCCAGGACTTTCTGCGTGTAAAGCAGACGTGATAACCACTACACTATGAAACCTCACTAGATGTTTAATTTTGTGGCCTACCATCAGAAAAATAGACCTCAACATGGCCAACATTTGAATTAAAATGGTCAACATTTTAATTACATATAGCAGAAATATAATGGGAATTCTCTAAAAAATATTGTTTCTACAACTTGTTCTTTCCCATTTTAATGAATAATCTACACAGTATTTATCTAATCTCAATTTCAACCTACTCGTCAACTTTTCATCAAGAACCTTTGTAAATGAGAAGCACACTTTACTTACAAATTTTTAAAAGAAAACCAATGGTTTCACTGGGGATCGAACCCAGGACCTTCTGCATGTAAAGCAGACGTGATAACCACTACACTATGAAACCTCACTAGATGTTCAACTTTGTGGCATACCATCAGAAATATAGACCTCAACATGGCCAGTATTTATGCACGAACCTTTTGTCAAATACTGGTTATATCAGCATTTTAAAAAACAATGCATTCTTTACACTTTTGCCTGGAGTTCATCAAATGTTACATTCAACTGTTATATAACTCTATGTATTTTAATGGATAGCGAGTGTGTATGGTCATTAATACATTTTTAGGAATAAGCACATCTGAAGAATCACTGTAAATCCACCTGAGCATTGTCAGTTTGAATACATGAACTTGGAAATTCAAAGTCTCTTTCCTCTTTTTCAATTGTTATTTCAGGAAGCTTTGGATATATTTATTATTGATTGTATTTTTTTAGCTCATTCGGTCATTATTAAAAGTGGGAACCACAACCCAAACTTGCAATTTTAATTACATATAGCAGAAATATAATGGGAATTCTCTAAAAAAAATTCTACAACTTGTTCTTTCCCATTTTAATGAATAATCTACACAGTATTTATCTAATCTCAATTTCAACCTACTCGTCAACTTTTCATCAAGAACCTTTGTAAATGAGAAGCACACTTTACTTACAAATTTTTAAGAGAAAACCAATGGTTTCACTGGGGATCGAACCCAGGACCTTCTGCGTGTTAAGCAGACGTGATAACCACTACACTATGAAACCTCACTAGATGTTTAATTTTGTGGCATACCATCAGAAAAATAGACCTCAACATGGCCAACATTTGAATACAGTTTGAATACATGAACTTGGAAATTCAAAGTCTCTTTCCTCTTTTCAATTGTTATTTCAGGAAGCTTTGGATATATTTATTATTGATTGTATTTTTTTAGCTCATTCGGTCATTATTAAAAGTGGGAACCACAACCCAAACTTGCAATTTTAATTACATATAGCAGAAATATAATGGGAATTCTCTAAAAAATATTGTTTCTACAACTTGTTCTTTCCCATTTTAATGAATAATCTACACAGTATTTATCTAATCTCAATTTCAACCTACTCGTCAACTTTTCATCAAGAACCTTTGTAAATGAGAAGCACACTTTACTTACAAATTTTTAAGAGAAAACCAATGGTTTCACTGGGGATCGAAACCCAGGACCTTCTGCGTGTAAAGCAGACGTGATAACCACTACACTATGAAACTTCACTAGATGTTTAATTTTGTGGCCTACCATCAGAAAAATAGACCTCAACATGGCCAACATTTGAATTAAAATGGTCAACATTTTAATTACATATAGCAGAAATATAATGGGAATTCTCTAAAAAATATTGTTTCTACAACTTGTTCTTTCCCATTTTAATGAATAATCTACACAGTATTTATCTAATCTCAATTTCAACCTACTCGTCAACTTTTCATCAAAAACCTTTGTAAATGAGAAGCACACTTTACTTACAAATTTTTAAAAGAAAACCAATGGTTTCACTGGGGATCGAACCCAGGACCTTCGGCGTGTAAAGCAGACGTGATAACCACTACACTATGAAACCTCACTAGGTGTTCAATTTTATGGCATACCATCAGAAATATAGACCTCAACATGGCCAGTCAAATACTGGTTATATCAGCATTTTAAAAAACAATGCATTCTTTACACTTTTGCCTGGAGTTCATCAAATGTTACATGCAACTTTTATATAACTCTATGTATTTTAATGGATAGCGAGTGTGGATGGTCATTAATACATTTTTAGGAATAAGCACATCTGAAGAATCACTGTAAATCCACCTGAGCATTGTCAGTTTGAATACATGAACTTGGAAATTCAAAGTCTCTAACCTCTTTTTCAATTGTTATTTCAGGAAGCTTTGGATATATTGTATTATTGATTGTATTTTTTTAGCTCATTCGGTCATTCTTAAAAGTGGGAACTACAACCCAAACTTGCAATTTTAATTACATATAGCAGAAATATAATGGGAATTCTCTAAAAAAAACTTGTTTCTACAACTTGTTCTTTCCCATTTTAATGAATAATCTACACAGTATTTATCTAATCTCAATTTCAACCTACTCGTCAACTTTTCATCAAGAGCCTTTGTAAATGAGAAGCACATTTTAATTACAAATTTTTAAAAGTATATCAATGGTTTCACTGGGGATCGAACCCAGGACCTTCTGCGTGTAAAGCACACGTGATAACCACTACACTATGAAACCTCACTAGATGTTCAATTTTGTGGCATACCATCAGAAATATAGACCTCAACATGGCCAGTATTTATGCACGAACCTTTTCTCAAATACTGGTTATATCAGCATTTTAAAAAACAATGCATTCTTTACACTTTTGCCTGGAGTTCAGCAAATGTTACATGCAACTTTTATATAACTCTATGTATTTTAATGGATAGCGAGTGTGGATGGTCATTAATACATTTTTAGGAATAAGCACATCTGAAGAATCACTGTAAATCCACCTGAGCATTGTCAGTTTGAATACATGAGCTTGGAAATTCAAAGTCTCTTTCCTGTTTTTCAATTGTTATTTCAGGAAGCTTTGGATATATTTATTATTGATTGTATTTTTTTAGCTCATTCGGTCATTATTAAAAGTGGGAACCACAACCCAAACTTGCAATTTTAATTACATATAGCAGAAATATAATGGGAATTCTCTAAAAAAAATGTCTACAACTTGTTCAACTTGTTCTATTTATCTAATCGCAATTTCAACCTACTCGTCAACTTTTCATCAAGAACCTTTGTAAATGAGAAGCACACTTTACTTACAAATTTTTAAAAGAAAACCAATGGTTTCACTGGGGATCGAACCCAGGACCTTCTGCATGTAAAGCAGACGTGATAACCACTACACTATGAAACCTCACTAGATGTTCAACTTTGTGGCATACCATCAGAAATATAGACCTCAACATGGCCAGTATTTATGCACGAACCTTTTGTCAAATACTGGTTATATCAGCATTTTAAAAAACAATGCATTCTTTACACTTTTGCCTGGAGTTCATCAAATGTTACATTCAACTGTTATATAACTCTATGTATTTTAATGGATAGCGAGTGTGTATGGTCATTAATACATTTTTAGGAATAAGCACATCTGAAGAATCACTGTAAATCCACCTGAGCATTGTCAGTTTGAATACATGAACTTGGAAATTCAAAGTCTCTTTCCTCTTTTTCAATTGTTATTTCAGGAAGCTTTGGATATATTTATTATTGATTGTATTTTTTTAGCTCATTCGGTCATTATTAAAAGTGGGAACCACAACCCAAACTTGCAATTTTAATTACATATAGCAGAAATATAATGGGAATTCTCTAAAAAAAATTCTACAACTTGTTCTTTCCCATTTTAATGAATAATCTACACAGTATTTATCTAATCTCAATCTACTCGTCAACTTTTCATCAAGAACCTTTGTAAATGAGAAGCACACTTTACTTACAAATTTTTAAGAGAAAACCAATGGTTTCACTGGGGATCGAACCCAGGACCTTCTGCGTGTTAAGCAGACGTGATAACCACTACACTATGAAACCTCACTAGATGTTTAATTTTGTGGCATACCATCAGAAAAATAGACCTCAACATGGCCAACATTTGAATACAGTTTGAATACATGAACTTGGAAATTCAAAGTCTCTTTCCTCTTTTCAATTGTTATTTCAGGAAGCTTTGGATATATTTATTATTGATTGTATTTTTTTAGCTCATTCGGTCATTATTAAAAGTGGGAACCACAACCCAAACTTGCAATTTTAATTACATATAGCAGGAATATAATGGGAATTCTCTAAAAAATATTGTTTCTACAACTTGTTCTTTCCCATTTTAATGAATAATCTACACAGTATTTATCTAATCTCAATTTCAACCTACTCGTCAACTTTTCATCAAGAACCTTTGTAAATGAGAAGCACACTTTACTTACAAATTTTTAAGAGAAAACCAATGGTTTCACTGGGGATCGAACCCAGGACCTTCTGCGTGTAAAGCAGACGTGATAACCACTACACTATGAAACTTCACTAGATGTTTAATTTTGTGGCCTACCATCAGAAAAATAGACCTCAACATGGCCAACATTTGAATTAAAATGGTCAACATTTTAATTACATATAGCAGAAATATAATGGGAATTCTCTAAAAAATATTGTTTCTACAACTTGTTCTTTCCCATTTTAATGAATAATCTACACAGTATTTATCTAATCTCAATTTCAACCTACTCGTCAACTTTTCATCAAGAACCTTTGTAAATGAGAAGCACACTTTACTTACAAATTTTTAAAAGAAAACCAATGGTTTCACTGGGGATCGAACCCAGGACCTTCGGCGTGTAAAGCAGACGTGATAACCACTACACTATGAAACCTCACTAGGTGTTCAATTTTATGGCATACCATCAGAAATATAGACCTCAACATGGCCAGTCAAATACTGGTTATATCAGCATTTTAAAAAACAATGCATTCTTTACACTTTTGCCTGGAGTTCATCAAATGTTACATGCAACTTTTATATAACTCTATGTATTTTAATGGATAGCGAGTGTGGATGGTCATTAATACATTTTTAGGAATAAGCACATCTGAAGAATCACTGTAAATCCACCTGAGCATTGTCAGTTTGAATACATGAACTTGGAAATTCAAAGTCTCTAACCTCTTTTTCAATTGTTATTTCAGGAAGCTTTGGATATATTGTATTATTGATTGTATTTTTTTAGCTCATTCGGTCATTCTTAAAAGTGGGAACTACAACCCAAACTTGCAATTTTAATTACATATAGCAGAAATATAATGGGAATTCTCTAAAAAAAACTTGTTTCTACAACTTGTTCTTTCCCATTTTAATGAATAATCTACACAGTATTTATCTAATCTCAATTTCAACCTACTCGTCAACTTTTCATCAAGAGCCTTTGTAAATGAGAAGCACATTTTAATTACAAATTTTTAAAAGTATACCAATGGTTTCACTGGGGATCGAACCCAGGACCTTCTGCGTGTAAAGCACACGTGATAACCACTACACTATGAAACCTCACTAGATGTTCAATTTTGTGGCATACCATCAGAAATATAGACCTCAACATGGCCAGTATTTATGCACGAACCTTTTCTCAAATACTGGTTATATCAGCATTTTAAAAAACAATGCATTCTTTACACTTTTGCCTGGAGTTCAGCAAATGTTACATGCAACTTTTATATAACTCTATGTATTTTAATGGATAGCGAGTGTGGATGGTCATTAATACATTTTTAGGAATAAGCACATCTGAAGAATCACTGTAAATCCACCTGAGCATTGTCAGTTTGAATACATGAGCTTGGAAATTCAAAGTCTCTTTCCTGTTTTTCAATTGTTATTTCAGGAAGCTTTGGATATATTTATTATTGATTGTATTTTTTTAGCTCATTCGGTCATTATTAAAAGTGGGAACCACAACCCAAACTTGCAATTTTAATTACATATAGCAGAAATATAATGGGAATTCTCTAAAAAAAATGTCTACAACTTGTTCAACTTGTTCTATTTATCTAATCGCAATTTCAACCTACTCGTCAACTTTTCATCAAGAACCTTTGTAAATGAGAAGCACACTTTACTTACAAATTTTTAAAAGAAAACCAATGGTTTCACTGGGGATCGAACCCAGGACCTTCTGCATGTAAAGCAGACGTGATAACCACTACACTATGAAACCTCACTAGATGTTCAACTTTGTGGCATACCATCAGAAATATAGACCTCAACATGGCCAGTATTTATGCACGAACCTTTTGTCAAATACTGGTTATATCAGCATTTTAAAAAACAATGCATTCTTTACACTTTTGCCTGGAGTTCATCAAATGTTACATTCAACTGTTATATAACTCTATGTATTTTAATGGATAGCGAGTGTGTATGGTCATTAATACATTTTTAGGAATAAGCACATCTGAAGAATCACTGTAAATCCACCTGAGCATTGTCAGTTTGAATACATGAACTTGGAAATTCAAAGTCTCTTTCCTCTTTTTCAATTGTTATTTCAGGAAGCTTTGGATATATTTATTATTGATTGTATTTTTTTAGCTCATTCGGTCATTATTAAAAGTGGGAACCACAACCCAAACTTGCAATTTTAATTACATATAGCAGAAATATAATGGGAATTCTCTAAAAAAAATTCTACAACTTGTTCTTTCCCATTTTAATGAATAATCTACACAGTATTTATCTAATCTCAATTTCAACCTACTCGTCAACTTTTCATCAAGAACCTTTGTAAATGAGAAGCACACTTTACTTACAAATTTTTAAGAGAAAACCAATGGTTTCACTGGGGATCGAACCCAGGACCTTCTGCGTGTTAAGCAGACGTGATAACCACTACACTATGAAACCTCACTAGATGTTTAATTTTGTGGCATACCATCAGAAAAATAGACCTCAACATGGCCAACATTTGAATACAGTTTGAATACATGAACTTGGAAATTCAAAGTCTCTTTCCTCTTTTCAATTGTTATTTCAGGAAGCTTTGGATATATTTATTATTGATTGTATTTTTTTAGCTCATTCGGTCATTATTAAAAGTGGGAACCACAACCCAAACTTGCAATTTTAATTACATATAGCAGGAATATAATGGGAATTCTCTAAAAAATATTGTTTCTACAACTTGTTCTTTCCCATTTTAATGAAAATTCTACACAGTATTTATCTAATCTCAATTTCAACCTACTCGTCAACTTTTCATCAAGAACCTTTGTAAATGAGAAGCACACTTTACTTACAAATTTTTAAGAGAAAACCAATGGTTTCACTGGGGATCGAACCCAGGACCTTCTGCGTGTAAAGCAGACGTGATAACCACTACACTATGAAACTTCACTAGATGTTTAATTTTGTGGCCTACCATCAGAAAAATAGACCTCAACATGGCCAACATTTGAATTAAAATGGTCAACATTTTAATTACATATAGCAGAAATATAATGGGAATTCTCTAAAAAATATTGTTTCTACAACTTGTTCTTTCCCATTTTAATGAATAATCTACACAGTATTTATCTAATCTCAATTTCAACCTACTCGTCAACTTTTCATCAAGAACCTTTGTAAATGAGAAGCACACTTTACTTACAAATTTTTAAAAGAAAACCAATGGTTTCACTGGGGATCGAACCCAGGACCTTCGGCGTGTAAAGCAGACGTGATAACCACTACACTATGAAACCTCACTAGGTGTTCAATTTTATGGCATACCATCAGAAATATAGACCTCAACATGGCCAGTCAAATACTGGTTATATCAGCATTTTAAAAAACAATGCATTCTTTACACTTTTGCCTGGAGTTCATCAAATGTTACATGCAACTTTTATATAACTCTATGTATTTTAATGGATAGCGAGTGTGGATGGTCATTAATACATTTTTAGGAATAAGCACATCTGAAGAATCACTGTAAATCCACCTGAGCATTGTCAGTTTGAATACATGAACTTGGAAATTCAAAGTCTCTAACCTCTTTTTCAATTGTTATTTCAGGAAGCTTTGGATATATTGTATTATTGATTGTATTTTTTTAGCTCATTCGGTCATTCTTAAAAGTGGGAACTACAACCCAAACTTGCAATTTTAATTACATATAGCAGAAATATAATGGGAATTTTCTAAAAAAAACTTGTTTCTACAACTTGTTCTTTCCCATTTTAATGAATAATCTACACAGTATTTATCTAATCTCAATTTCAACCTACTCGTCAACTTTTCATCAAGAGCCTTTGTAAATGAGAAGCACATTTTAATTACAAATTTTTAAAAGTATACCAATGGTTTCACTGGGGATCGAACCCAGGACCTTCTGCGTGTAAAGCACACGTGATAACCACTACACTATGAAACCTCACTAGATGTTCAATTTTGTGGCATACCATCAGAAATATAGACCTCAACATGGCCAGTATTTATGCACGAACCTTTTCTCAAATACTGGTTATATCAGCATTTTAAAAAACAATGCATTCTTTACACTTTTGCCTGGAGTTCAGCAAATGTTACATGCAACTTTTATATAACTCTATGTATTTTAATGGATAGCGAGTGTGGATGGTCATTAATACATTTTTAGGAATAAGCACATCTGAAGAATCACTGTAAATCCACCTGAGCATTGTCAGTTTGAATACATGAGCTTGGAAATTCAAAGTCTCTTTCCTGTTTTTCAATTGTTATTTCAGGAAGCTTTGGATATATTTATTATTGATTGTATTTTTTTAGCTCATTCGGTCATTATTAAAAGTGGGAACCACAACCCAAACTTGCAATTTTAATTACATATAGCAGAAATATAATGGGAATTCTCTAAAAAAAATGTCTACAACTTGTTCTATTTATCTAATCGCAATTTCAACCTACTCGTCAACTTTTCATCAAGAACCTTTGTAAATGAGAAGCACACTTTACTTACAAATTTTTAAAAGAAAACCAATGGTTTCACTGGGGATCGAACCCAGGACCTTCTGCATGTAAAGCAGACGTGATAACCACTACACTATGAAACCTCACTAGATGTTCAACTTTGTGGCATACCATCAGAAATATAGACCTCAACATGGCCAGTATTTATGCACGAACCTTTTGTCAAATACTGGTTATATCAGCATTTTAAAAAACAATGCATTCTTTACACTTTTGCCTGGAGTTCATCAAATGTTACATTCAACTGTTATATAACTCTATGTATTTTAATGGATAGCGAGTGTGTATGGTCATTAATACATTTTTAGGAATAAGCACATCTGAAGAATCACTGTAAATCCACCTGAGCATTGTCAGTTTGAATACATGAACTTGGAAATTCAAAGTCTCTTTCCTCTTTTTCAATTGTTATTTCAGGAAGCTTTGGATATATTTATTATTGATTGTATTTTTTTAGCTCATTCGGTCATTATTAAAAGTGGGAACCACAACCCAAACTTGCAATTTTAATTACATATAGCAGAAATATAATGGGAATTCTCTAAAAAAAATTCTACAACTTGTTCTTTCCCATTTTAATGAATAATCTACACAGTATTTATCTAATCTCAATTTCAACCTACTCGTCAACTTTTCATCAAGAACCTTTGTAAATGAGAAGCACACTTTACTTACAAATTTTTAAGAGAAAACCAATGGTTTCACTGGGGATCGAACCCAGGACCTTCTGCGTGTTAAGCAGACGTGATAACCACTACACTATGAAACCTCACTAGATGTTTAATTTTGTGGCATACCATCAGAAAAATAGACCTCAACATGGCCAACATTTGAATACAGTTTGAATACATGAACTTGGAAATTCAAAGTCTCTTTCCTCTTTTCAATTGTTATTTCAGGAAGCTTTGGATATATTTATTATTGATTGTATTTTTTTAGCTCATTCGGTCATTATTAAAAGTGGGAACCACAACCCAAACTTGCAATTTTAATTACATATAGCAGGAATATAATGGGAATTCTCTAAAAAATATTGTTTCTACAACTTGTTCTTTCCCATTTTAATGAATAATCTACACAGTATTTATCTAATCTCAATTTCAACCTACTCGTCAACTTTTCATCAAGAATCTTTGTAAATGAGAAGCACACTTTACTTACAAATTTTTAAGAGAAAACCAATGGTTTCACTGGGGATCGAACCCAGGACCTTCTGCGTGTAAAGCAGACGTGATAACCACTACACTATGAAACTTCACTAGATGTTTAATTTTGTGGCCTACCATCAGAAAAATAGACCTCAACATGGCCAACATTTGAATTAAAATGGTCAACATTTTAATTACATATAGCAGAAATATAATGGGAATTCTCTAAAAAATATTGTTTCTACAACTTGTTCTTTCCCATTTTAATGAATAATCTACACAGTATTTATCTAATCTCAATTTCAACCTACTCGTCAACTTTTCATCAAGAACCTTTGTAAATGAGAAGCACACTTTACTTACAAATTTTTAAAAGAAAACCAATGGTTTCACTGGGGATCGAACCCAGGACCTTCGGCGTGTAAAGCAGACGTGATAACCACTACACTATGAAACCTCACTAGGTGTTCAATTTTATGGCATACCATCAGAAATATAGACCTCAACATGGCCAGTCAAATACTGGTTATATCAGCATTTTAAAAAACAATGCATTCTTTACACTTTTGCCTGGAGTTCATCAAATGTTACATGCAACTTTTATATAACTCTATGTATTTTAATGGATAGCGAGTGTGGATGGTCATTAATACATTTTTAGGAATAAGCACATCTGAAGAATCACTGTAAATCCACCTGAGCATTGTCAGTTTGAATACATGAACTTGGAAATTCAAAGTCTCTAACCTCTTTTTCAATTGTTATTTCAGGAAGCTTTGGATATATTGTATTATTGATTGTATTTTTTTAGCTCATTCGGTCATTCTTAAAAGTGGGAACTACAACCCAAACTTGCAATTTTAATTACATATAGCAGAAATATAATGGGAATTTTCTAAAAAAAACTTGTTTCTACAACTTGTTCTTTCCCATTTTAATGAATAATCTACACAGTATTTATCTAATCTCAATTTCAACCTACTCGTCAACTTTTCATCAAGAGCCTTTGTAAATGAGAAGCACATTTTAATTACAAATTTTTAAAAGTATACCAATGGTTTCACTGGGGATCGAACCCAGGACCTTCTGCGTGTAAAGCACACGTGATAACCACTACACTATGAAACCTCACTAGATGTTCAATTTTGTGGCATACCATCAGAAATATAGACCTCAACATGGCCAGTATTTATGCACGAACCTTTTCTCAAATACTGGTTATATCAGCATTTTAAAAAACAATGCATTCTTTACACTTTTGCCTGGAGTTCAGCAAATGTTACATGCAACTTTTATATAACTCTATGTATTTTAATGGATAGCGAGTGTGGATGGTCATTAATACATTTTTAGGAATAAGCACATCTGAAGAATCACTGTAAATCCACCTGAGCATTGTCAGTTTGAATACATGAGCTTGGAAATTCAAAGTCTCTTTCCTGTTTTTCAATTGTTATTTCAGGAAGCTTTGGATATATTTATTATTGATTGTATTTTTTTAGCTCATTCGGTCATTATTAAAAGTGGGAACCACAACCCAAACTTGCAATTTTAATTACATATAGCAGAAATATAATGGGAATTCTCTAAAAAAAATGTCTACAACTTGTTCTATTTATCTAATCGCAATTTCAACCTACTCGTCAACTTTTCATCAAGAACCTTTGTAAATGAGAAGCACACTTTACTTACAAATTTTTAAAAGAAAACCAATGGTTTCACTGGGGATCGAACCCAGGACCTTCTGCATGTAAAGCAGACGTGATAACCACTACACTATGAAACCTCACTAGATGTTCAACTTTGTGGCATACCATCAGAAATATAGACCTCAACATGGCCAGTATTTATGCACGAACCTTTTGTCAAATACTGGTTATATCAGCATTTTAAAAAACAATGCATTCTTTACACTTTTGCCTGGAGTTCATCAAATGTTACATTCAACTGTTATATAACTCTATGTATTTTAATGGATAGCGAGTGTGTATGGTCATTAATACATTTTTAGGAATAAGCACATCTGAAGAATCACTGTAAATCCACCTGAGCATTGTCAGTTTGAATACATGAACTTGGAAATTCAAAGTCTCTTTCCTCTTTTTCAATTGTTATTTCAGGAAGCTTTGGATATATTTATTATTGATTGTATTTTTTTAGCTCATTCGGTCATTATTAAAAGTGGGAACCACAACCCAAACTTGCAATTTTAATTACATATAGCAGAAATATAATGGGAATTCTCTAAAAAAAATTCTACAACTTGTTCTTTCCCATTTTAATGAATAATCTACACAGTATTTATCTAATCTCAATTTCAACCTACTCGTCAACTTTTCATCAAGAACCTTTGTAAATGAGAAGCACACTTTACTTACAAATTTTTAAGAGAAAACCAATGGTTTCACTGGGGATCGAACCCAGGACCTTCTGCGTGTTAAGCAGACGTGATAACCACTACACTATGAAACCTCACTAGATGTTTAATTTTGTGGCATACCATCAGAAAAATAGACCTCAACATGGCCAACATTTGAATACAGTTTGAATACATGAACTTGGAAATTCAAAGTCTCTTTCCTCTTTTCAATTGTTATTTCAGGAAGCTTTGGATATATTTATTATTGATTGTATTTTTTTAGCTCATTCGGTCATTATTAAAAGTGGGAACCACAACCCAAACTTGCAATTTTAATTACATATAGCAGGAATATAATGGGAATTCTCTAAAAAATATTGTTTCTACAACTTGTTCTTTCCCATTTTAATGAATAATCTACACAGTATTTATCTAATCTCAATTTCAACCTACTCGTCAACTTTTCATCAAGAATCTTTGTAAATGAGAAGCACACTTTACTTACAAATTTTTAAGAGAAAACCAATGGTTTCACTGGGGATCGAACCCAGGACCTTCTGCGTGTAAAGCAGACGTGATAACCACTACACTATGAAACTTCACTAGATGTTTAATTTTGTGGCCTACCATCAGAAAAATAGACCTCAACATGGCCAACATTTGAATTAAAATGGTCAACATTTTAATTACATATAGCAGAAATATAATGGGAATTCTCTAAAAAATATTGTTTCTACAACTTGTTCTTTCCCATTTTAATGAATAATCTACACAGTATTTATCTAATCTCAATTTCAACCTACTCGTCAACTTTTCATCAAGAACCTTTGTAAATGAGAAGCACACTTTACTTACAAATTTTTAAAAGAAAACCAATGGTTTCACTGGGGATCGAACCCAGGACCTTCGGCGTGTAAAGCAGACGTGATAACCACTACACTATGAAACCTCACTAGGTGTTCAATTTTATGGCATACCATCAGAAATATAGACCTCAACATGGCCAGTCAAATACTGGTTATATCAGCATTTTAAAAAACAATGCATTCTTTACACTTTTGCCTGGAGTTCATCAAATGTTACATGCAACTTTTATATAACTCTATGTATTTTAATGGATAGCGAGTGTGGATGGTCATTAATACATTTTTAGGAATAAGCACATCTGAAGAATCACTGTAAATCCACCTGAGCATTGTCAGTTTGAATACATGAACTTGGAAATTCAAAGTCTCTAACCTCTTTTTCAATTGTTATTTCAGGAAGCTTTGGATATATTGTATTATTGATTGTATTTTTTTAGCTCATTCGGTCATTCTTAAAAGTGGGAACTACAACCCAAACTTGCAATTTTAATTACATATAGCAGAAATATAATGGGAATTCTCTAAAAAAAACTTGTTTCTACAACTTGTTCTTTCCCATTTTAATGAATAATCTACACAGTATTTATCTAATCTCAATTTCAACCTACTCGTCAACTTTTCATCAAGAGCCTTTGTAAATGAGAAGCACATTTTAATTACAAATTTTTAAAAGTATACCAATGGTTTCACTGGGGATCGAACCCAGGACCTTCTGCGTGTAAAGCACACGTGATAACCACTACACTATGAAACCTCACTAGATGTTCAATTTTGTGGCATACCATCAGAAATATAGACCTCAACATGGCCAGTATTTATGCACGAACCTTTTCTCAAATACTGGTTATATCAGCATTTTAAAAAACAATGCATTCTTTACACTTTTGCCTGGAGTTCAGCAAATGTTACATGCAACTTTTATATAACTCTATGTATTTTAATGGATAGCGAGTGTGGATGGTCATTAATACATTTTTAGGAATAAGCACATCTGAAGAATCACTGTAAATCCACCTGAGCATTGTCAGTTTGAATACATGAGCTTGGAAATTCAAAGTCTCTTTCCTGTTTTTCAATTGTTATTTCAGGAAGCTTTGGATATATTTATTATTTATTGTATTTTTTTAGCTCATTCAGTCATTCTTAAAAGTGGGAACCACAACCCAAACTTGCAATTTTAATTACATATAGCAGAAATATAATGGGAATTCTCTAAAAAAAATGTCTACAACTTGTTCAACTTGTTCTATTTATCTAATCGCAATTTCAACCTACTCGTCAACTTTTCATCAAGAACCTTTGTAAATGAGAAGCACACTTTACTTACAAATTTTTAAGAGAAAACCAATGGTTTCACTGGGGATCGAACCCAGGACCTTCTGCGTGTAAAGCAGACGTGACAACCACTACACTATGAAACCTCACTAGATGTTTAATTTTGTGGCATACCATCAGAAATATAGACCTCAACATGGCCAGTATTTACGCACGAACCTTTTGTCAAATACTGGTTATATCAGCATTTTAAAAAACAATGCGTTCTTTACACTTTTACCTTGATCTCAGCAAATGTTACATGCAACTTTTATATAACTCTATGTATTTTAATGGATAGCGAGTGTGGATGGTCATTAATACATTTTTAGGAATAAGCACATCTGAAAAATAACTGTAAATCCACCTGAGCATTGTCAGTTTGAATACATGAGCTTGGAAATTCAAAGTCTCTTACCTCTTTTTCAATTGTTATTTCAGGAAGCTTTGGATATATTGTATTATTGATTGTATTTTTTTAGCTCATTCATGGCCAACATTTTAATTAAAATGGTCAACATTTTAATTACATATAGCAGAAATATAATGGGAATTCTCTAAAAAATATTGTTTCTACAACTTGTTCTTTCCCATTTTAATAAATAATCTACACAGTATTTATCTAATCTCAATTTCAACCTACTCGTCAACTTTTCATCAAGAACCTTTGTAAATGAGAAGCACACTTTACTTACAAATTTTTAAAAGCAAACCAATGGTTTCACTGGGGATCGAACCCAGGACCTTCTCCGTATAAAGCAGACGTGATAACCACTACACTATGAAACCTCACTAGATGTTTAATTTTGTGGCATACCATCAGAAATATAGACCTCAACATGGCCAGTATTTATGCACGAACCTTTTGTCAAATACTGGTTATATCAGCATTTTAAAAAACAATGCATTCTTTACACTTTTGCCTGGAGTTCAGCAAATGTTACATGCAACTGTTATATAACTCTATGTATTTTAATGGATAGCGAGTGTGTATGGTCATTAATACATTTTTAGGAATAAGCACATCTGAAGAATCACTGTAAATCCACCTGAGCATTGTCAGTTTGAATACATGAACTTGGAAATTCAAAGTCTCTTTCTTCTTTTTCAATTGTTATTTCAGGAAGCTTTGGATATATTTATTATTGATTGTATTTTTTTAGCTCATTCGGTCATTATTAAAAGTGGGAACCACAACCCAAACTTGCAATTTTAATTACATATAGCAGAAATATAATGCGAATTCTCTAAAAAATATTGTTTCTACAACTTGTTCTTTCCCATTTTAATGAATAATCTACACAGTATTTATCTAATCTCAATTTCAACCTACTCGTCAACTTTTCATCAAGAACCTTTGTAAATGAGAAGCACACTTTACTTACAAATTTTTAAAAGAAAACCAATGGTTTCACTGGGGATTGAACCCAGGACCTTCTGCGTGTAAAGCAGACGTGATAACCACTACACTATGAAACCTCACTAGATGTTTAATTTTGTGGCATACCATCAGAAAAATAGACCTCAACATGGCCAACATTTGAATTAAAATGGTCAACATTTTAATTACATATAGCAGAAATATAATGGGAATTCTCTAAAAAATATTGTTTCTACAACTTGTTCTTTCCCATTTTAATGAATAATCTACACAGTATTTATCTAATCTCAATTTCAACCTACTCGTCAACTTTTCATCAAGAACCTTTGTAAATGAGAAGCACACTTTACTTACAAATTTTTAAAAGAAAACCAATGGTTTCACTGGGGATCGAACCCAGGACCTTCTGCGTGTAAAGCAGACGTGATAACCACTACACTATGAAACCTCACTAGGTGTTCAATTTTATGGCATACCATCAGAAATATAGACCTCAACATGGCCAGTATTTATGCACGAACCTTTTGTCAAATACTGGTTATATCAGCATTTTAAAAAACAATGCATTCTTTACACTTTTGCCTGGAGTTCAGCAAATGTTACATGCAACTGTTATATAACTCTATGTATTTTAATGGATAGCGAGTGTGTATGGTCATTAATACATTTTTAGGAATAAGCACATCTGAAGAATCACTGTAAATCCACCTGAGCATTGTCAGTTTGAATACATGAACTTGGAAATTCAAAGTCTCTTTCCTCTTTTTCAATTGTTATTTCAGGAAGCTTTGGATATATTTATTATTGATTGTATTTTTTTAGCTCATTCGGTCATTATTAAAAGTGGGAACCACAACCCAAACTTGCAATTTTAATTGCATATAGCAGAAATATAATGGGAATTCTCTAAAAAATATTGTTTCTACAACTTGTTCTTTCCCATTTTAATGAATAATCTACACAGTATTTATCTAATCTCAATTTCAACCTACTCGTCAACTTTTCACCAAGAACCTTTGTAAATGAGAAGCACACTTTACTTACAAATTTTTAAGAGAAAACCAATGGTTTCACTGGGGATCGAACCCAGGACCTTCTGCGTGTAAAGCAGACGTGATAACCACTACACTATGAAACCTCACTAGATGTTTAATTTTGTGGCCTACCATCAGAAAAATAGACCTCAACATGGCCAACATTTGAATTAAAATGGTCAACATTTTAATTACATATAGCAGAAATATAATGGGAATTCTCTAAAAAATATTGTTTCTACAACTTGTTCTTTCCCATTTTAATGAATAATCTACACAGTATTTATCTAATCTCAATTTCAACCTACTCGTCAACTTTTCATCAAGAACCTTTGTAAATGAGAAGCACACTTTACTTACAAATTTTTAAAAGAAAACCAATGCTTTCACTGGGGATCGAACCCAGGACCTTCTGCATGTAAAGCAGACGTGATAACCACTACACTATGAAACCTCACTAGATGTTCAACTTTGTGGCATACCATCAGAAATATAGACCTCAACATGGCCAGTATTTATGCACGAACCTTTTGTCAAATACTGGTTATATCAGCATTTTAAAAAACAATGCATTCTTTACACTTTTGCCTGGAGTTCATCAAATGTTACATTCAACTGTTATATAACTCTATGTATTTTAATGGATAGCGAGTGTGTATGGTCATTAATACATTTTTAGGAATAAGCACATCTGAAGAATCACTGTAAATCCACCTGAGCATTGTCAGTTTGAATACATGAACTTGGAAATTCAAAGTCTCTTTCCTCTTTTTCAATTGTTATTTCAGGAAGCTTTGGATATATTTATTATTGATTGTATTTTTTTAGCTCATTCGGTCATTATTAAAAGTGGGAACCACAACCCAAACTTGCAATTTTAATTACATATAGCAGAAATATAATGGGAATTCTCTAAAAAAAATTCTACAACTTGTTCTTTCCCATTTTAATGAATAATCTACACAGTATTTATCTAATCTCAATTTCAACCTACTCGTCAACTTTTCATCAAGAACCTTTGTAAATGAGAAGCACACTTTACTTACAAATTTTTAAAAGAAAACCAATGGTTTCACTGGGGATCGAACCCAGGACCTTCTGCGTGTAAAGCAGACGTGATAACCACTACACTATGAAACCTCACTAGGTGTTCAATTTTATGGCATACCATCAGAAATATAGACCTCAACATGGCCAGTATTTATGCACGAACCTTTTGTCAAATACTGGTTATATCAGCATTTTAAAAAACAATGCATTCTTTACACTTTTGCCTGGAGTTCAGCAAATGTTACATGCAACTGTTATATAACTCTATGTATTTTAATGGATAGCGAGTGTGTATGGTCATTAATACATTTTTAGGAATAAGCACATCTGAAGAATCACTGTAAATCCACCTGAGCATTGTCAGTTTGAATACATGAACTTGGAAATTCAAAGTCTCTTTCCTCTTTTTCAATTGTTATTTCAGGAAGCTTTGGATATATTTATTATTGATTGTATTTTTTTAGCTCATTCGGACATTATTAAAAGTGGGAACCACAACCCAAACTTGCAATTTTAATTGCATATAGCAGAAATATAATGGGAATTCTCTAAAAAATATTGTTTCTACAACTTGTTCTTTCCCATTTTAATGAATAATCTACACAGTATTTATCTAATCTCAATTTCAACCTACTCGTCAACTTTTCATCAAGAACCTTTGTAAATGAGAAGCACACTTTACTTACAAATTTTTAAGAGAAAACCAATGGTTTCACTGGGGATCGAACCCAGGACCTTCTGCGTGTAAAGCAGACGTGATAACCACTACACTATGAAACCTCACTAGATGTTTAATTTTGTGGCCTACCATCAGAAAAATAGACCTCAACATGGCCAACATTTGAATTAAAATGGTCAACATTTTAATTACATATAGCAGAAATATAATGGGAATTCTCTAAAAAATATTGTTTCTACAACTTGTTCTTTCCCATTTTAATGAATAATCTACACAGTATTTATCTAATCTCAATTTCAACCTACTCGTCAACTTTTCATCAAGAACCTTTGTAAATGAGAAGCACACTTTACTTACAAATTTTTAAGAGAAAACCAATGGTTTCACTGGGGATCGAACCCAGGACCTTCTGCGTGTAAAGCAGACGTGATAACCACTACACTATGAAACCTCACTAGATGTTTAATTTTGTGGCCTACCATCAGAAAAATAGACCTCAACATGGCCAACATTTGAATTAAAATGGTCAACATTTTAATTACATATAGCAGAAATATAATGGGAATTCTCTAAAAAATATTGTTTCTACAACTTGTTCTTTCCCATTTTAATGAATAATCTACACAGTATTTATCTAATCTCAATTTCAACCTACTCGTCAACTTTTCATCAAGAACCTTTGTAAATGAGAAGCACACTTTACTTACAAATTTTTAAGAGAAAACCAATGGTTTCACTGGGGATCGAACCCAGGACCTTCTGCGTGTTAAGCAGACGTGATAACCACTACACTATGAAACCTCACTAGATGTTTAATTTTGTGGCATACCATCAGAAAAATAGACCTCAACATGGCCAACATTTGAATACAGTTTGAATACATGAACTTGGAAATTCAAAGTCTCTTTCCTCTTTTCAATTGTTATTTCAGGAAGCTTTGGATATATTTATTATTGATTGTATTTTTTTAGCTCATTCGGTCATTATTAAAAGTGGGAACCACAACCCAAACTTGCAATTTTAATTACATATAGCAGAAATATAATGGGAATTCTCTAAAAAATATTGTTTCTACAACTTGTTCTTTCCCATTTTAATGAATAATCTACACAGTATTTATCTAATCTCAATTTCAACCTACTCGTCAACTTTTCATCAAGAACCTTTGTAAATGAGAAGCACACTTTACTTACAAATTTTTAAGAGAAAACCAATGGTTTCACTGGGGATCGAACCCAGGACCTTCTGCGTGTAAAGCAGACGTGATAACCACTACACTATGAAACTTCACTAGATGTTTAATTTTGTGGCCTACCATCAGAAAAATAGACCTCAACATGGCCAACATTTGAATTAAAATGGTCAACATTTTAATTACATATAGCAGAAATATAATGGGAATTCTCTAAAAAATATTGTTTCTACAACTTGTTCTTTCCCATTTTAATGAATAATCTACACAGTATTTATCTAATCTCAATTTCAACCTACTCGTCAACTTTTCATCAAGAACCTTTGTAAATGAGAAGCACACTTTACTTACAAATTTTTAAAAGAAAACCAATGGTTTCACTGGGGATCGAACCCAGGACCTTCGGCGTGTAAAGCAGACGTGATAACCACTACACTATGAAACCTCACTAGGTGTTCAATTTTATGGCATACCATCAGAAATATAGACCTCAACATGGCCAGTCAAATACTGGTTATATCAGCATTTTAAAAAACAATGCATTCTTTACACTTTTGCCTGGAGTTCATCAAATGTTACATGCAACTTTTATATAACTCTATGTATTTTAATGGATAGCGAGTGTGGATGGTCATTAATACATTTTTAGGAATAAGCACATCTGAAGAATCACTGTAAATCCACCTGAGCATTGTCAGTTTGAATACATGAACTTGGAAATTCAAAGTCTCTAACCTCTTTTTCAATTGTTATTTCAGGAAGCTTTGGATATATTGTATTATTGATTGTATTTTTTTAGCTCATTCGGTCATTCTTAAAAGTGGGAACTACAACCCAAACTTGCAATTTTAATTACATATAGCAGAAATATAATGGGAATTCTCTAAAAAAAACTTGTTTCTACAACTTGTTCTTTCCCATTTTAATGAATAATCTACACAGTATTTATCTAATCTCAATTTCAACCTACTCGTCAACTTTTCATCAAGAGCCTTTGTAAATGAGAAGCACATTTTAATTACAAATTTTTAAAAGTATACCAATGGTTTCACTGGGGATCGAACCCAGGACCTTCTGCGTGTAAAGCACACGTGATAACCACTACACTATGAAACCTCACTAGATGTTCAATTTTGTGGCATACCATCAGAAATATAGACCTCAACATGGCCAGTATTTATGCACGAACCTTTTCTCAAATACTGGTTATATCAGCATTTTAAAAAACAATGCATTCTTTACACTTTTGCCTGGAGTTCAGCAAATGTTACATGCAACTTTTATATAACTCTATGTATTTTAATGGATAGCGAGTGTGGATGGTCATTAATACATTTTTAGGAATAAGCACATCTGAAGAATCACTGTAAATCCACCTGAGCATTGTCAGTTTGAATACATGAGCTTGGAAATTCAAAGTCTCTTTCCTGTTTTTCAATTGTTATTTCAGGAAGCTTTGGATATATTTATTATTGATTGTATTTTTTTAGCTCATTCGGTCATTATTAAAAGTGGGAACCACAACCCAAACTTGCAATTTTAATTACATATAGCAGAAATATAATGGGAATTCTCTAAAAAAAATGTCTACAACTTGTTCAACTTGTTCTATTTATCTAATCGCAATTTCAACCTACTCGTCAACTTTTCATCAAGAACCTTTGTAAATGAGAAGCACACTTTACTTACAAATTTTTAAAAGAAAACCAATGGTTTCACTGGGGATCGAACCCAGGACCTTCTGCATGTAAAGCAGACGTGATAACCACTACCCTATGAAACCTCACTAGATGTTCAACTTTGTGGCATACCATCAGAAATATAGACCTCAACATGGCCAGTATTTATGCACGAACCTTTTGTCAAATACTGGTTATATCAGCATTTTAAAAAACAATGCATTCTTTACACTTTTGCCTGGAGTTCATCAAATGTTACATTCAACTGTTATATAACTCTATGTATTTTAATGGATAGCGAGTGTGTATGGTCATTAATACATTTTTAGGAATAAGCACATCTGAAGAATCACTGTAAATCCACCTGAGCATTGTCAGTTTGAATACATGAACTTGGAAATTCAAAGTCTCTTTCCTCTTTTTCAATTGTTATTTCAGGAAGCTTTGGATATATTTATTATTGATTGTATTTTTTTAGCTCATTCGGTCATTATTAAAAGTGGGAACCACAACCCAAACTTGCAATTTTAATTACATATAGCAGAAATATAATGGGAATTCTCTAAAAAAAATTCTACAACTTGTTCTTTCCCATTTTAATGAATAATCTACACAGTATTTATCTAATCTCAATTTCAACCTACTCGTCAACTTTTCATCAAGAACCTTTGTAAATGAGAAGCACACTTAACTTACAAATTTTTAAGAGAAAACCAATGGTTTCACTGGGGATCGAACCCAGGACCTTCTGCGTGTTAAGCAGACGTGATAACCACTACACTATGAAACCTCACTAGATGTTTAATTTTGTGGCATACCATCAGAAAAATAGACCTCAACATGGCCAACATTTGAATACAGTTTGAATACATGAACTTGGAAATTCAAAGTCTCTTTCCTCTTTTCAATTGTTATTTCAGGAAGCTTTGGATATATTTATTATTGATTGTATTTTTTTAGCTCATTCGGTCATTATTAAAAGTGGGAACCACAACCCAAACTTGCAATTTTAATTACATATAGCAGAAATATAATGGGAATTCTCTAAAAAATATTGTTTCTACAACTTGTTCTTTCCCATTTTAATGAATAATCTACACAGTATTTATCTAATCTCAATTTCAACCTACTCGTCAACTTTTCATCAAGAACCTTTGTAAATGAGAAGCACACTTTACTTACAAATTTTTAAGAGAAAACCAATGGTTTCACTGGGGATCGAACCCAGGACCTTCTGCGTGTAAAGCAGACGTGATAACCACTACACTATGAAACTTCACTAGATGTTTAATTTTGTGGCCTACCATCAGAAAAATAGACCTCAACATGGCCAACATTTGAATTAAAATGGTCAACATTTTAATTACATATAGCAGAAATATAATGGGAATTCTCTAAAAAATATTGTTTCTACAACTTGTTCTTTCCCATTTTAATGAATAATCTACACAGTATTTATCTAATCTCAATTTCAACCTACTCGTCAACTTTTCATCAAGAACCTTTGTAAATGAGAAGCACACTTTACTTACAAATTTTTAAAAGAAAACCAATGGTTTCACTGGGGATCGAACCAAAGACCTTCGGCGTGTAAAGCAGACGTGATAACCACTACACTATGAAACCTCACTAGGTGTTCAATTTTATGGCATACCATCAGAAATATAGACCTCAACATGGCCAGTCAAATACTGGTTATATCAGCATTTTAAAAAACAATGCATTCTTTACACTTTTGCCTGGAGTTCATCAAATGTTACATGCAACTTTTATATAACTCTATGTATTTTAATGGATAGCGAGTGTGGATGGTCATTAATACATTTTTAGGAATAAGCACATCTGAAGAATCACTGTAAATCCACCTGAGCATTGTCAGTTTGAATACATGAACTTGGAAATTCAAAGTCTCTAACCTCTTTTTCAATTGTTATTTCAGGAAGCTTTGGATATATTGTATTATTGATTGTATTTTTTTAGCTCATTCGGTCATTCTTAAAAGTGGGAACTACAACCCAAACTTGCAATTTTAATTACATATAGCAGAAATATAATGGGAATTCTCTAAAAAAAACTTGTTTCTACAACTTGTTCTTTCCCATTTTAATGAATAATCTACACAGTATTTATCTAATCTCAATTTCAACCTACTCGTCAACTTTTCATCAAGAGCCTTTGTAAATGAGAAGCACATTTTAATTACAAATTTTTAAAAGTATACCAATGGTTTCACTGGGGATCGAACCCAGGACCTTCTGCGTGTAAAGCACACGTGATAACCACTACACTATGAAACCTCACTAGATGTTCAATTTTGTGGCATACCATCAGAAATATAGACCTCAACATGGCCAGTATTTATGCACGAACCTTTTCTCAAATACTGGTTATATCAGCATTTTAAAAAACAATGCATTCTTTACACTTTTGCCTGGAGTTCAGCAAATGTTACATGCAACTTTTATATAACTCTATGTATTTTAATGGATAGCGAGTGTGGATGGTCATTAATACATTTTTAGGAATAAGCACATCTGAAGAATCACTGTAAATCCACCTGAGCATTGTCAGTTTGAATACATGAGCTTGGAAATTCAAAGTCTCTTTCCTGTTTTTCAATTGTTATTTCAGGAAGCTTTGGATATATTTATTATTGATTGTATTTTTTTAGCTCATTCAGTCATTCTTAAAAGTGGGAACCACAACCCAAACTTGCAATTTTAATTACATATAGCAGAAATATAATGGGAATTCTCTAAAAAAAATGTCTACAACTTGTTCTATTTATCTAATCGCAATTTCAACCTACTCGTCAACTTTTCATCAAGAACCTTTGTAAATGAGAAGCACACTTTACTTACAAATTTTTAAGAGAAAACCAATGGTTTCACTGGGGATCGAACCCAGGACCTTCTGCGTGTAAAGCAGACGTGACAACCACTACACTATGAAACCTCACTAGATGTTTAATTTTGTGGCATACCATCAGAAATATAGACCTCAACATGGCCAGTATTTACGCACGAACCTTTTGTCAAATACTGGTTATATCAGCATTTTAAAAAACAATGCGTTCTTTACACTTTTACCTTGATCTCAGCAAATGTTACATGCAACTTTTATATAACTCTATGTATTTTAATGGATAGCGAGTGTGGATGGTCATTAATACATTTTTAGGAATAAGCACATCTGAAAAATAACTGTAAATCCACCTGAGCATTGTCAGTTTGAATACATGAGCTTGGAAATTCAAAGTCTCTTACCTCTTTTTCAATTGTTATTTCAGGAAGCTTTGGATATATTGTATTATTGATTGTATTTTTTTAGCTCATTCATGGCCAACATTTTAATTAAAATGGTCAACATTTTAATTACATATAGCAGAAATATAATGGGAATTCTCTAAAAAATATTGTTTCTACAACTTGTTCTTTCCCATTTTAATAAATAATCTACACAGTATTTATCTAATCTCAATTTCAACCTACTCGTCAACTTTTCATCAAGAACCTTTGTAAATGAGAAGCACACTTTACTTACAAATTTTTAAAAGCAAACCAATGGTTTCACTGGGGATCGAACCCAGGACCTTCTCCGTATAAAGCAGACGTGATAACCACTACACTATGAAACCTCACTAGATGTTTAATTTTGTGGCATACCATCAGAAATATAGACCTCAACATGGCCAGTATTTATGCACGAACCTTTTGTCAAATACTGGTTATATCAGCATTTTAAAAAACAATGCATTCTTTACACTTTTGCCTGGAGTTCAGCAAATGTTACATGCAACTGTTATATAACTCTATGTATTTTAATGGATAGCGAGTGTGTATGGTCATTAATACATTTTTAGGAATAAGCACATCTGAAGAATCACCTTAAATCCACCTGAGCATTGTCAGTTTGAATACATGAACTTGGAAATTCAAAGTCTCTTTCCTCTTTTTCAATTGTTATTTCAGGAAGCTTTGGATATATTTATTATTGATTGTATTTTTTTAGCTCATTCGGTCATTATTAAAAGTGGGAACCACAACCCAAACTTGCAATTTTAATTACATATAGCAGAAATATAATGCGAATTCTCTAAAAAATATTGTTTCTACAACTTGTTCTTTCCCATTTTAATGAATAATCTACACAGTATTTATCTAATCTCAATTTCAACCTACTCGTCAACTTTTCATCAAGAACCTTTGTAAATGAGAAGCACACTTTCCTTACAAATTTTTAAGAGAAAACCAATGGTTTCACTGGGGATCGAACCCAGGACCTTCTGCGTGTAAAGCAGACGTGATAACCACTACACTATGAAACCTCACTAGATATTTAATTTTGTGGCATACCATCAGAAAAATAGACCTCAACATGGCCAACATTTGAATTAAAATGGTCAACATTTTAATTACATATAGCAGAAATATAATGGGAATTCTCTAAAAAATATTGTTTCTACAACTTGTTCTTTCCCATTTTAATGAATAATCTACACAGTATTTATCTAATCTCAATTTCAACCTACCTGTCAACTTTTCATCAAGAACCTTTGTAAATGAGAAGCACACTTTACTTACAAATTTTTAAAAGAAAACCAATGGTTTCACTGGGGATCGAACCCAGGACCTTCTGCGTGTAAAGCAGACGTGATAACCACTACACTATGAAACCTCACTAGATGTTTAATTTTGTGGCATACCATCAGAAAAATAGACCTCAACATGACCAACATTTGAATTAAAATGGTCAACATTTTAATTACATATAGCAGAAATATAATGGGAATTCTCTAAAAAATATTGTTTCTACAACTTGTTCTTTTCCATTTTAATGAATAATCTACACAGTATTTATCTAATCTCAATTTCAACCTACTCGTCAACTTTTCATCAAGAACCTTTGTAAATGAGAAGCACACTTTACTTACAAATTTGTAAAAGAAAACCAATGGTTTCACTGGGGATCGAACCCAGGACCTTCAGCGTGTAAAGCAGACATGATAACCACTACACTATGAAACCTCACTAGATGTTTGATTTTGTGGCATACCATCAGAAAAATAGACCTCAACATGGCCAGTATTTATGCATGAACCTTTTGTCAAATACTGGTTATAATAAATTTTTAGGAATAAGCACATCTGAAGAATCACTGTAAATCCACCTGAGCATTGTCAGTTTGAATACATGAACTTGGAAATTCAAAGTCTCTTTCCTCTTTTTCAATTTTTATTTCAGGAAGCTTTGGATATATTTATTATTGATTGTATTTTTTTAGCTCATTCGGTCATTATTAAAAGTGGGAACCACAACCCAAACTTGCAATTTTAATTACATATAGCAGAAATATAATGGGAATTCTCTAAAAAAAATTCAACAACTTGTTCTTTCTCATTTTAATGAATAATCTACACAGTATTTATCTAATCTCAATTTCAACCTACTCGTCAACTTTTCATCAAGAACCTTTGTAAATGAGAAGCACACTTTACTTACAAATTTTTAAGAGAAAACCAATGGTTTCACTGGAGATCGAACCCAGGACCTTCTGCGTGTAAAGCAGACGTGATAACCACTACACTATGAAACCTCACTAGATGTTTAATTTTGTGGCCTACCATCAGAAAAATAGACCTCAACATGGCCAACATTTGAATTAAAATGGTCAACATTTTAATTACATATAGCAGAAATATAATGGGAATTCTCTAAAAAATATTGTTTCTACAATTTGTTCTTTCCCATTTTAATGAATAATCTACACAGTATTTATCTAATCTCAATTTCAACCTACTCGTCAACTTTTCATCAAGAACCTTTGTAAATGAGAAGCACACTTTACTTACAAATTTTTAAGAGAAAACCAATGGTTCCACTGGGGATCGAACCCAGGACCTTCTGCGTGTAAAGCAGACGTGATAACCACTACACTATGAAACCTCACTAGATATTTAATTTTGTGGCATACCATCAGAAAAATAGACCTCAACATGGCCAACATTTGAATTAAAATGGTCAACATTTTAATTACATATAGCAGAAATATAATGGGAATTCTCTAAAAAATATTGTTTCTACAACTTGTTCTTTCCCATTTTAATGAATAATCTACACAGTATTTATCTAATCTCAATTTCAACCTACTCGTCAACTTTTCATCAAGAACATTTGTAAATGAAAAGCACACTTTACTTACAAATTTTTAAAAGAAAACCAATGGTTTCACTGGGGATCGAACCCAGGACCTTCTGCGTGTAAAGCAGACGTGATAACCACTACACTATGAAACCTCACTAGTTGTTTTGTTTTGTGGCATACCATCAGAAAAATAGACCTCAACATGGCCAGTATTTATGCACGAACCTTTTGTCAAATACTGGTTATATCAGCATTTTAAAAAACAATGGGTTGTTTACACTTTTACCTGGAGTTCAGCAAATGTTACATGCAACTGTTATATAACTCTATGTATTTTAATGGATAGCGAGTGTGTATGGTCATTAATAAATTTTTAGGAATAAGCACATCTGAAGAATCACTGTAAATCCACCTGAGCATTGTCAGTTTGAATACATGAGCTTGGAAATTCAAAGTCTCTTTCCTCTTTTTCAATTGTTATTTCAGGAAGCTTTGGATATATTTATTATTGATTGTATTTTTTTTAGCTCATTCGGTCATTATTAAAAGTGGGAACCACAACCCAAACTTGCAATTTTAATTACATATAGCAGAAATATAATGGGAATTCTCTAAAAAATATTGTTTCTACAACTTGTTCTTTCCCATTTTAATGAATAATCTACACAGTATTTATCTAATCTCAATTTCAACCTACTCGTCAACTTTTCATCAAGAACCTTTGTAAATGAGAAGCACACTTTACTTACAATTTTTTAAGAGAAAACCAATGGTTTCACTGGGTTTCACTGTTATATAACTCTATGTATTTTAATGGATAGCGAGTGTGTATGGTCATTAATACATTTTTAGGAATAAGCACATCTGAAGAATCACTGTAAATCCACCTGAGCATTGTCAGTTTGAATACATGAACTTGGAAATTCAAAGTCTCTTTCCTCTTTTTCAATTGTTATTTCAGGAAGCTTTGGATATATTTATTATTGATTGTATTTTTTTAGCTCATTCGGTCATTATTAAAAGTGGGAACCACAACCCAAACTTGCAATTTTAATTACATATAGCAGAAATATAATGGGAATTCTCTAAAAAATATTGTTTCTACAACTTGTTCTTTCCCATTTTAATGAATAATCTACACAGTATTTATCTAATCTCAATTTCAACCTACTCGTCAACTTTTCATCAAGAACCTTTGTAAATGAGAAGCACACTTTACTTACAATTTTTTAAGAGAAAACCAATGGTTTCACTGGGTTTCACTGTTATATAACTCTATGTATTTTAATGGATAGCGAGTGTGTATGGTCATTAATACATTTTTAGGAATAAGCACATCTGAAGAATCACTGTAAATCCACCTGAGCATTGTCAGTTTGAATACATGAACTTGGAAATTCAAAGTCTCTTTCCTCTTTTTCAATTGTTATTTCAGGAAGCTTTGGATATATTTATTATTGATTGTATTTTTTTAGCTCATTCGGTCATTATTAAAAGTGGGAACCACAACCCAAACTTGCAATTTTAATTACATATAGCAGAAATATAATGGGAATTCTCTAAAAAATATTGTTTCTACAACTTGTTCTTTCCCATTTTAATGAATAATCTACACAGTATTTATCTAATCTCAATTTCAACCTACTCGTCAACTTTTCATCAAGAACCTTTGTAAATGAGAAGCACACATTACTTACAATTTTTTAAGAGAAAACCAATGGTTTCACTGGGTTTCACTGTGATATAACTCTATGTATTTTAATGGATAGGGAGTGTGTATGGTCATTAATACATTTTTAGGAATAAGCACATCTGAAGAATCACTGTAAATCCACCTGAGCATTGTCAGTTTGAATACATGAACTTGGAAATTCAAAGTCTCTTTCCTCTTTTTCAATTGTTATTTCAGGAAGCTTTGGATATATTTATTATTGATTGTATTTTTTTAGCTCATTCGGTCATTATTAAAAGTGGGAACCACAACCCAAACTTGCAATTTTAATTACATATAGCAGAAATATAATGGGAATTCTCTAAAAAATATTGTTTCTACAACTTGTTCTTTCCCATTTTAATGAATAATCTACACAGTATTTATCTAATCTCAATTTCAACCTACTCGTCAACTTTTCATCAAGAACCTTTGTAAATGAGAAGCACACTTTACTTACAATTTTTTAAGAGAAAACCAATGGTTTCACTGGGTTTCACTGTTATATAACTCTATGTATTTTAATGGATAGCGAGTGTGTATGGTCATTAATACATTTTTAGGAATAAGCACATCTGAAGAATCACTGTAAATCCACCTGAGCATTGTCAGTTTGAATACATGAACTTGGAAATTCAAAGTCTCTTTCCTCTTTTTCAATTGTTATTTCAGGAAGCTTTGGATATATTTATTATTGATTGTATTTTTTTAGCTCATTCGGTCATTATTAAAAGTGGGAACCACAACCCAAACTTGCAATTTTAATTACATATAGCAGAAATATAATGGGAATTCTCTAAAAAAAATTCTACAACTTGTTCTTTCCCATTTTAATGAATAATCTACACAGTATTTATCTAATCTCAATTTCAACCTACTCGTCAACTTTTCATCAAGAACCTTTGTAAATGAGAAGCACACTTTACTTACAAATTTTTAAAAGAAAACCATTGGTTTCACTGGGGATCGAACCCAGGACCTTCTGCGTGTAAAGCACACGTGATAACCACTACACTATGAAACCTCACTAGATGTTTAATTTTGTGGCATACCATCAGAAAAATAGACCTCAACATGGCCAGTATTTATGCACGAACCTTTTGTCAAATACTGGTTATATCAGCATTTTAAAAAACAATGCATTCTTTACACTTTTGGCTGGAGTTCATCAAATGTTACATGCAACTGTTATATAACTCTATGTATTTTAATGGATAGCGAGTGTGTATGGTCATTAATACATTTTTAGGAATAAGCACATCTGAAGAATCACTGTAAATCCACCTGAGCATTGTCAGTTTGAATACATGAACTTGGAAATTCAAAGTCTCTTTCCTCTTTTTCAATTGTTATTTCAGGAAGCTTTGGATATATTTATTATTGATTGTATTTTTTTAGCCCATTCGGTCATTATTAAAAGTGGGAACCACAACCCAAACTTGCAATTTTAATTACATATAGCAGAAATATAATGGGAATTCTCTAAAAAATATTGTTTATACAACTTGTTCTTTCCCATTTTAATGAATAATCTACACAGTATTTATCTAATCTTAATTTCAACCTACTCGTCAACTTTTCATCAAGAACCTTTGTAAATGAGAAGCACACTTTACTTACAATTTTTTAAGAGAAAACCAATGGTTTCACTGGGTTTCACTGTTATATAACTCTATGTATTTTAATGGATAGCCAGTGTGTATGGTCATTAATACATTTTTAGGAATAAGCACATCTGAAGAATCACTGTAAATCCACCTGAGCATTGTCAGTTTGAATACATGAACTTGGAAATTCAAAGTATCTTTCCTCTTTTTCAATTGTTATTTCAGGAAGCTTTGGATATATTTACTATTGATTGTATTTTTTTAGCTCATTCGGTCATTATTAAAAGTGGGAACCACAACCCAAACTTGCAATTTTAATTACATATAGCAGAAATATAATGGGAATTCTCTAAAAAATATTGTTTCTACAACTTGTTCTTTCCCATTTTAATGAATAATCTACACAGTATTTATCTAATCTCAATTTCAACCTACTCGTCAACTTTTCATCAAGAACCTTTGTAAATGAGAAGCACACTTTACTTACAATTTTTTAAGAGAAAACCAATGGTTTCACTGGGTTTCACTGTTATATAACTCTATGTATTTTAATGGATAGCGAGTGTGTATGGTCATTAATACATTTTTAGGAATAAGCACATCTGAAGAATCACTGTAAATCCACCTGAGCATTGTCAGTTTGAATACATGAACTTGGAAATTCAAAGTCTCTTTCCTCTTTTTCAATTGTTATTTCAGGAAGCTTTGGATATATTTATTATTGATTGTATTTTTTTAGCTCATTCGGTCATTATTAAAAGTGGGAACCACAACCCAAACTTGCAATTTTAATTACATATAGCAGAAATATAATGGGAATTCTCTAAAAAAATTCTACAACTTGTTCTTTCCCATTTTAATGAATAATCTACACAGTATTTATCTAATCTCAATTTCAACCTACTCGTCAACTTTTCATCAAGAACCTTTGTAAATGAGAAGCACACTTTACTTACAAATTTTTAAAAGAAAACCATTGGTTTCACTGGGGATCGAACCCAGGACCTTCTGCGTGTAAAGCAGACGTGATAACCACTACACTATGAAACCTCACTAGATGTTTAATTTTGTGGCATACCATCAGAAAAATAGACCTCAACATGGCCAGTATTTATGCACGAACCTTTTGTCAAATACTGGTTATATCAGCATTTTAAAAAACAATGCATTCTTTACACTTTTGCCTGGAGTTCATCAAATGTTACATGCAACTGTTATATAACTCTATGTATTTTAATGGATAGCGAGTGTGTATGGTCATTAATACATTTTTAGGAATAAGCACATCTGAAGAATCACTGTAAATCCACCTGAGCATTGTCAGTTTGAATACATGAACTTCTAAATTCAAAGTCTCTTTCCTCTTTTTCAATTGTTATTTCAGGAAGCTTTGGATATATTTATTATTGATTGTATTTTTTTAGCCCATTCGGTCATTATTAAAAGTGGGAACCACAACCCAAACTTGCAATTTTAATTACATATAGCAGAAATATAATGGGAATTCTCTAAAAAATATTGTTTCTACAACTTGTTCTTTCCCATTTTAATGAATAATCTACACAGTATTTATCTAATCTTAATTTCAACCTACTCGTCAACTTTTCATCAAGAACCTTTGTAAATGAGAAGCACACTTTACTTACAATTTTTTAAGAGAAAACCAATGGTTTCACTGGGTTTCACTGTTATATAACTCTATGTATTTTAATGGATAGCCAGTGTGTATGGTCATTAATACATTTTTAGGAATAAGCACATCTGAAGAATCACTGTAAATCCACCTGAGCATTGTCAGTTTGAATACATGAACTTGGAAATTCAAAGTCTCTTTCCTCTTTTTCAATTGTTATTTCAGGAAGCTTTGGATATATTTATTATTGATTGTATTTTTTTAGCTCATTCGGTCATTATTAGAAGTGGGAACCACAACCCAAACTTGCAATTTTAATTAAATATAGCAGAAATATAATGGGAATTCTCTAAAAAAAATTCTACAACTTGTTCTTTCCCATTTTAATGAATAATCTACACAGTATTTATCTAATCTCAATTTCAACCTACTCGTCAACTTTTCATCAAGAACCTTTGTAAATGAGAAGCACACTTTACTTACAAATTTTTAAAAGAAGACCAATGGTTTCACTGTGGATCGAACCCAGGACCTTCTGCGTGTAAAGCAGACGTGATAACCACTACACTATGAAACCTCACTAGATGTTTAATTTTGTGGCATACCCTCAGAAAAATAGACCTCAACATGGCCAGTATTTATGCACGAACCTTTTGTCAAATACTGGTTATATCAGCATTTTAAAAAACAATGCATTCTTTACACTTTTGCCTGGAGTTCATCAAATGTTACATGCAACTGTTATATAACTCTATGTATTTTAATGGATAGCGAGTGTGTATGGTCATTAATACATTTTTAGGAATAAGCACATCTGAAGAATCACTGTAAATCCACCTGAGCATTGTCAGTTTGAATACATGAACTTGGAAATTCAAAGTCTCTTTCCTCTTTTTCAATTGTTATTTCAGGAAGCTTTGGATATATTTATTATTGATTGTATTTTTTTAGCCCATTCGGTCATTATTAAAAGTGGGAACCACAACCCAAACTTGCAATTTTAATTACATATAGCAGAAATATAATGGGAATTCTCTGAATAATATTGTTTCTACAACTTGTTCTTTCCCATTTTAATGAATAATCTACACAGTATTTATCTAATCTCAATTTCAACCTACTCGTCAACTTTTCATCAAGAACCTTTGTAAATGAGAAGCACACTTTACTTACAATTTTTTAAGAGAAAACCAATGGTTTCACTGGGTTTCACTGTTATATAACTCTATGTATTTTAATGGATAGCGAGTGTGTATGGTCATTAATACATTTTTAGGAATAAGCACATCTGAAGAATCACTGTAAATCCACCTGAGCATTGTCAGTTTGAATACATGAACTTGGAAATTCAAAGTCTCTTTCCTCTTTTTCAATTGTTATTTCAGGAAGCTTTGGATATATTTATTATTGATTGTATTTTTTTAGCTCATTCGGTCATTATTAAAAGTGGGAACCACAACCCAAACTTGCAATTTTAATTACATATAGCAGAAATATAATGGGAATTCTCTAAAAAATATTGTTTCTACAACTTGTTCTTTCCCATTTTAATTTATAATCTACACAGTATTTATCTAATCTCAATTTCAACCTACTCGTCAACTTTTCATCAAGAACCTTTGTAAATGAGAAGCACACTTTACTTACAAATTTTTAAGAGAAAACCAATGGTTTCACTGGGTTTCACTGTTATATAACTCTATGTATTTTAATGGATAGCGAGTGTGTATGGTCATTAATACATTTTTAGGAATAAGCACATCTGAAGAATCACTGTAAATCCACCTGAGCATTGTCAGTTTGAATACATGAACTTGGAAATTCAAAGTCTCTTTCCTCTTTTTCAATTGTTATTTCAGGAAGCTTTGGATATATTTATTATTGATTGTATTTTTTTAGCTCATTCGGTCATTATTAAAAGTGGGAACCACAACCCAAACTTGCAATTTTAATTACATATAGCAGAAATATAATGGGAATTCTCTAAAAAATATTGTTTCTACAACTTGTTCTTTCCCATTTTAATGAATAATCTACACAGTATTTATCTAATCTCAATTTCAACCTACTCGTCAACTTTTCATCAAGAACCTTTGTAAATGAGAAGCACACTTTACTTACAAATTTTTAAAAGAAAACCAATGGTTTCACTGGGGATCGAACCCAGGACTTTCTGCGTGTAAAGCAGACGTGATAACCACAACACTATGAAACCTCACAAGATGTTTAATTTTGTGGCATACCATCAGAAAAATAGACCTCAACATGGCCAGTATTTATGCACGAACCTTTTGTCAAATACTGGTTATATCAGCATTTTAAAAAACAATGCATTCTTTACACTTTTGCCTGAGGTTCATCAAATGTTACATGCAACTGTTATATAACGCTATGTATTTTAATGGATAGCGAGTGTGTATGGTCATTAATACATTTTTAACCGTACCATCAGAAAAATAGTCCTCAACATGGCCAGTATTTATGCACGAACCTTTTGTCAAATACTGGTTATATCAGCATTTTAAAAAACAATGCATTCTTTACACTTTTGCCTGAGGGTCATCAAATGTTAGATGTAGTGATGTACCGAACTGTCCACCGGCGAACAGTTCCCGGCGAAATTAGCGTGTTCGCGTTCGCCGCGGCGGGCGGACACATGCGCAGTTCGATCCGCCCCCTATTCGTCATCATTGGGCAAACTTTGACCCTGTGCATCTCGGTCAGCAGACACATTCCAGCCAATCAGCAGCACTCCCTCCCTTCCACACCCTCCAACCTCCCTCCCAGCATCCATTTTCGATTAATTCGGAAGATGCATGCTTAGTGAGAGGAGGGAAAGTTTAGCTGCTGCTGATTAGATAGGGAAATTGATAGCTAGGCTAGGGTATTCAGTGTCCACTACAATCCTGAAGGACTCATCTGATCTCTGCTGTAAGGACAGCACCCCAAAAAGCCCTTTTTAGGGCTATAACATCAGGCTGCTTTTTTTTTTTTTCCTGTGTAATGTAATTGCAGGTGCCTGCCTGCCAGCTTCTGTGTGAGGTTCACATTGGATACTGTGCCCACTTGCCCAGTGCCACCACTCATATCTGTTTTAACCCCTTAAGGACACATGACGTGTCTGACACGTCATGATTCCCTTTTATTCCAGAAGTTTGGTCCTTAAGGGGTTAACAATTGGTTAAGCTTTAGATTTAAAATAAATATTGTTTTTTCACTGTAATAGAAGAGCAGTTGCCTGCCTGCCAGCTTCTGTGTCAGGTTGGATGCCTTGCCCATTTGCACAGTCAGTGCCACCACTCATATCTGTTTTAACAATAGCTTAAGCTTTAGATTTTAAAGAAATCATTTTTTTTCACTGTAATAGAAGATCAGTTAGTTGTCTGCAAGCATCTGGGTGTCAGGCCTACTTCAGCGTGTGCTCTGCAGACCTGTGCCAGCGTGCTTTGACAGTTGCCAATCATATCTGGTGTCTCTTTAGCGTGCTTTTACAAAGAAAAAAGGTTTCCAGTGTAAGCTAATAGCAGACAGTCAGTGTCCTTCAAGCGGCTCTGTCAGGCCTTCCTTCAGCGTGTGCCCTGCACAACCCTGCCAGCGTACTTTGACAGTTGCCACTCATATCTGGTGTCTCTATAGCGTGCTTTTACAACCAAAATTTTGTTTCCACTGTAATAGAAGAGCAGTTGCCTGCCTGCCAGCTTCTGTGTGAGGTTCACATTGGATACTGTGCCTACTTGCCCAGTGCCACCACTCATATCTGTTTTAACAATTGGTTAAGCTTTAGATTTAAAATAAATAATTTTTTTTCACTGTAATAGAAGAGCAGTTGCCTGCCTGCCAGCTTCTGTGTCAGGTTGGATGCCTTGCCCATTGGCACAGTCAGTGCCACCACTCATATCTCTTTTAACAATTGGTTAAGCTTTAGATTTTAAATAAATAATTTTTTTCACTGTAATAGAAGAGCAGTTGCCTGCCTGCCAGCTTCTGTGTGAGGTTCACATTGGATACTGTGCCCACTTGCCCAGTGCCACCACTCATATCTGTTTTAACAATTGGTTAAGCTTTAGATTTAAAATAAATAATTTGTTTTCACTGTAATAGAAGAGCAGTTGCCTGCCTGCCAGCTTCTGTGTCAGGTTGGATGCCTTGCCCATTTGCACAGTCAGTGCCACCACTCATATCTGTTTTAACAATTGGTTAAGCTTTACATTTAAAATAAATAATTTTTTTTCACTGTAATAGAAGAGCAGTTGCCTGCCTGCCAGCTTCTGTGTGAGGTTCACATTGGATACTGTGCCTACTTGCCCAGTGCCACCACTCATATCTGTTTTAACAATTGGTTAAGCTTTACATTTAAAATAAATATTTTTTTTTCACTGTAATAGAAGAGCAGTTAGTTGTCTGCAAGCGTCTGGGTGTCAGGCCTACTTCAGCGTGTGCTCTGCAGACCTGTGCCAGCGTGCTTTGACAGTTGCCACTCATATCTGGTGTCTCTATAGCGTGCTTTTACAACCAAAATTTTGTTTCCACTGTAATAGAAGAGCAGTTGCCTGCCTGACAGCTTCTGTGTGAGGTTCACATTGGATACTGTGCCTACTTGCCCAGTGCCACCACTCATATCTGTTTTAACAATTGGTTAAGCTTTACATTTAAAATAAATATTTTTTTTCACTGTAATAGAAGAGCAGTTAGTTGTCTGCAAGCGTCTGGGTGTCAGGCCTACTTCAGCGTGTGCTCTGCAGACCTGTGCCAGCGTGCTTTGACAGTTGCCACTCATATCTGGTGTCTCTATAGCGTGCTTTTACAACCAAAATGTTGTTTCCACTGTAATAGAAGAGCAGTTGCCTGCCTGCCAGCTTCTGTGTGAGGTTCACATTGGATACTGTGCCTACTTGCCCAGTGCCACCACTCATATCTGTTTTAACAATTGGTTAAGCTTTACATTTAAAATAAATATTGTTTTTTCACTGTAATAGAAGAGCAGTTGCCTGCCTGCCAGCTTCTGTGTGAGGTTCACATTAGATACTGTGCCTACTTGCCCAGTGCCACCACTCATATCTGTTTTAACAATTGGTTAAGCTTTACATTTAAAATAAATATTTTTTTTTCACTGTAATAGAAGAGCAGTTGCCTTCCTGACAGCTTCTGTGTGAGGTTCACATTGGATACTGTGCCTACTTGCCCAGTGCCACCACTCATATCTGTTTTAACAATTGGTTAAGCTTTACATTTAAAATAAATATTTTTTTTCACTGTAATAGAAGAGCAGTTGCCTGCCTGCCAGCTTCTGTGTGAGGTTCACATTGGATACTGTGCCTACTTGCCCAGTGCCACCACTCATATCTGTTTTAACAATTGGTTAAGCTTTACATTTAAAATAAATAATTTGTTTTCACTGTAATAGAAGAGCAGTTGCCTGCCTGCCAGCTTCTGTGTCAGGTTTGATGCCTTGCCCATTTGCACAGTCAGTGCCACCACTCATATCTGTTTTAACAATAGCTTAAGCTTTAGATTTTAAAGAAATCATTTTTTTTCACTGTAATAGAAGATCAGTTAGTTGTCTGCAAGCGTCTGGGTGTCAGGCCTACTTCAGCGTGTGCTCTGTAGACCTATTCCAGCGTGCTTTGACAGTTGCCAATCATATTTGGTGTCTCTATAGCGTGCTTTTAAAACCAAAATTTGTTTTTCACTGTTATAGATTGAATAGCAGTTACTTGTCTTCATGCGGGTGTCTCAGGCCTACAGTGTGTGCTCTGCAGAACTGTTCCAGTGCACATTGCCAATCATATCTGTTGTCTCTATAGCGTGTTTTTAAAACCATAATTTGTTTTTCACTGTTATAGATTGAATAGCAGTTACTTGTCTTCAAGCGGCTTTGTCAGTCCTTCCTTCAGCGTGTGCTCTGCAGAACTGTTCCAGTGCACATTGCCAATCATATCTGGTCTCACAGTAGCTTGCACGCATAGTACCACTAATCCCCCAAAAAATGACAGGCAGAGGCAGGCCACCCCGCAGAGGCCGTCGTGGTCGTGGTGCTGTGATTCCCTTTTGCCCTAGAATAATGCCCAGTTTTCAGAAGCCACGTACCCTGAACTTGAAAAGTTCTGAGGACTTAGTTGACTGGCTAACACAGGACACCCAATCTTGTACAGCCTCCGCTCGGAACCTTGACGCACCATCCTCCTCCAGCTTAGCTTCAGGCACCTCTCAAGATACCACTCACCCGCCTGCTGCCACCACCAAAACTAGCACCACAGCCGCTTTACTTGGTATGTCAGAGGAGTTATTCACACACCCGTTTGAAGAAATGAGTGATGCGCAACCATTATTGCTAGAGGATGTAGATAACAGGGATATGTCTCAGGCAGGCAGCATTAAACACATGGAGGTACGGTGTGATGATGATGATGTTGTACCCGCTGCTGCTTCCTTTTCTGAGTTGTCAGATACAAGCGAAGCGGTTGATGATGACGATGCGTCCATGGATGTCACGTGGGTGCCCGCTCGGCAAGAAGAAGAACAGGGCGAAAGTTCAGATGGGGAGACAGAGAGGAGGAGGAGACGAGTTGGAAGCAGGGGGGGTCATCGCAAGGAGCTAGTGGCACAGTCAGACAGCATGCATCGGCACCCGGGATCAGCCCGACAGCACGCCAATCAACGCATGCTGTGTCCACCACCAGAATGCCGTCATTGCAGAGCTCAGCAGTGTGGCATTTTTTTTGTGTCTGCCTCTGACAACAGCGATGCCATTTGCAACCTGTGCCAAAGGAAACTGAGTCGTGGGAGGTCCAACACCCACCTAGGTACAACTGCTTTGCGTAGGCACATGATCTCACATCACAAACGCCTATGGGATCAACACATGAGTACAAGCAGCACGCCTACTCTAAGCCGCCATCCTCCTCCTGGTCCAGCATCTTCAGCCACGTCAACCACTGCTGTCCTTCTTGCCCCCTCTCAACCATCCGCCACTCCGTCTCCCGCCTTGAGCAGTTCCCGCTCATCTGCCCACAGTCATGTGTCTGTCAAGGACATGTTTGAGCGTAAGAAGCCAATGTCACCAAGTCACCCCCGTCTGACAGCTGGCTTGTCCGAACTATTAGCCCGCCAGCTTTTACCATACAATCTGGTTGAGTCTGAGGCGTTCAAAAAATTTGTAGCTATTGGGACACCGCAGTGGAAGGTACCCGGCCGGAATTTCTTTTCACAAAAGGTAATCCCCAACTTGTGCAAAAGGAAGTCATGGCATGTCTGGCACACAGTGCAAGGGTCCATCTGACCACTGATACCTGGTCTGCAAAGCATGGTCAGGGCAGGTATATCACCTACACTGCGCATTGGGTAAACCTGCTGACGGCTGACAAGCAAGGAATGCATGGCATTGCAGAGGAGTTGGTGACACCGCCACGAATTGCAGGCAGTCCTGCTGCCACCTCCTCTACTCCTCCTACTCCATCCTCTTCCATAACCTCCTCGGCTGAGTCCTCTTGTGCCGCTGCTTCTTGCTCCACATCAACGGCACCCCCCCAGCTCCCCAGGTACTATTCCACATCCCGGATACGGCAGTGTCACGCCGTCTTGGGTTTGACTTGCTTGAAAGCAGAGAGTCACACCGGACAAGCACTCCTGTCCGCCCTGAACGCACAGGTGGAAAAGTGGCTGACTCCGCAGCAACTGGATATCGGCAAAGTGGTGTGTGACAACGGAAAAAATTTGATAGCGGCATTGAAGTTGGGCAAGTTGACACATGTGCCGTGCATGGCACATGTGTGTAATCTGATCGTACAACGCTTTGTGCATAAGTACACAGGCTTACAGGACGTCCTGAAGCAGGCCAGGAAGGTGTGTGGCCATTTCAGGCGTTCCTACACGGCCATGGCTCACTTTGCCGATATCCAGCGGCGAAACAACATGCCAGTGAAGCGCTTGATTTGCGACAGCCCTACACGTTGGAATTCAACACTCCTAATGTTCGACCACCTGCTCCAACAAGAAAAAGCTGTTAATGAATATTTGTATGACCGGGGTGCTAGGACAGCCTCTGGGGAGCTGGGAATTTTTTTGCCACGTTACTGGACGCTCATGCGCAATGCCTGTAGGCTCATGCGTCTTTTGGAGGAGGTGACAAACCTAGTCAGTCGCAACGAAGGCACCATCAGCGACATCATACCATTTGTTTTCTTCATGGAGCGTGCCCTGCGAAGAGTGCTGGATCAGGCTGTAGATGAGCGTGAAGAGGAAGAGGAAGAGTTGTGGTCACCATCACCACCAGAAACAGCCTTATCAGCATCGCTTGCTGGACCTGCGGCAACGCTGGAAAAGGATTGTGAGGAAGAGGAGTCAGAGGAGGATTCTAGCTTTGAGGAGGAGGAGGAGGAGCAAGACCAAACACAACAGGCATCCCAGGGTGCTCGTTGTCACCTATCTGGTACCCGTGGTGTTGTACGTGGCTGTGGGGAAGAACATACCTTCAATGACATCAGTGAGGAGGAGGAACAGGAAATGAGTAGCTCGGCATCCAACCTTGTGCAAATGGGGTCTTTCATGCTGTCCTGCCTGTTGAGGGACCCTCGTATAAAAAGGCTGAAGGAGAACGACCTGTACTGGGTGTCCACGCTACTAGACCCCCGGTATAAGCAGAAAGTGGCGGAAATGTTACCGAATTACAACAAGTCGGAAAGGATGCAGCATTTGCAAAATAAATTAAAAAGTATGCTTTACACAGCGTATAAGGGTGATGTCACAGCACAACGGGAATCTAACAGGGGGAGAGGTGGAAGTCATCCTCCTCCTCCTCCTCCCACGACCACGCCGGCAAGGACAGGACGCTTTAAAGACGTGTTGTTGATGGAGGACATGTGGACCTTTTTAAGTCCTATGCATCGCCACAGCCCTTCGGGATCCACCCTCAGAGAGCGACTCGACCGACAGGTAGCAGACTACCTCGCCTTAACTGCAGATATCGACACTCTGAGGAGCGATGAACCCCTTGACTACTGGGTGTGCAGGCTTGACCTGTGGCCTGAGCTATCCCAATTTGCGATAGAACTTCTGGCCTGCCCCGCTTCAAGTGTCCTGTCAGAAAGGACCTTCAGTGCAGCAGGAGGTATTGTCACTGAGAAGAGAAGTCGCCTAGGTCAAAAAAGTCTAGATTACCTCACCTTTATTAAGATGAATGAGGGATGGATCCCGAAGGGACTGACACTGGGCGATACATTCGCTTAAAAAAGGCCTGATGAGATGAGCTGCCTTGGGCTAAAAATGGTCCACACGCTGCTGTATTTTAGCTCTGAATGACGTTTGACTTGCGTGACTTATCCGCCACCAACTAGGGTTCAAGCCGCCATGTTTTAGGGCACTTTCTGCCTGTGAAACAAACATCAATTTTTCTGGCCGCTGCTACAGCAGCGGCTGCAACAATACCAAATTTTTCAGGCATGTGTACATGCCTAATTTTTAGGCCCACTGGTGCAGCACTGTGGCTTCAAAAACCAAACCAAAAATTAAAATCCTCCAAGATGGCACCAATATACCAGTGGTCTAAGCATCTTCCCACCTTGGCCTAAAAGGGGAGGTGATTCAACAATTAAAAATCTCTGCCATTTACACGTCCACTGATAGGAGACGCGGAAGGTATTAAACTGATATGAACAATACTCCACTCCTATCAGTAGGTCCGTCCCATTGTGATTTATGCCCCCCACCCACCGCGCAGGGATGGGGGCCGGGGGGGAGGAAAGTAGGCCCCCCCATTGTGATTTATGCCCCCCACCCACCGCGCAGGGGTGGGGGCCGAGGGGGGGAGGACAGTAGGTCACCCCATTGTGATTTATGGCCCCCACCCACCGCGCAGGGGTTGGGGAGGACAGTAGCTCCCCCCAGTGTGTATCAGGGGCTTTGAGGACAGGTGTCAATCCATACCTGCCAAGTGACCCTATGTAGGGGGAACAGTCTCTATTCTGCTCTGTGTCAGTGTGTATCATGGTCTCTGTGGACGGGGAACAGTCTCTATTCTGCTCTGTGTCAGTGTGTATCATGGTCTCTGTGGACAGGGAACAGTCCCTATTCTGCTCTGTGTCAGTGTGTATCATGGTCTCTGTGGACGGGGAACAGTCTCTATTCTGCTCTGTGTCAGTGTGTATCATGGACTCTGTGGACAGGGAACAGTCCCTATTCTGCTCTGTGTCAGTGTGTATCAGGGGTTTTGAGGACAGGTGTCAATCCATATCTGCCAAGTGACCCTATGTAGGGGGAACAGTCCCTATTCTGCTCTGTGTCAGTGTGTATCATGGTCTCTGTGGACGGTGAACAGTCTCTATTCTGCTCTGTGTCAGTGTGTATCATGGTCTCTGTGGACAGGGAACAGTCTCTATTCTGCTCTGTGTCAGTGTGTATCAGGGGTTTTGAGGACAGGTGTCAATCCATATCTGCCAAGTGACCCTATGTAGGGGGAACAGTCCCTATTCTGCTCTGTGTCAGTGTGTATCAGGGGTTTTGAGGACAGGTGTCAATCCATATCTGCCAAGTGACCCTATGTAGGGGGAACAGTCCCTATTCTGCTCTGTGTCAGTGTGTATCAGGGGTTTTGAGGACAGGTGTCAATCCATATCTGCCAAGTGACCCTATGTAGGGGGAACAGTCCCCATTCTGCTCTGTGTCAGTGTGTATCAGGGGTTTTGAGGACAGGTGTCAATCCATGTTACGGTTACCCTTAGGCTTGCTGAGAGCTGGACCGCTTAGTCGTCTGGATTCCTAGTTGCTGAAGAGGGGAGAGCTGCTTTCCATAGTATTCCATATGAGTCCTGTAAGTGTAGAATAATCCCACTAGCTATAGCATAGCTAGGATACCTTTCTGCCCAAAAAACGAGTCGAGGCTGCGATTTGAGGGTCAAGTAAGAAACTGAGGTCTGGAACACCCCGCCTGCTTTTTATTACAGTCAGGTACACACAGACCCCTCCCAGGGGGAGGTATAAAATAACCAATAACAGCATAGTACAGCCCCCTGGTGCCCTCCCCTCCGCTTGGGAGATAATTGAGTTTCCTACTGTATCTACTCAATTATCTCCAAGCTAAAACTTATACATTTTTATACATTTTTATAACTTTCTCATTTTACCTAGTACATTAATAAAACTTATATTTTTGTGAACAACATAAATGGTGGAACAACATACTCAAATTTCGTGGGAATCCGTCCAGTAGTTCCAGAGATATTAAAAAGTCTCTTTGGACCGACCGCACGCCTGTTTGCAAGCCCAGAAACAGTTCCACAGATTCAGCTGTGTGGTCGGTCGCTGTTTAGCCGGAAAAGCGGTAAAGTTCCATCCGAAGCCGGTGTTCGAATATTCGAACGCACTTCGGCTTTTGTCGAAGTGTCGAAGTAAATGTGGTTTATACTTCCGCGATGGTCGCTAGCCGTGTGGTGATCTATTCCCATAAAAAGAGACGACAAAGTTCCTTTCGACGGTTGTTTCGAATGTCCGGCCAGGACTTAGTCTCCGCTGTGGTGTCGAAGGATCGGGAAAGATACAGGTTACCGCTGACCGCATTCGACTGTATTAAAATGGCCGCCGCCACGTGTTCGACTGTAATGGCGGCCGTTTCGACTACCTCAGTGACTTCGACGGCTTCGGCACTTCGACGGTATTCGAAGTGCCAGTTCAAAGATTGAAATGCTGTTCCTAAGTAATTAAAGGTACACAATTAGAACTAGTGTTTCTGTAACAGTGCTCCCTTTTTGTGGAACACTCTGGCAGACACCGTCTGACCCCTTTTCGGGGCAGACTAAGGCTGTCCAGACCGCTGGTTATGCTGGGCTGAGGTCCGTTTGTCTGGACAACCCGTCCGCGTTGCCATTCTGTTTCCCGGGTCGGTAGGTAATGGTAAAATTGAAGGGTTGCAATGATAAACTCCAACGTAATAACCTGCCGTTATCTCCAGAGACCCGGTTTAGCCACACCAACGGGTTATGGTCGGTGACCAGAGTGAACTCTTGTCCATATAAATAGGGAGTCAATTTCTTTAATGCCCACACCAAGGCCAAACACTCCTTTTCGACCGCTGCATAGCTGACTTCGCGGGGTAGGAGCTTCCGGCTGATGTAGGCAACTGGATGCTCCCCTCCATCTTCACCTACTTGGCTGAGGACGGCTCCCAGCCCGAACATGGAAGCGTCTGTATGGACGATAAAGCGTTTATTAAGAGCTGGGGCCGCCAAGACAGGAGCATTAACCAAAGCATTTTTGAGGGCCTGGAAAGCCGTTTCACAGTGGGGAGACCACAGGACCTGTCGAGGTAAGTTTTTCTTGGTCAAGTCAGTCAGGGGTTTGGCAAGTGTGCTGTAGTCGGGTACAAATCGTCTGTAGTACCCTGCCATGCCCAGAAAGGCTAGAACCTGGGTTTTAGTGATGGGAGTGGGCCAATTGGCAACAGCTTCTATCTTGGCTGGCTCTGGTCGCTGTTTTCCGCACCCCACCCGGTGACCCAGGTACTGTACCTCGGCCATCCCAAAGTGGCATTTTTCTGGTTTCAGAGTCAGGCCAGCAGCCCGGATCTGATCCAGAACCATTCCTACATGAGCTAAGTGGTCCTCCCAGGACTCACTGTGAATCGCTATGTCGTCCAGGTATGCACAGGCAAAACTCTGGAAGCCATCCAGGAGCCTATCCACCAAGCGCTGGAATGTAGCTGGGGCATTCTTCATCCCAAACGGCATTACCTTAAACTGGTATAAGCCGAATGGGGTGACGAATGCCGACTTGGGGATAGCCTCCGGGGCCAGGGGAATCTGCCAGTAACCCTTGCAGAGGTCAATAGTGGTCAGGTAATTTCCCCTGGCTATACGATCGAGTAGCTCGTCTACCCTGGGCATAGGGTACGCGTCCGTCACTGTTTTTTCATTGAGCCTCCGGTAGTCTACACAGAACCGGGTTGTCCCATCTTTCTTGGGTACCAGGACAACCGGGGAGGCCCAGGGACTATCGGAGGGCTCAATCACCCCGAGTTGGAGCATCTCATCTATCTCCTTCTTCATTCCTGTTCTAACTGCCTCGGGGATGCGATACGGGGGCTGGCGTAAGGGTGTTTGCCCGGGGGTATCGACCTGGTGGGTAGTTAGGGTAGTGTACCCTGGCTTCTGGGAGAAGGTGAGGTGTTTGGACTGGAGGAGTGTATTGAGCTGCTCCCTTTCAGTGGGGCTAAGTCGGTCTCCTATCTGAACCTGGGTTACTATCCCTGTGGGGGGACTCTTTTCTAATAGGTCGGGAATGGGTAGACTGTCGGGGTCTTCCTGGGGAGGACAACATACGGCTGTCACGTTCTCGGGTCGCTCTAAGTATTCTTTGAGCATGTTTACATGGAACGTCTTCCTAAGGTTGTTGTCGTGGCAACTGGCTATGACATAAGTTGTGTCGCCCCGTTTCTCTACAATCTGGTAGGGGCCCTGCCATGATGCTTGCAATTTGTCTGTCTTCACCGGCTTAAGTACTAACACCTTTTGTCCTATGGTAAAGATTCTCCTTCGGGCCCCCCGATCGTACCATACCTTCTGTCTTCTCTGGGCCGACTGGAGGTTAGCCTGCACTGATTTGGCTAGCTGCTCCATTCGGTCTCTGAGTTCCAGCACGTATGGCACAATGGGGACACCGTCAGTTTCCGTCTCTCCCTCCCAGTGCTCCCGGATCAGGTTTAGGGGGCCCCGTACCTTTCTTCCGTAGAGCAATTCAAAGGGAGAGAACCCTGTCGTTTCCTGGGGCACCTCCCGATAAGCAAATAGGAGATGCGGCAGGAAGCGTTCCCAATCTCGGTATTCCTGAGTGAACGTTTTGAGCATTTGTTTGAGGGTTCCGTTGAACCTCTCACAAAGTCCGTTCGTCTGGGGATGGTAGGGGGAGCTCAGAAGGGATTTAATTTTGCAAACCTGCCAGAGTTGTTGGGTCAATTCGGCTGTAAATTGGGTGCCTCGGTCAGACAGGATTTCTTTTGGAAATCCTACCCGGGAGAACACTTGTACCAGTGCATTCGCTACCGTATCCGCTTGGATGTTGGGCAGGGCGACAGCCTCGGGGTACCTGGTAGCGTAGTCCACTACGGTAAGGATGTAGCGCTTACCGGATGGACTAGGGGTGGCCAGTGGTCCTACTAGGTCAATAGCAACCCTGCTAAAGGGTTCCTCTACGATGGGCATATTGACTAGAGGGGCTTTAGGGTGATCGCCTCGCCTTCCTACTCGTTGACACACATCGCAAGTATTGCAATAAGTCCTAACATCAGCGTGTACTCCTGGCCAAAAGAATGTGTGGGTAATGCGGTGTAGCGTACGGGTTACAGCTAGGTGACCTGCCAAGGGGATGTCGTGTCCTATCTTGAGGATTTCTCGACGGTATTTGTGGGGCACTACCAGCTGTCGCCTACGTTGTCCCTTTTTCTCTGTCAAGCGATATAGTTTGCCTTTTTCCCATAGAAAAGTTTCGTTATCTGCCCCGCTCCCCCCGGTCTCTGCTCGTTCCCGGTATTTCTGTAAAGTCGGGTCAGTCCTAGACTCGGTCTCGAAAGTATCTGGGGTGTCCCAGGGTATGGGGCCTAACATGTCAGGAAAAGTCGGGGTCGGTCTTACCTGGGTCTCCCGCACTGGTGAGGGTTCTCGGTCCATCCGGGCTTGTGCTCGGGTAGTCACTGGGTTCGCCTCGTTGTTGTATGCTGGAGCATAGGCAGAAGTCATGGGGCCCAAATCGTTGCCCAGTAGTACTTCAGCAGGTAAATTATCCATTATGCCCACGTTCACAGCCCCCTTTCCCGCTCCCCAATCAAGATGTACTTTAGCGGTCGGAATTTTGTACACATCCCCCCCCGCCACTCTAACGGCCACGGTCTGCCCTGACCGCTTGTGTTCTGGCACCAAATGACTCTGTACCAGTGTGATGGTAGCCCCTGTGTCTCTCAACCCCTCGGTAGATCGCCCTTCGAGCCATACCTTCTGCCGATGGTGCTGGCGGTTATCTGAAGCAGCATATACAGGGTCTGCCTCGTGAAGCGGCCCCAAATATTCCTCCATTGAGGCCTCTTGGTTAACACAGAGGGCTCGGGCAGGACGGTATGGCCCCGAGGGGTAATTGTAATTCCTGGGTGTCTGGTGCGTGTTAAGAGGGCAGTTAGCCATGAAATGCCCTGGTTGCTTGCATCGGTGGCAAGTCGGTCTGGGACGATCAGAGTTGTTATTGGGTGACCCTGAGTGTCGGGTGGGCCCTGCGGGTACCGGGGCTCGGAACTCCGTACGAGGAGGTGCACGGTAAACCTCTCGGGGCTCGACCCGTGCTGGAGCTCGGTAGTTCGTTGGCTCGTGAAGACGTGAATCATAATGTTCATCAGCTAATTTGGCCGCTTCTTCTAGGGTGGAAGGTCGCCTGTCTCGCAGCCACTCCTTCCCCTGCTGCTCCATGCCATTATAAAAATGTTCTAAGAGAAACAATTGTAAGATTTCCTCACCAGTCACAGCTTTACTTCCGCTCATCCAGTGATTTGCCGCTCTCCGCATTCGGTGCGCCCATTCCATATGGGTATCGTTAGGCTTCTTTTTCGTGCCCCGAAACTGCCGGCGATACGTGTCTGGAGTTACAGCGTACCGTCTTAGCAGTGTCTCTTTAACTCGCTCATACTGTGTCACTTCCTCAGCACCCAAGGTACGAAAAGCTTCCAGGGCTCGCCCGGATAGTTTCCCAGACAGGATCGTGGGCCACTCTCTGATGGGAATCTGGTGCAGGGCGCATTGCCTTTCGAAGTCCGCCAAGTATTCATCAATTCCTGTCTCGCTCTCTAGGAAGGATCTAAATGCCGCAAAGGGTATCTTGGGCTTCCCAGCATTTTCGACAGGAACGATTACCTGCGGGGCTTCAGCATTGCGTTGTGCGTTTACTAGGTCAAGTGCGTGGGCTCGGGCCTTTCGTATATCCTCGTCTGCCTCCGCCATCAACTGCTGTACTAGTTCTATAGGTGGGTTTGGCCCGTATAGGGAGAGCCTCTCCCGAACAATTCTTGCCTTTTCGTCACCATTCGTGGTTGGTGTTTCCGCCATTGTGAAGCTTTGATCCAGTTCGGTCAGTTCTGCGATCAGTTCTCTCCTTGGCCGGTTGCTGGCGTACCCTCCTCTGCTTTCCAGTAAATCTTTTAGGGTTGTACGCTTCAATTTTGTGTAGGTGCTCTCCATCCGTTCCGTATCTCTCCTAGGAAATCCAGAATAATCCCACCGCTGCCACCAAATGTTACGGTTACCCTTAGGCTTGCTGAGAGCTGGACCGCTTAGTCGTCTGGATTCCTAGTTGCTGAAGAGGGGAGAGCTGCTTTCCATAGTATTCCATATGAGTCCTGTAAGTGTAGAATAATCCCACTAGCTATAGCATAGCTAGGATACCTTTCTGCCCAAAAAACGAGTCGAGGCTGCGATTTGAGGGTCAAGTAAGAAACTGAGGTCTGGAACACCCCGCCTGCTTTTTATTACAGTCAGGTACACACAGACCCCTCCCAGGGGGAGGTATAAAATAACCAATAACAGCATAGTACAGCCCCCTGGTGCCCTCCCCTCCGCTTGGGAGATAATTGAGTTTCCTACTGTATCTACTCAATTATCTCCAAGCTAAAACTTATACATTTTTATACATTTTTATAACTTTCTCATTTTACCTAGTACATTAATAAAACTTATATTTTTGTGAACAACATAAATGGTGGAACAACATACTCAAATTTCGTGGGAATCCGTCCAGTAGTTCCAGAGATATTAAAAAGTCTCTTTGGACCGACCGCACGCCTGTTTGCAAGCCCAGAAACAGTTCCACAGATTCAGCTGTGTGGTCGGTCGCTGTTTAGCCGGAAAAGCGGTAAAGTTCCATCCGAAGCCGGTGTTCGAATATTCGAACGCACTTCGGCTTTTGTCGAAGTGTCGAAGTAAATGTGGTTTATACTTCCGCGATGGTCGCTAGCCGTGTGGTGATCTATTCCCATAAAAAGAGACGACAAAGTTCCTTTCGACGGTTGTTTCGAATGTCCGGCCAGGACTTAGTCTCCGCTGTGGTGTCGAAGGATCGGGAAAGATACAGGTTACCGCTGACCGCATTCGACTGTATTAAAATGGCCGCCGCCACGTGTTCGACTGTAATGGCGGCCGTTTCGACTACCTCAGTGACTTCGACGGCTTCGGCACTTCGACGGTATTCGAAGTGCCAGTTCAAAGATTGAAATGCTGTTCCTAAGTAATTAAAGGTACACAATTAGAACTAGTGTTTCTGTAACAATCCATATCTGCCAAGTGACCCTATGTAGGGGGAACAGTCTCTATTCTGCTCTGTGTCAGTGTGTATCAGGGCTGGGCTTTGAGGACAGGTGTCAATGTTAGGTGATTTCTGCCCTTTATGGATTAAAAGCAGACTCTGCATCAACTGTGCAATTTTCCATGGGAGTTTTGCCATGGATCCCCCTCTGGCATGCCACAGTCCAGGTGTTAGTCCCCTTGAAACAACTTTTCCATCACTATTGTGGCAAGAAAGAGTCCCTGTTGTTTTTAAAATTCGCCTGCCCATTGAAGTCAATGGCGGTTCGGCCATTGAAGTCAATTGAAGCCAAATTTCGGGTTCGCGACAACACTAGTTAGATGCAACTGTTATATAACTCTATGTATTTTAATGAATAGCTAGTGTGTATGGTCATTAATACATTTTTAGGAATAAGCACATCTGAAGAATCACTGTAAATCCACCTGAGCATTGTCAGTTTGAATACATGAGCTTGGAAATTCAAAGTCTCTTTCCTCTTTTTCAATTGTTATTTCAGGAAGCTTTGGATATATTTATTATTGATTGTATTTTTTTAGCTCATTCGGTCATTCTTAAAAGTGGGAACCCCAACCCAAACTTGCAATTTTAATTACATATAGCAGAAATATAATGGGAATTCTCTAAATAAAGTTGTTTCTACAACTTGTTCTTTCCCATTTTAATGAAAAAATCTACACAGTATTTATCTAAACTCAATTTCAACCTGCTCGTCAACTTTTCATCAAGAACCTTTGTAAATAAGAAGCAGACTTTACTTACAAATTTTTAAAAGAAAACCAATGGTTTCACTGGTGATCGAACCCAGGACTTTCTGCGTGTAAAGCAGACGTCATAACCACTACACTATGAAACCTTACAAGAAGTTTAACTTTGTGGCATACCATCAGAAAAATAGACCTCAACATGGCCAGTATTTATGCACGAACCTTTTGTCAAATACTGGTTATATCAGCATTTTAAAAAACAATGCATTCTTTACACTTTTGCCTGATGTTCATCAAATGTTACATGCAACTGTTATATAACTCTATGTATTTTAATGGATAGCGAGTGTGGATGGTCATTAATACATTTTTAGGAATAAGCACATCTGAAGAATAACTGTAAATCCACCTGAGCATTGTCAGTTTGAATACATGAGCTTGGAAATTCAAAGTCTCTTTCCTCTTTTCAATTGTTATTTCAGGAAGCTTTGGATATATTGTATTATTGATTGTATTTTTTTAGCTCATTCGGTCATTCTTAAAAGTGGGAACTACAACCCAAACTTGCAATTTTAATTACATATAGCAGAAATATAATGGGAATTCTCTAAAAAAAAACTTGTTTCTACAACTTGTTCTTTCCCATTTTAATGAATAATCTACACAGTATTTATCTAATCTCAATTTCAACCTACTCGTCAACTTTTCATCAAGAACCTTTGTAAATGAGAAGCACATTTTACTTACAAATTTTTAAAAGTATACCAATGGTTTCACTGGGGATCGAACCCAGGACCTTCTGCGTGTAAAGCAGACGTGATAACCACTACACTATGAAACCTCACTAGATGTTTAACTTTGTGGCATACCATCAGAAAAATAGATCTCAACATGGCCAACATTTGAATTAAAATGGTCAACGTTTTAATTACATATAGCAGAAATATAATGGGAATTCTCTAAAAAATATTGTTTCTACAACTTGTTCTTTCCCATTTTAAGGAATAATCTACACAGTATTTATCTAATCTCAATTTCAACCTACTCGTCAACTTTTCATCAAGAACCTTTGTAAATGAGAAGCACACTTTACTTACAAATTTTTAAAAGAAAACCAATGGTTTCACTGGGGATCGAACCCAGGACCTTCTGCGTGTAAAGCAGACGTGATAACCACTACACTATGAAACCTCACTAGATGTTCAATTTTGTGGCATACCATGAGAAATATAGACCTCAACATGGCCAGTATTTATGCACGAACCTTTTGTCAAATACTGGTTATATCAGCATTTTAAAAAACAATGCATTCTTTACACTTTTGCCTGGAGTTCAGCAAATGTTACATGCAACTGTTATATAACTCTATGTATTTTAATGGATAGCGAGTGTGTATTTTCATTAATACATTTTTAGGAATAAGCACATCTGAAGAATCACTGTAAATCCACCTGAGCATTGTCAGTTTGAATACATGAACTTGGAAATTCAAAGTCTCTTTCCTCTTTTTCAATTGTTATTTCAGGAAGCTTTGGATATATTTATTATTGATTGTATTTTTTTAGCTCATTCGGTCATTATTAAAAGTAGGAACCACAACCCAAACTTGCAATTTTAATTACATATAGCAGAAATATAATGGGAAATCTTAAAAAAAATTCTACAACTTGTTCTTTCCCATTTTAATGAATAATCTACACAGTATTTATCTAATCTCAATTTCAACCTACTCGTCAACTTTTCATCAAGAACCTTTGTAAATGAGAAGCACACTTTACTTACAAATTTTTAAAAGAAAACCAATGGTTTCACTGGGGATCAAACCCAGGACCTTCTGCGTGTAAAGCAGACGTGATAACCACTACACTATGAAACCTCACTAGATATTCAATTTTGTGGCATACCATGAGAAATATAGACCTCAACATGGCCAGTATTTATGCACGAACCTTTTGTCAAATACTGGTTATATCAGCATTTTAAAAAACAATGCATTCTTTACACTTTTGCCTGGAGTTCATCAAATGTTACATGCAACTGTTATATAACTCTATGTATTTTAATGGATAGCGAGTGTGTATTTTCATTAATACATTTTTAGGAATAAGCACATCTGAAGAATCACTGTAAATCCACCGGAGCATTGTCAGTTTGAATACATGAACTTGGAAATTCAAAGTCTCTTTCCTCTTTTTCAATTGTTATTTCAGGAAGCTTTGGATATATTTATTATTGATTGTATTTTTTTAGCTCATTCGGTCATTATTAAAAGTAGGAACCACAACCCAAACTTGCAATTTTAATTACATATAGCAGAAATATAATGGGAAATCTTAAAAAAAATTCTACAACTTGTTCTTTCCCATTTTAATGAATAATCTACACAGTATTTATCTAATCTCAATTTCAACCTACTCGTCAACTTTTCATCAAGAACCTTTGTAAATGAGAAGCACACTTTACTTACAAATTTTTAAAAGAAAACCAATGGTTTCACTGGGGATCAAACCCAGGACCTTCTGCGTGTAAAGCAGACGTGATAACCACTACACTATGAAACCTCACTAGATATTCAATTTTGTGGCATACCATGAGAAATATAGACCTCAACATGGCCAGTATTTATGCACGAACCTTTTGTCAAATACTGGTTATATCAGCATTTTAAAAAACAATGCATTCTTTACACTTTTGCCTGGAGTTCAGCAAATGTTACATGCAACTGTTATATAACTCTATGTATTTTAATGGATAGCGAGTGTGTATGGTCATTAATACATTTTTAGGAATAAGCACATCTGAAGAATCACTGTAAATCCACCTGAGCATTGTCAGTTTGAATACATGAACTTGGAAATTCAAAGTCTCTTTCCTCGTTTTCAATTGTTATTTCAGGAAGCTTTGGATATATTTATTATTGATTGTATTTTTTTAGCTCATTCAGTCATTATTAAAAGTGGGAACCACAACCCAAACTTGCAATTTTAATTACATATAGCAGAAATATAATGGGAATTCTCTAAAAAAAAATTCTACAACTTGTTCTTTCCCATTTTAATGAATAATCTACACAGTATTTATCTAATCTCAATTTCAACCTACTCGTCAACTTTTCATCAAGAACCTTTGTAAATGAGAAGCACACTTTACTTACAAATTTTTAAAAGAAAACAAATGGTTTCACTGGGGATCGAACCCAGGACCTTCTGCGTGTAAAGCAGACGTGATAACCACTACACTATGAAACCTCACTAGATGTTCAATTTTGTGGCATACCATCAGAAAAATAGATCTCAACATGGCCAACATTTGAATTAAAATGGTCAACATTTTAATTACATATAGCAGAAATATAATGGGAATTCTCTAAAAAATATTGTTTCTACAACTTGTTCTTTCCCATTTTAATGAATAATCTACACAGTATTTATCTAATCTCAATTTCAACCTACTCGTCAACTTTTCATCAAGAACCTTTGTAAATGAGAAGCACACTTTACTTACAAATTTTTAAAAGAAAACCAATGGTTTCACTGGGGATCGAACCCAGGACCTTCTGCGTGTAAAGCAGACGTGATAACCACTACACTATGAAACCTCACTAGATGTTCAATTTTGTGGCATACCATGAGAAATATAGACCTCAACATGGCCAGTATTTATGCACGAACCTTTTGTCAAATACTGGTTATATCAGCATTTTAAAAAACAATGCATTCTTTACACTTTTGCCTGGAGTTCAGCAAATGTTACATGCAACTGTTATATAACTCTATGTATTTTAATGGATAGCGAGTGTGTATTTTCATTAATACATTTTTAGGAATAAGCACATCTGAAGAATCACTGTAAATCCACCTGAGCATTGTCAGTTTGAATACATGAACTTGGAAATTCAAAGTCTCTTTCCTCTTTTTCAATTGTTATTTCAGGAAGCTTTGGATATATTTAGTATTGATTGTATTTTTTTAGCTCATTCGGTCATTATTAAAAGTAGGAACCACAACCCAAACTTGCAATTTTAATTACATATAGCAGAAATATAATGGGAATTCTCTAAAAAAAATTCTACAACTTGTTCTTTCCCATTTTAATGAATAATCTACACAGTATTTATCTAATCTCAATTTCAACCTACTCGTCAACTTTTCATCAAGAACCTTTGTAAATGAGAAGCACACTTTACTTACAAATTTTTAAAAGAAAACCAATGGTTTCACTGGGGATCAAACCCAGGACCTTCTGCGTGTAAAGCAGACGTGATAACCACTACACTATGAAAACTCACTAGATGTTGAATTTTGTGGCATACCATGAGAAATATAGACCTCAACATGGCCAGTATTTATGCACGAACCTTTTGTCAAATACTGGTTATATCAGCATTTTAAAAAACAATGCATTCTTTACACTTTTGCCTGGAGTTCAGCAAATGTTACATGCAACTGTTATATAACTCTATGTATTTTAATGGATAGCGAGTGTGTATGGTCATTAATACATTTTTAGGAATAAGCACATCTGAAGAATCACTGTAAATCCACCTGAGCATTGTCAGTTTGAATACATGAACTTGGAAATTCAAAGTCTCTTTCCTCTTTTTCAATTGTTATTTCAGGAAGCTTTGGATATATTTATTATTGATTGTATTTTTTTAGCTCATTCAGTCATTATTAAAAGTGGGAACCACAACCCAAACTTGCAATTTTAATTACATATAGCAGAAATATAATGGGAATTCTCTAAAAAAAAATTCTACAACTTGTTCTTTCCCATTTTAATGAATAATCTACACAGTATTTATCTAATCTCAATTTCAACCTACTCGTCAACTTTTCATCAAGAACCTTTGTAAATGAGAAGCACACTTTACTTACAAATTTTTAAAAGAAAACAAATGGTTTCACTGGGGATCGATCCCAGGACCTTCTGCGTGTAAAGCAGATGTGATAACCACTACACTATGAAACCTCACTAGATGTTCAATTTTGTGGCATACCATCAGAAAAATAGATCTCAACATGGCCAACATTTGAATTAAAATGGTCAACATTTTAATTACATATAGCAGAAATATAATGGGAATTCTCTAAAAAATATTGTTTCTACAACTTGTTCTTTCCCATTTTAATGAATAATCTACACAGTATTTATCTAATCTCAATTTCAACCTACTCGTCAACTTTTCATCAAGAACCTTTGTAAATGAGAAGCACACTTTACTTACAAATTTTTAAAATAAAACCAATGGTTTCACTGGGGATCGAACCCAGGACCTTCTGCGTGTAAAGCAGACGTGATAACCACTACACTATGAAACCTCACTAGATGTTCAATTTTGTGGCATACCATCAGAAATATAGACCTCAACATGGCCAGTATTTATGCATGAACCTTTTGTCAAATACTGGTTATATCAGCATTTTAAAAAACAATGCGTTCTTTACACTTTTACCTGGAGTTCAGCAAATGGTACATGCAACTTTTATATAACTCTATGTATTTTAATGGATAGCGAGTGTGTATGGTCATTAATATATTTTTAGGAATAAGCACATCTGAAGAATCACTGTAAATCCACCTGAGCATTGTCAGTTTGAATACATGAACTTGGAAATTCAAAGTCTCTAACCCCTTAAGGACCAAACTTCTGGAATAAAAGGGAATCATGACATGTCACACATGTCATGTGTCCTTAAGGGGCTAGGAATAAGCACATCTGAAGAATCACTGTAAATCCACCTGAGCATTGTCAGTTTGAATACATGAACTTGGAAATTCAAAGTCTCTTTCCTCTTTTTCAATTGTTATTTCAGGAAGCTTTGGATATATTTATTATTGATTGTATTTTTTTAGCTCATTCGGTCATTATTAAAAGTGGGAACCACAACCCAAACTTGCAATTTTAATTACATATAGCAGAAATATAATGGGAATTCTCTAAAAAAAATTCTACAACTTGTTCTTTCCCATTTTAATGAATAATCTACACAGTATTTATCTAATCTCAATTTCAACCTACTCGTCAACTTTTCATCAAGAACCTTTGTAAATGAGAAGCACACTTTACTTACAAATTTTTAATTGAAAACCAATGGTTTCACTGGGGATCGAACCCAGGACCTTCTGCGTGTAAAGCAGACGTGATAACCACTACACTATGAAACCTCACAAGATGTTCAATTTTGTGGCATACCATCAGAAATATAGACCTCAACATGGCCAGTATTTATGCACGAACCTTTTGTCAAATACTGGTTATATCAGCATTTTAAAAATGCAATGCATTCTTTACACTTTTGCCTGGAGTTCATCAAATGTTACATGCAACTGTTATATAACTCTATGTATTTTAGTGGATAGCGAGTGTGTATGGTCATTAATACATTTTTAGGAATAAGCACATCTGAAGAATCACTGTAAATCCACCTGAGCATTGTCAGTTTGAATACATGAACTTGGAAATTCAAAGTCTCTTTCCTCTTTTTCAATTGTTATTTCAGGAAGCTTTGGATATATTTATTATTGATTGTATTTTTTTAGCTCATTCGGTCATTATTAAAAGTGGGAACCACAACCCAAACTTGCAATTTTAATTACATATAGCAGAAATATAATGGGAATTCTCTATAAAAAATTCTACAAATTGTTCTTTCCCATTTTAATGAATAATCTACATAGTATTTATCTAATCTCAATTTCAACCTACTCGTCAACTTTTCATCAAGAACCTTTGTAAATGAGAAGCACACTTTACTTACAAATTTTTAAGAGAAAACCAATGGTTTCACTGGGGATCGAACCCAGGACCTTCTGCGTGTAAAGCAGACGTGATAACCACTACACTATGAAACCTCACTAGATGTTTAATTTTGTGGCATACCATCAGAAAAATAGACCTCAACATGGCCAACATTTGAATACAGTTTGAATACATGAACTTGGAAATTCAAAGTCTCTTTCCTCTTTTTCAATTGTTATTTCAGGAAGCTTTGGATATATTTATTATTGATTGTATTTTTTTAGCTCATTCGGTCATTATTAAAAGTGGGAACCACAACCCAAACTTGCAATTTTAATTACATATAGCAGAAATATAATGGGAATTCTCTAAAAAATATTGTTTCTACAACATGTTCTTTCCCATTTTAATGAATAATCTACACAGTATTTATCTAATCTCAATTTCAACCTACTCGTCAACTTTTCATCAAGAACCTTTGTAAATGAGAAGCACACTTTACTTACAAATTTTTAAGATAAAACCACTGGTTTCACTGGGGATCGAACCCAGGACCTTCTGCATGTAAAGCAGACGTGATAACCACTACACTATGAAACCTCACTAGATGTTTAATTTTGTGGCCTACCATCAGAAAAATAGACCTCAACATGGCCAACATTTGAATTAAAATGGTCAACATTTTAATTACATATAGCAGAAATATAATGGGAATTCTCTAAAAAATATTGTTTCTACAACTTGTTCTTTCCCATTTTAATGAATAATCTACACAGTATTTATCTAATCTCAATTTCAACCTACTCGTCAACTTTTCATCAAGAACCTTTGTAAATGAAAAGCAAATTTTTAAAAGTATACCAATGGTTCCACTGGGGATCGAACCCAGGACCTTCTGCGTGTAAAGCAGACGTGATAACCACTACACTATGAAACCTCACTAGATGTTTAATTTTGTGGCATACCATCAGAAAAATAGACCTCAACATTTTCAATTTTCAATTTTGTGGCATACCATCAGAAATATAGACCTCAACATGGCCAGTATTTATGCACGAACCTTTTGTCAAATACTGGTTATATCAGCATTTTAAAAAACAATGCATTCTTTACACTTTTGCCTGGAGTTCAGCAAATGTTATATGCAACTTTTATATAACTCTATGTATTTTAATGGATAGCGAGTGTGGATGGTCATTAATACATTTTTAGGAATAAGCACATCTGAAGAATCACTGTAAATCCACCTGAGCCTTGTCAGTTTAAATACATGAGCTTGGAAATTCAAAGTCTCTTTCCTATTTTTCAATTGCTATTTCAGGAAGCTTTGGATATATTTTATTATTGATTGTATTTTTTTAGCTCATTCGGTCATTCTTAAAAGTGGGAACTACAACCCAAACTTGCAATTTTAATTACATATAGCAGAAATATAATGGGAATTCTCTAAAAAAAATTCTACAACTTGTTCTTTCCCATTTTAATGAATAATCTACACAGTATTTATCTAATCTCAATTTCAACCTACTCGTCAACTTTTCATCAAGAAACTTTGTAAATGAGAAGCACACTTTACTTACAAATTTTTAAAAGAAAACCAATGGTTTCACTGGGGATCGAACCCAGGACCTTCTGCGTGTAAAACAGATGTGATAACCACTACACTATGAAACCTCACTAGATGTTTAATTTTGTGGCCTACCATCAGAAAAATAGACCTCAACATGGCCAACATTTGAATTAAAATGGTCAACATTTTAATTACATATAGCAGAAATATAATGGGAATTCTCTAAAAAATATTGTTTCTACAACTTGTTCTTTCCCATTTTAATGAATAATCTACACAGTATTTATCTAATCTCAATTTCAACCTACTCGTCAACTTTTCATCAAGAACCTTTGTAAATGAGAAGCACACTTTACTTACAAATTTTTAAAAGAAAACCAATGGTTTCACTGGGGATTGAACCCAGGACCTTCTGCGTGTAAAGCAGACGTGATAACCACTACACTATGAAACCTCACTAGATGTTTAATTTTGTAGCATACCATCAGAAAAATAGACCTCAACATGGCCAACATTTGAATTAAAATGGTCAACATTTTAATTACATATACCAGAAATATAATGGGAATTCTCTAAAAAATATTGTTTCTACAACTTGTTCTTTCCCATTTTAATGAATAATCTACACAGTATTTATCTAATCTCAATTTCAACCTACTCGTCAACTTTTCATCAAGAACCTTTGTAAATGAGAAGCACACTTTACTTACAAATTTTTAAAAGAAAACCAATGGTTTCACTGGGTTTCACTGTTATATAACTCTATGTATTTTAATGGATAGCGAGTGTGTATGGTCATTAATACATTTTTAGGAATAAGCACATCTGAAGAATCACTGTAAATCCACCTGAGCATTGTCAGTTTGAATACATGAACTTGGAAATTCAAAGTCTCTTTCCTCTTTTTCAATTGTTATTTCAGGAAGCTTTGGATATATTTATTATTGATTGTATTTTTTTAGCTCATTCGGTCATTATTAAAAGTGGGAACCACAACCCAAACTTGCAATTTTAATTACATATAGCAGAAATATAATGGGAATTCTCTAAAAAATATTGTTTCTACAACTTGTTCTTTCCCATTTTAATGAATAATCTACACAGTATTTATCTAATCTCAATTTCAACCTACTCGTCAACTTTTCATCAAGAACCTTTGTAAATGAGAAGCACACTTTACTTACAAATTTTTAAAAGAAAACCAATGGTTTCACTGGGTTTCACTGTTATATAACTCTATGTATTTTAATGGATAGCGAGTGTGTATGGTCATTAATACATTTTTAGGAATAAGCACATCTGAAGAATCACTGTAAATCCACCTGAGCATTGTCAGTTTGAATACATGAACTTGGAAATTCAAAGTCTCTTTCCTCTTTTTCAATTGTTATTTCAGGAAGCTTTGGATATATTTATTATTGATTGTATTTTTTTAGCTCATTCGGTCATTATTAAAAGTGGGAACCACAACCCAAACTTGCAATTTTAATTACATATAGCAGAAATATAATGGGAATTCTCTAAAAAAAATTCTACAACTTGTTCTTTCCCATTTTAAAGAATAATCTACACAGTATTTATCTAATCTCAATTTCAACCTACTCGTCAACTTTTCATCAAGAAACTTTGTAAATGAGAAGCACACTTTACTTACAAATTTTTAAGAGAAAACCAATGGTTTCACTGGAGATCGAACCCAGGACTTTCTGCGTGTAAAGCAGACGTGATAACCACTACACTATGAAACCTCACTAGATGTTTAATTTTGTGGCATACCATCAGAAAAATAGATCTCAACATGGCCAACATTTGAATTAAAATGGTCAACATTTTAATTACATATAGCAGAAATATAATGGGAATTCTCTAAAAAATATTGTTTCTTCAACTTGTTCTTTCCCATTTTAATGAATAATCTACACAGTATTTATCTAATCTCAATTTCAACCTACTCGTCAACTTTTCATCAAGAAACTTTGTAAATGAGAAGCACACTTTACTTACAAATTTTTAAAAGAAAACCAATGGTTTCACTGGGGATCGAACCCAGGACCTTCTGCGTGTAAAGCAGACGTGATAACCACTACACTATGAAACCTCACTAGATGTTCAATTTTGTGGCATACCATCAGAAATATAGACCTCAACATGGCCAGTATTTATGCACGAACCTTTTGTCAAATACTGGTTATATCAGCATTTTAAAAAACAATGCATTCTTTACACTTTTGCCTGGAGTTCAGCAAATGTTACATGCAACTTTTACATAACTCTATGTATTTTAATGGATAGCGAGTGTGGATGAATAATCTACACAGTATTTATCTAATCTCAATTTCAACCTACTCGTCAACTTTTCATCAAGAAACTTTGTAAATGAGAAGCACCCTTTACTTACAAATTTTTAAAAGAAAACCAATGGTTTCATTGGGGATCGAACCCAGGACCTTCTGCGTGTAAAGCAGACGTGATAACCACTACACTATGAAACCTCACTAGATGTTTGATTTTGTGGCATAACATCAGAAAAATAGACCTCAACATGGCCAGTATTTATGCACGAACCTTTTGTCAAATACTGGTTATATCAGCATTTTAAAAAACAATGCATTCTTTACACTTTTGCCTGGAGTTCATCAAATGTTACAACCAACTGTTATATAACTCTATGTATTTTAATGGATAGCGAGTGTGTATGGTCATTAATACATTTTTAGGAATAAGCACATCTGAAGAATCACTGTAAATCCACCTGAGCATTGTCAGTTTGAATACATGAACTTGGAAATTCAAAGTCTCTTTCCTCTTTTTCAATTGTTATTTCAGGAAGCTTTGGATATATTTATTATTGATTGTATTTTTTTAGCTCATTCGGTCATTCTTAAAAGTGGGAACCACAACCCAAACTTGCAATTTTAATTACATATAGCAGAAATATAATGGGAATTCTCTAAATAAAGTTGTTTCTACAACTTGTTCTTTCCCATTTTAATGAATAATCTACACAGTATTTATCTAATCTCAATTTCAACCTACTCGTCAACTTTTCATCAAGAACCTTTGTAAATGAGAAGCACATTTTACTTACAAATTTTTAAAAGAAAACCAATGGTTTCACTGGGGATCGAACCCAGGACCTTCTGCGTGTAAAGCAGACGTGATAACCACTACACTATGAAACCTCACCAGATGTTATATTTGTTACATACCATCAGAAAAATAGACCTCAACATGGCCAACATTTGAATTAAAATGGTCAACATTTTAATTACATATATCATAAATATAATGGGAATTCTCTAAAAAATATTGTTTCTACAACTTGTTCTTTCCCATTTTAATGAATAATCTACACAGTATTTATCTAATCTCAATTTCAACCTACTCGTCAACTTTTCATCAAGAACCTTTGTAAATGAGAAGCACACTTTACTTACAAATTTTTAAGTGAAAACCCAATGGTTTCTCTGGGGATTCAACCCAGGACCTTCTGCGTGTAAAGCAGACGTAATAACCACTACACTATGAAACCTCACTAGATGTTTAATTTTGTGGCATACCATCAGAAAAAAAAACCTCAACATGGCCAGTATTTATGCACAAACCTTTTGTCAAATAATGGTAATATCAGCATTTTAAAACACAATGCATTCTTTACACTTTTGCCTGGAGTTCATCAAATGTTACATGCAACTGTTATATAACTCTATGTATTTTAATGGATAGCGAGTGTGGATGGTCATTAATACATTTTTAGGAATAAGCACATCTGAAGAATCACTGTAAATCCACCTGAGGATTGTCAGTTTGAATACATGAGCTTGGAAATTCAAAGTCTCTTTCCTCTTTTTCAATTGTTATTTCAGGAAGCTTTGGATATATTGTATTATTGATTGTATTTTTTTAGCTCATTCGGTCATTCTTAAAAGTGGGAACTACAACCCAAACTTGCAATTTTAATTACATATAGCAGAAATATAATGGGAATTCTCTAAAAAAAATTCTACAACTTGTTCTTTCCCATTTTAATGAATAATCTACACAGTATTTATCTAATCTCAATTTCAACCTACTCGTCAACTTTTCATCAAGAACCTTTGTAAATGAGAAGCACACTTTACTTACAAATTTTTAAGAGAAAACCAATGGTTTCTTTGGGGATTCAACCCAGGACCTTCTGCGTGTAAAGCAGACGTGATAACCACTACACTATGAAACCTCACTAGATGTTTAATGTTTTGGCATACCATCAGAAAAATAGATCTCAACATGGCCAACATTTGAATAAAAATAGTCAACATTTTAATTACATATAGCAGAAATATAATGTGAATTCTCTAAAAAATATTGTTTCTACAACTTGTTCTTTCCCATTTTAATGAATAATCTACACAGTATTTATCTAATCTCAATTTCAACCTACTCGTCAACTTTTCATCAAGAACCTTTGTAAATGAGAAGCACACTTTACTTACAAATTTTTAAGATAAAACCACTGGTTTCACTGGGGATCGAACCCAGGACCTTCTGCATGTAAAGCAGACGTAATAACCACTACACTATGAAACCTCACTAGATGTTTAATTTTGTGGCCTACCATCAGAAAAATAGACCTCAACATGGCCAACATTTGAATTAAAATGGTCAACATTTTAATTACATATAGCAGAAATATAATGGGAATTCTCTAAAAAATATTGTTTCTACAACTTGTTCTTTCCCATTTTAATGAATAATCTACACAGTATTTATCTAATCTCAATTTCAACCTACTCGTCAACTTTTCATCAAGAACCTTTGTAAATGAAAAGCAAATTTTTAAAAGTATACCAATGGTTCCACTGGGGATCGAACCCAGGACCTTCTGCGTGTAAAGCAGACGTGATAACCACTACACTATGAAACCTCACTAGATGTTTAATTTTGTGGCATACCATCAGAAAAAAAAACCTCAACATGGCCAGTATTTATGCACAAACCTTTTGTCAAATAATGGTAATATCAGCATTTTAAAACACAATGCATTCTTTACACTTTTGCCTGGAGTTCATCAAATGTTACATGCAACTGTTATATAACTCTATGTATTTTAATGGATAGCGAGTGTGGATGGTCATTAATACATTTTTAGGAATAAGCACATCTGAAGAATCACTGTAAATCCACCTGAGGATTGTCAGTTTGAATACATGAGCTTGGAAATTCAAAGTCTCTTTCCTCTTTTTCAATTGTTATTTCAGGAAGCTTTGGATATATTGTATTATTGATTGTATTTTTTTAGCTCATTCGGTCATTCTTAAAAGTGGGAACTACAACCCAAACTTGCAATTTTAATTACATATAGCAGAAATATAATGGGAATTCTCTAAAAAAAATTCTACAACTTGTTCTTTCCCATTTTAATGAATAATCTACACAGTATTTATCTAATCTCAATTTCAACCTACTCGTCAACTTTTCATCAAGAACCTTTGTAAATGAGAAGCACACTTTACTTACAAATTTTTAAGAGAAAACCAATGGTTTCTTTGGGGATTCAACCCAGGACCTTCTGCGTGTAAAGCAGACGTGATAACCACTACACTATGAAACCTCACTAGATGTTTAATGTTTTGGCATACCATCAGAAAAATAGATCTCAACATGGCCAACATTTGAATAAAAATAGTCAACATTTTAATTACATATAGCAGAAATATAATGTGAATTCTCTAAAAAATATTGTTTCTACAACTTGTTCTTTCCCATTTTAATGAATAATCTACACAGTATTTATCTAATCTCAATTTCAACCTACTCGTCAACTTTTCATCAAGAACCTTTGTAAATGAGAAGCACACTTTACTTACAAATTTTTAAGATAAAACCACTGGTTTCACTGGGGATCGAACCCAGGACCTTCTGCATGTAAAGCAGACGTAATAACCACTACACTATGAAACCTCACTAGATGTTTAATTTTGTGGCCTACCATCAGAAAAATAGACCTCAACATGGCCAACATTTGAATTAAAATGGTCAACATTTTAATTACATATAGCAGAAATATAATGGGAATTCTCTAAAAAATATTGTTTCTACAACTTGTTCTTTCCCATTTTAATGAATAATCTACACAGTATTTATCTAATCTCAATTTCAACCTACTCGTCAACTTTTCATCAAGAACCTTTGTAAATGAAAAGCAAATTTTTAAAAGTATACCAATGGTTCCACTGGGGATCGAACCCAGGACCTTCTGCGTGTAAAGCAGACGTGATAACCACTACACTATGAAACCTCACTAGATGTTTAATTTTGTGGCATACCATCAGAAAAATAGACCTCAACATGGCCAGTATTTATGCACGAACCTTTTGTCAAATACTGGTTATATCAGCATTTTAAAAAACAATGCGTTCTTTACACTTTTACCTTGATTTCAGCAAATGTTACATGCAACTTTTATATAACTCTATGTATTTTAATGGATAGCGAGTGTGGATGGTCATTAATACATTTTTAGGAATAAGCACATCTGAAAAATAACTGTAAATCCACCTGAGCATTGTCAGTTTGAATACATGAGCTTGGAAATTCAAAGTCTCTTACCTCTTTTTCAATTGTTATTTCAGGAAGCTTTGGATATATTGTATTATTGATTGTATTTTTTAGCTCATTCATGGCCAACATTTTAATTAAAATGGTCAACATTTTAATTACATATAGCAGAAATATAATGGGAATTCTCTAAAAAATATTGTTTCTACAACTTGTTCTTTTCCATTTTAATAAATAATCTACACAGTATTTATCTAATCTCAATTTCAACCTACTCGTCAACTTTTCATCAAGAACCTTTGTAAATGAGAAGCACACTTTACTTACAAATTTTTAAAAGAAAACCAATGGTTTCACTGGGGATCGAACCCAGGACCTTCTGCGTGTAAAGCAGACGTGATAACCACTACACTATGAAACCTCACTAGATGTTTAATTTTGTGGCATACCATCAGAAAAATAGACCTCAACATGGCCAGTCAAATACTGGTTATATCAGCATTTTAAAAAAACAATGCATTCTTTACACTTTTGCCTGGAGTTCATCAAATGTTACATGCAACTGTTATATAACTCTATGTATTTTTTTAGCTCATTCGGTCATTCTTAAAAGTGGGAACCACAACCCAAACTTGCAATTTTAATTACATATAGCAGAAATATAATGGGAATTCTCTAAAAAAAAATGTCTACAACTTGTTCAACTTGTTCTATTTATCTAATCGCAATTTCAACCTACTCGTCAACTTTTCATCAAGAACCTTTGTAAATGAGAAGCACACTTTACTTACAAATTTTTAAAAGAAAACCAATGGTTTCACTGGGGATCGAACCCAGGACCTTCTGCGTGTAAAGCAGACGTGATAACCACTACACTATGAAACCTCACTAGATGTTCAATTTTGTGGCATACCATCAGAAATATAGACCTCAACATGGCCAGTATTTATGCACGAACCTTTTGTCAAATACTGGTTATATCAGCATTTTAAAAAACAATGCATTCTTTACACTTTTGCCTGGAGTTCAGCAAATGTTATATGCAACTTTTATATAACTCTATGTATTTTAATGGATAGCGAGTGTGGATGGTCATTAATACATTTTTAGGAATAAGCACATCTGAAGAATCACTGTAAATCCACCTGAGCCTTGTCAGTTTAAATACATGAGCTTGGAAATTCAAAGTCTCTTTCCTATTTTTCAATTGCTATTTCAGGAAGCTTTGGATATATTTTATTATTGATTGTATTTTTTTAGCTCATTCGGTCATTCTTAAAAGTGGGAACTACAACCCAAACTTGCAATTTTAATTACATATAGCAGAAATATAATGGGAATTCTCTAAAAAAAATTCTACAACTTGTTCTTTCCCATTTTAATGAATAATCTACACAGTATTTATCTAATCTCAATTTCAACCTACTCGTCAACTTTTCATCAAGAAACTTTGTAAATGAGAAGCACACTTTACTTACAAATTTTTAAAAGAAAACCAATGGTTTCACTGGGGATCGAACCCAGGACCTTCTGCGTGTAAAGCAGACGTGATAACCACTACACTATGAAACCTCACTAACTGTTTAATTTTGTGGCATACCATCAGAAAAATAGATCTCAACATGGCCAACATTTGAATACAGTTTGAATACATGAACTTGGAAATTCAAAGTCTCTTTCCTCTTTTTCAATTGTTATTTCAGGAAGCTTTGGATATATTTATTATTGATTGTATTTTTTTAGCTCATTCGGTCATTATTAAAAGTGGGAACCACAACCCAAACTTGCAATTTTAATTACATATAGCAGAAATATAATGGGAATTCTCTAAAAAATATTGTTTCTACAACTTGTTCTTTCCCATTTTAATGAATAATCTACACAGTATTTATCTAATCTCAATTTCAACCTACTCGTCAACTTTTCATCAAGAAACTTTGTAAATGAGAAGCACACTTTACTTACAAATTTTTAAAAGAAAACCAATGGTTTCACTGGGGATCGAACCCAGGACCTTCTGCGTGTAAAGCAGACGTGATAACCACTACACTATGAAACCTCACTAAATGTTTAATTTTGTGGCATACCATCAGAAAAATAGATCTCAACATGGCCAACATTTGAATACAGTTTGAATACATGAACTTGGAAATTCAAAGTCTCTTTCCTCTTTTTCAATTGTTATTTCAGGAAGCTTTGGATATATTTTATTATTGATTGTATTTTTTTAGCTCATTCGGTCATTCTTAAAAGTGGGAACCACAACCCAAACTTGTAATTTTAATTACATATAGCAGAAATATAATGGGAATTCTCTAAAAAAAATTCTACAACTTGTTCTTTCCCATTTTAATGAATAATCTACACAGTATTTATCTAATCTCAATTTCAACCTACTCGTCAACTTTTCATCAAGAACTTTTGTAAATGAGAACCACACTTTCCTTACAAATTTTTAAGAGAAAACCAATGGTTTCACTGGGGATCGAACCGAGGACCTTCTGCGTGTAAAGCAGACGTGATAACCACTACACTATGAAACCTCACTAGATGTTTAATTTTGTGGCATACCATCAGAAAAATAGACCTCAACATGGCCAACATTTGAATACAGTTTGAATACATGAACTTGGAAATTCAAAGTCTCTTTCCTCTTTTTCAATTGTTATTTCAGGAAGCTTTGGATATATTTATTATCGATTGTATTTTTTTAGCTCATTCGGTCATTATTAAAAGTGGGAACCACAACCCAAACTTGCAATTTAAATTACATATAGCAGAAATATAATGGGAATTCTCTAAAAAATATTGTTTCTACAACTTGTTCTTTCCCATTTTAATGAATAATCTACACAGTATTTATCTAATCTCAATTTCAACCTACTCGTCAACTTTTCATCAAGAACTTTTGTAAATGAGAAGCACACTTTACTTACAAATTATTAAGAGAAAACCAATGGTTTCACTGGGGATCGAACCCAGGACCTTCTGCGTGTAAAACAGATGTGATAACCACTACACTATGAAACCTCACTAGATGTTTAATTTTGTGGCCTACCATCAGAAAAATAGACCTCAACATGGCCAACATTTGAATTAAAATGGTCAACATTTTAATTACATATAGCAGAAATATAATGGGAATTCTCTAAAAAAATATTGTTTCTACAACTTGTTCTTTCCCATTTTAATGAATAATCTACACAGTATTTATCTAATCTCAATTTCAACCTACTCGTCAACTTTTCATCAAGAACCTTTGTAAATGAGAAGCACACTTTACTTACAAATTTTTAAAAGAAAACCAATGGTTTCACTGGGGATTGAACCCAGGACCTTCTGCGTGTAAAGCAGTCGTGATAACCACTACACTATGAAACCTCACTAGATGTTTAATTTTGTAGCATACCATCAGAAAAATAGACCTCAACATGGCCAACATTTGAATTAAAATGGTCAACATTTTAATTACATATACCAGAAATATAATGGGAATTCTCTAAAAAATATTGTTTCTACAACTTGTTCTTTCCCATTTTAATGAATAATCTACACAGTATTTATCTAATCTCAATTTCAACCTACTCGTCAACTTTTCATCAAGAACCTTTGTAAATGAGAAGCACACTTTACTTACAAATTTTTAAAAGAAAACCAATGGTTTCACTGGGTTTCACTGTTATATAACTCTATGTATTTTAATGGATAGCGAGTGTGTATGGTCATTAATACATTTTTAGGAATAAGCACATCTGAAGAATCACTGTAAATCCACCTGAGCATTGTCAGTTTGAATACATGAACTTGGAAATTCAAAGTCTCTTTCCTCTTTTTCAATTGTTATTTCAGGAAGCTTTGGATATATTTATTATTGATTGTATTTTTTTAGCTCATTCGGTCATTATTAAAAGTGGGAACCACAACCCAAACTTGCAATTTTAATTACATATAGCAGAAATATAATGGGAATTCTCTAAAAAATATTGTTTCTACAACTTGTTCTTTCCCATTTTAATGAATAATCTACACAGTATTTATCTAATCTCAATTTCAACCTACTCGTCAACTTTTCATCAAGAACCTTTGTAAATGAGAAGCACACTTTACTTACAAATTTTTAAAAGAAAACCAATGGTTTCACTGGGTTTCACTGTTATATAACTCTATGTATTTTAATGGATAGCGAGTGTGTATGGTCATTAATACATTTTTAGGAATAAGCACATCTGAAGAATCACTGTAAATCCACCTGAGCATTGTCAGTTTGAATACATGAACTTGGAAATTCAAAGTCTCTTTCCTCTTTTTCAATTGTTATTTCAGGAAGCTTTGGATATATTTATTATTGATTGTATTTTTTTAGCTCATTCGGTCATTATTAAAAGTGGGAACCACAACCCAAACTTGCAATTTTAATTACATATAGCAGAAATATAATGGGAATTCTCTAAAAAATATTGTTTCTACAACTTGTTCTTTCCCATTTTAATGAATAATCTACACAGTATTTATCTAATCTCAATTTCAACCTACTCGTCAACTTTTCATCAAGAACCTTTGTAAATGAGAAGCACACTTTACTTACAAATTTTTAAAAGAAAACCAATGGTTTCACTGGGTTTCACTGTTATATAACTCTATGTATTTTAATGGATAGCGAGTGTGTATGGTCATTAATACATTTTTAGGAATAAGCACATCTGAAGAATCACTGTAAATCCACCTGAGCATTGTCAGTTTGAATACATGAACTTGGAAATTCAAAGTCTCTTTCCTCTTTTTCAATTGTTATTTCAGGAAGCTTTGGATATATTTATTATTGATTGTATTTTTTTAGCTCATTCGGTCATTATTAAAAGTGGGAACCACAACCCAAACTTGCAATTTTAATTACATATAGCAGAAATATAATGGGAATTCTCTAAAAAAAATTCTACAACTTGTTCTTTCCCATTTTAATGAATAATCTACACAGTATTTATCTAATCTCAATTTCAACCTACTCGTCAACTTTTCATCAAGAACTTTTGTAAATGAGAAGCACACTTTACTTACAAATTATTAAGAGAAAACCAATGGTTTCACTGGGGATCGAACCCAGGACCTTCTGCGTGTAAAACAGATGTGATAACCACTACACTATGAAACCTCACTCGATGTTTAATTTTGTGGCCTACCATCAGGAAAATAGACCTCAACATGGCCAACATTTGAATTAAAATGGTCAACATTTTAATTACATATATCATAAATATAATGGGAATTCTCTAAAAAATATTGTTTCTACAACTTGTTCTTTCCCATTTTAATGAATAATCTACACAGTATTTATCTAATCTCAATTTCAACCTACTCGTCAACTTTTCATCAAGAACCTTTGTAAATGAGAAGCACACTTTACTTACAAATTTTTAAAAGAAAACCCAATGGTTTCTCTGGGGATTCAACCCAGGTCCTTCTGCGTGTAAAGCAGACGTAATAACCACTACACTATGAAACCTCACTAGATGTTTAATTTTGTGGCATACCATCAGAAAAAAAAACCTCAACATGGCCAGTATTTATGCACAAACCTTTTGTCAAATAATGGTAATATCAGCATTTTAAAACACAATGCATTCTTTACACTTTTGCCTGGAGTTCATCAAATGTTACATGCAACTGTTATATAACTCTATGTATTTTAATGGATAGCGAGTGTGGATGGTCATTAATACATTTTTAGGAATAAGCACATCTGAAGAATCACTGTAAATCCACCTGAGGATTGTCAGTTTGAATACATGAGCTTGGAAATTCAAAGTCTCTTTCCTCTTTTTCAATTGTTATTTCAGGAAGCTTTGGATATATTGTATTATTGATTGTATTTTTTTAGCTCATTCGGTCATTCTTAAAAGTGGGAACTACAACCCAAACTTGCAATTTTAATTACATATAGCAGAAATATAATGGGAATTCTCTAAAAAAAATTCTACAACTTGTTCTTTCCCATTTTAATGAATAATCTACACAGTATTTATCTAATCTCAATTTCAACCTACTCGTCAACTTTTCATCAAGAACCTTTGTAAATGAGAAGCACACTTTACTTACAAATTTTTAAGAGAAAACCAATGGTTTCTTTGGGGATTCAACCCAGGACCTTCTGCGTGTAAAGCAGACGTGATAACCACTACACTATGAAACCTCACTAGATGTTTAATTTTTTGGCATACCATCAGAAAAATAGATCTCAACATGGCCAACATTTGAATAAAAATAGTCAACATTTTAATTACATATAGCAGAAATATAATGTGAATTCTCTAAAAAATATTGTTTCTACAACTTGTTCTTTCCCATTTTAATGAATAATCTACACAGTATTTATCTAATCTCAATTTCAACCTACTCGTCAACTTTTCATCAAGAACCTTTGTAAATGAGAAGCACACTTTACTTACAAATTTTTAAGATAAAACCACTGGTTTCACTGGGGATCGAACCCAGGACCTTCTGCATGTAAAGCAGACGTAATAACCACTACACTATGAAACCTCACTAGATGTTTAATTTTGTGGCCTACCATCAGAAAAATAGACCTCAACATGGCCAACATTTGAATTAAAATGGTCAACATTTTAATTACATATAGCAGAAATATAATGGGAATTCTCTAAAAAATATTGTTTCTACAACTTGTTCTTTCCCATTTTAATGAATAATCTACACAGTATTTATCTAATCTCAATTTCAACCTACTCGTCAACTTTTCATCAAGAACCTTTGTAAATGAAAAGCAAATTTTTAAAAGTATACCAATGGTTCCACTGGGGATCGAACCCAGGACCTTCTGCGTGTAAAGCAGACGTGATAACCACTACACTATGAAACCTCACTAGATGTTTAATTTTGTGGCATACCATCAGAAAAATAGACCTCAACATGGCCAGTATTTATGCACGAACCTTTTGTCAAATACTGGTTATATCAGCATTTTAAAAAACAATGCGTTCTTTACACTTTTACCTTGATTTCAGCAAATGTTACATGCAACTTTTATATAACTCTATGTATTTTAATGGATAGCGAGTGTGGATGGTCATTAATACATTTTTAGGAATAAGCACATCTGAAAAATAACTGTAAATCCACCTGAGCATTGTCAGTTTGAATACATGAGCTTGGAAATTCAAAGTCTCTTACCTCTTTTTCAATTGTTATTTCAGGAAGCTTTGGATATATTGTATTATTGATTGTATTTTTTAGCTCATTCATGGCCAACATTTTAATTAAAATGGTCAACATTTTAATTACATATAGCAGAAATATAATGGGAATTCTCTAAAAAATATTGTTTCTACAACTTGTTCTTTTCCATTTTAATAAATAATCTACACAGTATTTATCTAATCTCAATTTCAACCTACTCGTCAACTTTTCATCAAGAACCTTTGTAAATGAGAAGCACACTTTACTTACAAATTTTTAAAAGAAAACCAATGGTTTCACTGGGGATCGAACCCAGGACCTTCTGCGTGTAAAGCAGACGTGATAACCACTACACTATGAAACCTCACTAGATGTTTAATTTTGTGGCATACCATCAGAAAAATAGACCTCAACATGGCCAGTCAAATACTGGTTATATCAGCATTTTAAAAAAACAATGCATTCTTTACACTTTTGCCTGGAGTTCATCAAATGTTACATGCAACTGTTATATAACTCTATGTATTTTTTTAGCTCATTCGGTCATTCTTAAAAGTGGGAACCACAACCCAAACTTGCAATTTTAATTACATATAGCAGAAATATAATGGGAATTCTCTAAAAAAAAATGTCTACAACTTGTTCAACTTGTTCTATTTATCTAATCGCAATTTCAACCTACTCGTCAACTTTTCATCAAGAACCTTTGTAAATGAGAAGCACACTTTACTTACAAATTTTTAAAAGAAAACCAATGGTTTCACTGGGGATCGAACCCAGGACCTTCTGCGTGTAAAGCAGACGTGATAACCACTACACTATGAAACCTCACTAGATGTTCAATTTTGTGGCATACCATCAGAAATATAGACCTCAACATGGCCAGTATTTATGCACGAACCTTTTGTCAAATACTGGTTATATCAGCATTTTAAAAAACAATGCATTCTTTACACTTTTGCCTGGAGTTCAGCAAATGTTATATGCAACTTTTATATAACTCTATGTATTTTAATGGATAGCGAGTGTGGATGGTCATTAATACATTTTTAGGAATAAGCACATCTGAAGAATCACTGTAAATCCACCTGAGCCTTGTCAGTTTAAATACATGAGCTTGGAAATTCAAAGTCTCTTTCCTATTTTTCAATTGCTATTTCAGGAAGCTTTGGATATATTTTATTATTGATTGTATTTTTTTAGCTCATTCGGTCATTCTTAAAAGTGGGAACTACAACCCAAACTTGCAATTTTAATTACATATAGCAGAAATATAATGGGAATTCTCTAAAAAAAATTCTACAACTTGTTCTTTCCCATTTTAATGAATAATCTACACAGTATTTATCTAATCTCAATTTCAACCTACTCGTCAACTTTTCATCAAGAAACTTTGTAAATGAGAAGCACACTTTACTTACAAATTTTTAAAAGAAAACCAATGGTTTCACTGGGGATCGAACCCAGGACCTTCTGCGTGTAAAGCAGACGTGATAACCACTACACTATGAAACCTCACTAAATGTTTAATTTTGTGGCATACCATCAGAAAAATAGATCTCAACATGGCCAACATTTGAATACAGTTTGAATACATGAACTTGGAAATTCAAAGTCTCTTTCCTCTTTTTCAATTGTTATTTCAGGAAGCTTTGGATATATTTTATTATTGATTGTATTTTTTTAGCTCATTCGGTCATTCTTAAAAGTGGGAACCACAACCCAAACTTGTAATTTTAATTACATATAGCAGAAATATAATGGGAATTCTCTAAAAAAAATTCTACAACTTGTTCTTTCCCATTTTAATGAATAATCTACACAGTATTTATCTAATCTCAATTTCAACCTACTCGTCAACTTTTCATCAAGAACTTTTGTAAATGAGAACCACACTTTCCTTACAAATTTTTAAGAGAAAACCAATGGTTTCACTGGGGATCGAACCGAGGACCTTCTGCGTGTAAAGCAGACGTGATAACCACTACACTATGAAACCTCACTAGATGTTTAATTTTGTGGCATACCATCAGAAAAATAGACCTCAACATGGCCAACATTTGAATACAGTTTGAATACATGAACTTGGAAATTCAAAGTCTCTTTCCTCTTTTTCAATTGTTATTTCAGGAAGCTTTGGATATATTTATTATCGATTGTATTTTTTTAGCTCATTCGGTCATTATTAAAAGTGGGAACCACAACCCAAACTTGCAATTTAAATTACATATAGCAGAAATATAATGGGAATTCTCTAAAAAATATTGTTTCTACAACTTGTTCTTTCCCATTTTAATGAATAATCTACACAGTATTTATCTAATCTCAATTTCAACCTACTCGTCAACTTTTCATCAAGAACTTTTGTAAATGAGAAGCACACTTTACTTACAAATTATTAAGAGAAAACCAATGGTTTCACTGGGGATCGAACCCAGGACCTTCTGCGTGTAAAACAGATGTGATAACCACTACACTATGAAACCTCACTAGATGTTTAATTTTGTGGCCTACCATCAGAAAAATAGACCTCAACATGGCCAACATTTGAATTAAAATGGTCAACATTTTAATTACATATAGCAGAAATATAATGGGAATTCTCTAAAAAAATATTGTTTCTACAACTTGTTCTTTCCCATTTTAATGAATAATCTACACAGTATTTATCTAATCTCAATTTCAACCTACTCGTCAACTTTTCATCAAGAACCTTTGTAAATGAGAAGCACACTTTACTTACAAATTTTTAAAAGAAAACCAATGGTTTCACTGGGGATTGAACCCAGGACCTTCTGCGTGTAAAGCAGACGTGATAACCACTACACTATGAAACCTCACTAGATGTTTAATTTTGTAGCATACCATCAGAAAAATAGACCTCAACATGGCCAACATTTGAATTAAAATGGTCAACATTTTAATTACATATACCAGAAATATAATGGGAATTCTCTAAAAAATATTGTTTCTACAACTTGTTCTTTCCCATTTTAATGAATAATCTACACAGTATTTATCTAATCTCAATTTCAACCTACTCGTCAACTTTTCATCAAGAACCTTTGTAAATGAGAAGCACACTTTACTTACAAATTTTTAAAAGAAAACCAATGGTTTCACTGGGTTTCACTGTTATATAACTCTATGTATTTTAATGGATAGCGAGTGTGTATGGTCATTAATACATTTTTAGGAATAAGCACATCTGAAGAATCACTGTAAATCCACCTGAGCATTGTCAGTTTGAATACATGAACTTGGAAATTCAAAGTCTCTTTCCTCTTTTTCAATTGTTATTTCAGGAAGCTTTGGATATATTTATTATTGATTGTATTTTTTTAGCTCATTCGGTCATTATTAAAAGTGGGAACCACAACCCAAACTTGCAATTTTAATTACATATAGCAGAAATATAATGGGAATTCTCTAAAAAATATTGTTTCTACAACTTGTTCTTTCCCATTTTAATGAATAATCTACACAGTATTTATCTAATCTCAATTTCAACCTACTCGTCAACTTTTCATCAAGAACCTTTGTAAATGAGAAGCACACTTTACTTACAAATTTTTAAAAGAAAACCAATGGTTTCACTGGGTTTCACTGTTATATAACTCTATGTATTTTAATGGATAGCGAGTGTGTATGGTCATTAATACATTTTTAGGAATAAGCACATCTGAAGAATCACTGTAAATCCACCTGAGCATTGTCAGTTTGAATACATGAACTTGGAAATTCAAAGTCTCTTTCCTCTTTTTCAATTGTTATTTCAGGAAGCTTTGGATATATTTATTATTGATTGTATTTTTTTAGCTCATTCGGTCATTATTAAAAGTGGGAACCACAACCCAAACTTGCAATTTTAATTACATATAGCAGAAATATAATGGGAATTCTCTAAAAAAAATTCTACAACTTGTTCTTTCCCATTTTAATGAATAATCTACACAGTATTTATCTAATCTCAATTTCAACCTACTCGTCAACTTTTCATCAAGAACTTTTGTAAATGAGAAGCACACTTTACTTACAAATTATTAAGAGAAAACCAATGGTTTCACTGGGGATCGAACCCAGGACCTTCTGCGTGTAAAACAGATGTGATAACCACTACACTATGAAACCTCACTAGATGTTTAATTTTGTGGCCTACCATCAGAAAAATAGACCTCAACATGGCCAACATTTGAATTAAAATGGTCAACATTTTAATTACATATAGCAGAAATATAATGGGAATTCTCTAAAAAAATATTGTTTCTACAACTTGTTCTTTCCCATTTTAATGAATAATCTACACAGTATTTATCTAATCTCAATTTCAACCTACTCGTCAACTTTTCATCAAGAACCTTTGTAAATGAGAAGCACACTTTACTTACAAATTTTTAAAAGAAAACCAATGGTTTCACTGGGGATTGAACCCAGGACCTTCTGCGTGTAAAGCAGACGTGATAACCACTACACTATGAAACCTAACTAGATGTTTAATTTTGTAGCATACCATCAGAAAAATAGACCTCAATATGGCCAACATTTGAATTAAAATGGTCAACATTTTAATTACATATACCAGAAATATAATGGGAATTCTCTAAAAAATATTGTTTCTACAACTTGTTCTTTCCCATTTTAATGAATAATCTACACAGTATTTATCTAATCTCAATTTCAACCTACTCGTCAACTTTTCATCAAGAACCTTTGTAAATGAGAAGCACACTTTACTTACAAATTTTTAAAAGAAAACCAATGGTTTCACTGGGTTTCACTGTTATATAACTCTATGTATTTTAATGGATAGCGAGTGTGTATGGTCATTAATACATTTTTAGGAATAAGCACATCTGAAGAATCACTGTAAATCCACCTGAGCATTGTCAGTTTGAATACATGAACTTGGAAATTCAAAGTCTCTTTCCTCTTTTTCAATTGTTATTTCAGGAAGCTTTGGATATATTTATTATTGATTGTATTTTTTTAGCTCATTCGGTCATTATTAAAAGTGGGAACCACAACCCAAACTTGCAATTTTAATTACATATAGCAGAAATATAATGGGAATTCTCTAAAAAATATTGTTTCTACAACTTGTTCTTTCCCATTTTAATGAATAATCTACACAGTATTTATCTAATCTCAATTTCAACCTACTCGTCAACTTTTCATCAAGAACCTTTGTAAATGAGAAGCACACTTTACTTACAAATTTTTAAAAGAAAACCAATGGTTTCACTGGGTTTCACTGTTATATAACTCTATGTATTTTAATGGATAGCGAGTGTGTATGGTCATTAATACATTTTTAGGAATAAGCACATCTGAAGAATCACTGTAAATCCACCTGAGCATTGTCAGTTTGAATACATGAACTTGGAAATTCAAAGTCTCTTTCCTCTTTTTCAATTGTTATTTCAGGAAGCTTTGGATATATTTATTATTGATTGTATTTTTTTAGCTCATTCGGTCATTATTAAAAGTGGGAACCACAACCCAAACTTGCAATTTTAATTACATATAGCAGAAATATAATGGGAATTCTCTAAAAAATATTGTTTCTACAACTTGTTCTTTCCCATTTTAATGAATAATCTACACAGTATTTATCTAATCTCAATTTCAACCTACTCGTCAACTTTTCATCAAGAACCTTTGTAAATGAGAAGCACACTTTACTTACAATTTTTTAAGAGAAAACCAATGGTTTCACTGGGTTTCACTGTTATATAACTCTATGTATTTTAATGGATAGCGAGTGTGTATGGTCATTAATACATTTTTAGGAATAAGCACATCTGAAGAATCACTGTAAATCCACCTGAGCATTGTCAGTTTGAATACATGAACTTGGAAATTCAAAGTCTCTTTCCTCTTTTTCAATTGTTATTTCAGGAAGCTTTGGATATATTTATTATTGATTGTATTTTTTTAGCTCATTCGGTCATTATTAAAAGTGGGAACCACAACCCAAACTTGCAATTTTAATTACATATAGCAGAAATATAATGGGAATTCTCTAAAAAATATTGTTTCTACAACTTGTTCTTTCCCATTTTAATGAATAATCTACACAGTATTTATCTAATCTCAATTTCAACCTACTCGTCAACTTTTCATCAAGAACCTTTGTAAATGAGAAGCACACTTTACTTACAATTTTTTAAGAGAAAACCAATGGTTTCACTGGGTTTCACTGTTATATAACTCTATGTATTTTAATGGATAGCGAGTGTGTATGGTCATTAATACATTTTTAGGAATAAGCACATCTGAAGAATCACTGTAAATCCACCTGAGCATTGTCAGTTTGAATACATGAACTTGGAAATTCAAAGTCTCTTTCCTCTTTTTCAATTGTTATTTCAGGAAGCTTTGGATATATTTATTATTGATTGTATTTTTTTAGCTCATTCGGTCATTATTAAAAGTGGGAACCACAACCCAAACTTGCAATTTTAATTACATATAGCAGAAATATAATGGGAATTCTCTAAAAAATATTGTTTCTACAACTTGTTCTTTCCCATTTTAATGAATAATCTACACAGTATTTATCTAATCTCAATTTCAACCTACTCGTCAACTTTTCATCAAGAACCTTTGTAAATGAGAAGCACATTTTACTTACAAATTTTTAAAAGAATACCAATGGTTTCACTGGGGATCGAACCCACGACCTTCTGCGTGTAAAGCACACGTGATAACCACTACACTATGAAACCTCACTAGATGTTCAATTTTGTGGCATACCATCAGAAATATAGACCTCAACATGGCCAGTATTTATGCACGAACCTTTTGTCAAATACTGGTTATATCAGCATTTTAAAAAACAATGCATTCTTTACACTTTTGCCTGGAGTTCAGCAAATGTTACATGCAACTTTTATATAACTCTATGTATTTTAATGGATAGCGAGTGTGGATGGTCATTAATACATTTTTAGGAATAAGCACATCTGAAGAATCACTGTAAATCCACCTGAGCATTGTCAGTTTGAATACATGAGCTTGGAAATTCAAAGTCTCTTTCCTCTTTTTCAATTGTTATTTCAGGAATCTTTGGATATATTTATTATTGATTGTATTTTTTTAGCTCATTCGGTCATTCTTAAAAGTGGGAACCACAACCCAAACTTGCAATTTTAATTACATATAGCAGAAATATAATGGGAATTCTCTAAAAAAAAATGTCTACAACTTGTTCAACTTGTTCTATTTATCTAATCGCAATTTCAACCTACTCGTCAACTTTTCATCAAGAACCTTTGTAAATGAGAAGCACACTTTACTTACAAATTTTTAAAAGAAAACCAATGGTTTCACTGGGGATCGAACCCAAGACCTTCTGCGTGTAAAGCAGACGTGATAACCACTACACTATGAAACCTCACTAGATGTTCAATTTTGTGGCATACCATCAGAAATATAGACCTCAACATGGCCAGTATTTATGCACGAACCTTTTGTCAAATACTGGTTATATCAGCATTTTAAAAAACAATGCATTCTTTACACTTTTGCCTGGAGTTCAGCAAATGTTATATGCAACTTTTATATAACTCTATGTATTTTAATGGATAGCGAGTGTGGATGGTCATTAATACATTTTTAGGAATAAGCACATCTGAAGAATCACTGTAAATCCACCTGAGCCTTGTCAGTTTAAATACATGAGCTTGGAAATTCAAAGTCTCTTTCCTATTTTTCAATTGCTATTTCAGGAAGCTTTGGATATATTTTATTATTGATTGTATTTTTTTAGCTCATTCGGTCATTCTTAAAAGTGGGAACTACAACCCAAACTTGCAATTTTAATTACATATAGCAGAAATATAATGGGAATTCTCTAAAAAAAATTCTACAACTTGTTCTTTCCCATTTTAATGAATAATCTACACAGTATTTATCTAATCTCAATTTCAACCTACTCGTCAACTTTTCATCAAGAACCTTTGTAAATGAGAAGCACACTTTACTTACAAATTTTTAAAAGAAAACCAACGGTTTCACTGGGGATCGAACCCAGGACCTTCTGCGTGTAAAGCAGACGTGATAACCACTACACTATGAAACCTCACTAGATGTTTAATTTTGTGGCCTACCATCAGAAAAATAGACCTCAACATGGCCAACATTTGAATTAAAATGGTCAACATTTTAATTACATATAGCAGAAATATAATGGGAATTCTCTAAAAAATATTGTTTCTACAACTTGTTCTTTCCCATTTTAATGAATAATCTACACAGTATTTATCTAATCTCAATTTCAACCTACTCGTCAACTTTTCATCAAGAACCTTTGTAAATGAGAAGCACACTTTACTAACAAATTTTTAAAAGAAAACCAATGGTTTCACTGGGGATCGAACCCAGGACCTTCTGCGAGTAAAGCAGACGTGATAACAACTACACTATGAAACCTCACTAGATGTTTAATTTTGTGGCATACCATCAGAAAAATAGACCTCAACATGGCCAACATTTGAATTAAAATGGTCAACATTTTAATTACATATAGCAGAAATATAATGGGAATTCTCTAAAAAATATTGTTTCTACAACTTGTTCTTTCCCATTTTAATGAATAATCTACACAGTATTTATCTAATCTCAATTTCAACCTACTCGTCAACATTTCATCAAGAACCTTTGTAAATGAGAAGCACACTTTACTTACAAATTTTTAAGAGAAAACCAATGGTTTCACTGGGGATCGAACCCAGGACCTTCTGCGTGTAAAACAGACGTGATAACTACTACACTATGAAACCTCACTAGATGTTTAATTTTGTGGCCTACCATCAGAAAAATAGACCTCAACATGGCCAACATTTGAATTAAAATGGTCAACATTTTAATTACATATACCAGAAATATAATGGGAATTCTCTAAAAAATATTGTTTCTACAACTTGTTCTTTCCCATTTTAATGAATAATCTACACAGTATTTATCTAATCTCAATTTCAACCTACTCGTCAACATTTCATCAAGAACCTTTGTAAATGAGAAGCACACTTTACTTACAAATTTTTAAGAGAAAACCAATGGTTTCACTGGGGATCGAACCCAGGACCTTCTGCGTGTAAAACAGACGTGATAACCACTACACTATGAAACCTCACTAGATGTTTAATTTTGTGGCCTACCATCAGAAAAATAGACCTCAACATGGCCAACATTTGAATTAAAATGGTCAACATTTTAATTACATATAGCAGAAATATAATGGGAATTCTCTAAAAAATATTGTTTCTACAACTTGTTCTTTCCCATTTTAATGAATAATCTACACAGTATTTATCTAATCTCAATTTCAACCTACTCGTCAACTTTTCATCAAGAACCTTTGTAAATGAGAAGCACACTTTACTTACAAATTTTTAAAAGAAAACCAATGGTTTCACTGGGGATTGAACCCAGGACCTTCTGCGTGTAAAGCAGACGTGATAACCACTACACTATGAAACCTCACTAGATGTTTAATTTTGTAGCATACCATCAGAAAAATAGACCTCAACATGGCCAACATTTGAATTAAAATGGTCAACATTTTAATTACATATACCAGAAATATAATGGGAATTCTCTAAAAAATATTGTTTCTACAACTTGTTCTTTCCCATTTTAATGAATAATCTACACAGTATTTATCTAATCTCAATTTCAACCTACTCGTCAACTTTTCATCAAGAACCTTTGTAAATGAGAAGCACACTTTACTTACAAATTTTTAAAAGAAAACCAATGGTTTCACTGGGGATCGAACCCAGGATCTTCTGCGTGTAAAGCAGACGTGATAACCACTACACTATGAAACCTCACTAGATGTTCAATTTTGTGGCATACCATCAGAAATATAGACCTCAACATGGCCAACATTTGAATTAAAATGGTCAACATTTTAATTACATATAGCAGAAATATAATGGGAATTCTCTAAAAAATATTGTTTCTACAACTTGTTCTTTCCCATTTTAAGGAATAATCTACACAGTATTTATCTAATCTCAATTTCAACCTACTCGTCAACTTTTCATCAAGAACCTTTGTAAATGAGAAGCACACTTTACTTACAAATTTTTAAAAGAAAACCAATGGTTTCACTGGGGATCGAACCCAGGACCTTCAGCGTGTAAAGCAGATATGATAACCACTACACTATGAAACCTAGATGTTTAATTTTGTGGCATACCATCAGAAAAATAGACCTCAACATGGCCAGTATTTATGCATGAACCTTTTTAAAATGGTCAACATTTTAATTACATATAGCAGAAATATAATGGGAATTCTCTAAAAAATATTGTTTCTACAACTTGTTCTTTCCCATTTTAATGAATAATCTACACAGTATTTATCTAATCTCAATTTCAACCTACTCGTCAACTTTTCATCAAGAACCTTTGTAAATGAGAAGCACACTTTACTTACAAATTTTTAAAAGAAAACCAATGGTTTCACTGGGGATCGAACCCAGGACCTACTGCGTGTAAAGCAGACGTGATAACCACTACACTATGAAACCTCACTAGATGTTCAATTTTGTGGCATACCATCAGAAATATAGACCTCAACATGGCCAGTATTTATGCACGAACCTTTTGTCAAATACTGGTTATATCAGCATTTTAAAAAACAATGCATTCTTTACACTTTTGCCTGGAGTTCAGCAAATGTTACATGCAACTTTTATATAACTCTATGTATTTTAATGGATAGCGAGTGTGGATGGTCATTAATACATTTTTAGGAATAAGCACATCTGAAGAATCACTGTAAATCCACCTGAGCCTTGTCAGTTTAAATACATGAGCTTGGAAATTCAAAGTCTCTTTCCTATTTTTCAATTGCTATTTCAGGAAGCTTTGGATATATTTTATTATTGATTGTATTTTTTTAGCTCATTCGGTCATTCTTAAAAGTGGGAACTACAACCCAAACTTGCAATTTTAATTACATATAGCAGAAATATAATGGGAATTCTCTAAAAAAAATTCTACAACTTGTTCTTTCCAATTTTAATGAATAATCTACACAGTATTTATCTAATCTCAATTTCAACCTACTCGTCAACTTTTCATCAAGAACCTTTGTAAATGAGAAGCACACTTTACTTACAAATTTTTAAAAGAAAACCAATGGTTTCACTGGGGATCGAACCCAGGACCTACTGCGTGTAAAGCAGACGTGATAACCACTACACTATGAAACCTCACTAGATGTTTAATTTTGTGGCCTACCATCAGAAAAATAGACCTCAACATGGCCAACATTTGAATTAAAATGGTCAACATTTTAATTACATATAGCAGAAATATAATGGGAATTCTCTAAAAAATATTGTTTCTACAACTTGTTCTTTCCCATTTTAATGAATAATCTACACAGTATTTATCTAATCTCAATTTCAACCTACTCGTCAACTTTTCATCAAGAACCTTTGTAAATGAGAAGCACACTTTACTTACAAATTTTTAAAAGAAAACCAATGGTTTCACTGGGGATTGAACCCAGGACCTTCTGCGTGTAAAGCAGACGTGATAACCACTACACTATGAAACCTCACTAGATGTTTAATTTTGTAGCATACCATCAGAAAAATAGACCTCAACATGGCCAACATTTGAATTAAAATGGTCAACATTTTAATTACATATACCAGAAATATAATGGGAATTCTCTAAAAAATATTGTTTCTACAACTTGTTCTTTCCCATTTTAATGAATAATCTACACAGTATTTATCTAATCTCAATTTCAACCTACTCGTCAACTTTTCATCAAGAACCTTTGTAAATGAGAAGCACACTTTACTTACAAATTTTTAAAAGAAAACCAATGGTTTCACTGGGGATCGAACCCAGGATCTTCTGCGTGTAAAGCAGACGTGATAACCACTACACTATGAAACCTCACTAGATGTTCAATTTTGTGGCATACCATCAGAAATATAGACCTCAACATGGCCAACATTTGAATTAAAATGGTCAACATTTTAATTACATATAGCAGAAATATAATGGGAATTCTCTAAAAAATATTGTTTCTACAACTTGTTCTTTCCCATTTTAATGAATAATCTACACAGTATTTATCTAATCTCAATTTCAACCTACTCGTCAACTTTTCATCAAGAACCTTTGTAAATGAGAAGCACACTTTACTTACAAATTTTTAAAAGAAAACCAATGGTTTCACTGGGTTTCACTGTTATATAACTCTATGTATTTTAATGGATAGCGAGTGTGTATGGTCATTAATACATTTTTAGGAATAAGCACATCTGAAGAATCACTGTAAATCCACCTGAGCATTGTCAGTTTGAATACATGAACTTGGAAATTCAAAGTCTCTTTCCTCTTTTTCAATTGTTATTTCAGGAAGCTTTGGATATATTTATTATTGATTGTATTTTTTTAGCTCATTCGGTCATTATTAAAAGTGGGAACCACAACCCAAACTTGCAATTTTAATTACATATAGCAGAAATATAATGGGAATTCTCTAAAAAATATTGTTTCTACAACTTGTTCTTTCCCATTTTAATGAATAATCTACACAGTATTTATCTAATCTCAATTTCAACCTACTCGTCAACTTTTCATCAAGAACCTTTGTAAATGAGAAGCACACTTTACTTACAATTTTTTAAGAGAAAACCAATGGTTTCACTGGGTTTCACTGTTATATAACTCTATGTATTTTAATGGATAGCGAGTGTGTATGGTCATTAATACATTTTTAGGAATAAGCACATCTGAAGAATCACTGTAAATCCACCTGAGCATTGTCAGTTTGAATACATGAACTTGGAAATTCAAAGTCTCTTTCCTCTTTTTCAATTGTTATTTCAGGAAGCTTTGGATATATTTATTATTGATTGTATTTTTTTAGCTCATTCGGTCATTATTAAAAGTGGGAACCACAACCCAAACTTGCAATTTTAATTACATATAGCAGAAATATAATGGGAATTCTCTAAAAAATATTGTTTCTACAACTTGTTCTTTCCCATTTTAATGAATAATCTACACCGTATTTATCTAATCTCATTTCAACCTACTCGTCAACTTTTCATCAAGAACCTTTGTAAATGAGAAGCACACTTTACTTACAATTTTTTAAGAGAAAACCAATGGTTTCACTGGGTTTCACTGTTATATAACTCTATGTATTTTAATGGATAGCGAGTGTGTATGGTCATTAATACATTTTTAGGAATAAGCACATCTGAAGAATCACTGTAAATCCACCTGAGCATTGTCAGTTTGAATACATGAACTTGGAAATTCAAAGTCTCTTTCCTCTTTTTCAATTGTTATTTCAGGAAGCTTTGGATATATTTATTATTGATTGTATTTTTTTAGCTCATTCGGTCATTATTAAAAGTGGGAACCACAACCCAAACTTGCAATTTTAATTACATATAGCAGAAATATAATGGGAATTCTCTAAAAAATATTGTTTCTACAACTTGTTCTTTCCCATTTTAATGAATAATCTACACAGTATTTATCTAATCTCAATTTCAACCTACTCGTCAACTTTTCATCAAGAACCTTTGTAAATGAGAAGCACATTTTACTTACAAATTTTTAAAAGAATACCAATGGTTTCACTGGGGATCGAACCCACGACCTTCTGCGTGTAAAGCACACGTGATAACCACTACACTATGAAACCTCACTAGATGTTCAATTTTGTGGCATACCATCAGAAATATAGACCTCAACATGGCCAGTATTTATGCACGAACCTTTTGTCAAATACTGGTTATATCAGCATTTTAAAAAACAATGCATTCTTTACACTTTTGCCTGGAGTTCAGCAAATGTTACATGCAACTTTTATATAACTCTATGTATTTTAATGGATAGCGAGTGTGGATGGTCATTAATACATTTTTAGGAATAAGCACATCTGAAGAATCACTGTAAATCCACCTGAGCATTGTCAGTTTGAATACATGAGCTTGGAAATTCAAAGTCTCTTTCCTCTTTTTCAATTGTTATTTCAGGAAGCTTTGGATATATTTATTATTGATTGTATTTTTTTAGCTCATTCGGTCATTCTTAAAAGTGGGAACCACAACCCAAACTTGCAATTTTAATTACATATAGCAGAAATATAATGGGAATTCTCTAAAAAAAAATGTCTACAACTTGTTCAACTTGTTCTATTTATCTAATCGCAATTTCAACCTACTCGTCAACTTTTCATCAAGAACCTTTGTAAATGAGAAGCACACTTTACTTACAAATTTTTAAAAGAAAACCAATGGTTTCACTGGGGATCGAACCCAAGACCTTCTGCGTGTAAAGCAGACGTGATAACCACTACACTATGAAACCTCACTAGATGTTCAATTTTGTGGCATACCATCAGAAATATAGACCTCAACATGGCCAGTATTTATGCACGAACCTTTTGTCAAATACTGGTTATATCAGCATTTTAAAAAACAATGCATTCTTTACACTTTTGCCTGGAGTTCAGCAAATGTTATATGCAACTTTTATATAACTCTATGTATTTTAATGGATAGCGAGTGTGGATGGTCATTAATACATTTTTAGGAATAAGCACATCTGAAGAATCACTGTAAATCCACCTGAGCCTTGTCAGTTTAAATACATGAGCTTGGAAATTCAAAGTCTCTTTCCTATTTTTCAATTGCTATTTCAGGAAGCTTTGGATATATTTTATTATTGATTGTATTTTTTTAGCTCATTCGGTCATTCTTAAAAGTGGGAACTACAACCCAAACTTGCAATTTTAATTACATATAGCAGAAATATAATGGGAATTCTCTAAAAAAAATTCTACAACTTGTTCTTTCCCATTTTAATGAATAATCTACACAGTATTTATCTAATCTCAATTTCAACCTACTCGTCAACTTTTCATCAAGAACCTTTGTAAATGAGAAGCACACTTTACTTACAAATTTTTAAAAGAAAACCAACGGTTTCACTGGGGATCGAACCCAGGACCTTCTGCGTGTAAAGCAGACGTGATAACCACTACACTATGAAACCTCACTAGATGTTTAATTTTGTGGCCTACCATCAGAAAAATAGACCTCAACATGGCCAACATTTGAATTAAAATGGTCAACATTTTAATTACATATAGCAGAAATATAATGGGAATTCTCTAAAAAATATTGTTTCTACACCTTGTTCTTTCCCATTTTAATGAATAATCTACACAGTATTTATCTAATCTCAATTTCAACCTACTCGTCAACTTTTCATCAAGAACCTTTGTAAATGAGAAGCACACTTTACTTACATTTTTTTAAGAGAAAACCAATGGTTTCACTGGGTTTCACTGTTATATAACTCTATGTATTTTAATGGATAGCGAGTGTGTATGGTCATTAATACATTTTTAGGAATAAGCACATCTGAAGAATCACTGTAAATCCACCTGAGCATTGTCAGTTTGAATACATGAACTTGGAAATTCAAAGTCTCTTTCCTCTTTTTCAATTGTTATTTCAGGAAGCTTTGGATATATTTATTATTGATTGTATTTTTTTAGCTCATTCGGTCATTATTAAAAGTGGGAACCACAACCCAAACTTGCAATTTTAATTACATATAGCAGAAATATAATGGGAATTCTCTAAAAAATATTGTTTCTACAACTTGTTCTTTCCCATTTTAATGAATAATCTACACAGTATTTATCTAATCTCAATTTCAACCTACTCGTCAACTTTTCATCAAGAACCTTTGTAAATGAGAAGCTTACTTTACTTACAATTTTTTAAGAGAAAACCAATGGTTTCACTGGGTTTCACTGTTATATAACTATGTATTTTAATGGATAGCGAGTGTGTATGGTCATTAATACATTTTTAGGAATAAGCACATCTGAAGAATCACTGTAAATCCACCTGAGCATTGTCAGTTTGAATACATGAACTTGGAAATTCAAAGTCTCTTTCCTCTTTTTCAATTGTTATTTCAGGAAGCTTTGGATATATTTATTATTGATTGTATTTTTTTAGCTCATTCGGTCATTATTAAAAGTGGGAACCACAACCCAAACTTGCAATTTTAATTACATATAGCAGAAATATAATGGGAATTCTCTAAAAAATATTGTTTCTACAACTTGTTCTTTCCCATTTTAATGAATAATCTACACAGTATTTATCTAATCTCAATTTCAACCTTCTCGTCAACTTTTCATCAAGAACCTTTGTAAATGAGAAGCACACTTTACTTACAATTTTTTAAGAGAAAACCAATGGTTTCACTGGGTTTCACTGTTATATAACTCTATGTATTTTAATGGATAGCGAGTGTGTATGGTCATTAATACATTTTTAGGAATAAGCACATCTGAAGAATCACTGTAAATCCACCTGAGCATTGTCAGTTTGAATACATGAACTTGGAAATTCAAAGTCTCTTTCCTCTTTTTCAATTGTTATTTCAGGAAGCTTTGGATATATTTATTATTGATTGTATTTTTTTAGCTCATTCGGTCATTATTAAAAGTGGGAACCACAACCCAAACTTGCAATTTTAATTACATATAGCAGAAATATAATGGGAATTCTCTAAAAAATATTGTTTCTACAACTTGTTCTTTCCCATTTTAATGAATGATCTACACAGTATTTATCTAATCTCAATTTCAACCTACTCGTCAACTTTTCATCAAGAACCTTTGTAAATGAGAAGCACACTTTACTTACAAATTTTTAAAAGAAAACCAATGGTTTCACTGGGGATTGAACCCAGGACCTTCTGCGTGTAAAGCAGACGTGATAACCACTACACTATGAAACCTCCCTAGATGTTTAATTTTGTAGCATGCCATCAGAAAAATAGACCTCAACATGGCCAACATTTGAATTAAAATGGTCAACATTTTAATTACATATACCAGAAATATAATGGGAATTCTCTAAAAAATATTGTTTCTACAACTTGTTCTTTCCCATTTTAATGAATAATCTACACAGTATTTATCTAATCTCAATTTCAACCTACTCGTCAACTTTTCATCAAGAACCTTTGTAAATGAGAAGCACACTTTACTTACAAATTTTTAAAAGAAAACCAATGGTTTCACTGGGGATTGAACCCAGGACCTTCTGCGTGTAAAGCAGACGTGATAACCACTACACTATGAAACCTCACTAGATGTTTAATTTTGTAGCATACCATCAGAAAAATAGACCTCAACATGGCCAACATTATAATTAAAATGGTCAACATTTTAATTACATATACACACTGACACAGAGCAGAATAGAGACTGTTCCCCCTACATAGGGTCACTTGGCAGATATGGATTGACACCTATCCTAATGATTCCTGATACACACTGACACAGTGCAGAATAGGGACTGTTCCTCCTACATAGGGTCACTTGGCAGATATGGATTGACACCTGTCCTAATGATCCCTGATACACACTGACACAGAGCAGAATAGGGACTGTTCCTCCTACATAGGGTCACATGGCAGATATGGATTGACACCTTTCCTAATGATCCCTGATACACACTGACACAGAGCAGAATAGAGACTGTTCCTCCTACATAGGGTCACTTGGCAGATATGGATTGACACCTGTCCTAATGATCCCTGATACACACTGACACAGAGCAGAATAGAGACTGTTCCCCCTACATAGGGTCACTTGGCAGATATGGATTGACACCTGTCCTCAAAGCCTCTGATACACACTGACACAGAGCAGAATAGGGACTGTTCCCCCTACATAGGGTCACTTGGCAGATATGGATTGACACCTATCCTAATGATCCTTGATACACACTGACACAGAGCAGAATAGAGACTGTTCCCCCTACATAGGGTCACTTGGCAGATATGGATTGACACCTATCCTAATGATCCCTGATAAACACTGACACAGAGCAGAATAATAGAAAAATAGACCTCAACATGGCCAGTATTTATGCACGAACCTTTTGTCAAATACTGGTTATATCAGCATTTTAAAAAAACAATGCATTCTTTACACTTTTGCCTGGAGTTCAGCAAATGTTACATGCAACTTTTATATAACTCTATGTATTTTAATGGATAGCGAGTGTGGATGGTCATTAATACATTTTTAGGAATAAGCACATCTGAAGAATCACTGTAAATCCACCTGAGCATTGTCAGTTTGAATACATGAGCTTGGAAATTCAAAGTCTCTTTCCTCTTTTTCAATTGTTATTTCAGGAAGCTTTGGATATATTTTATTATTGATTGTATTTTTTTAGCTCATTCGGTCATTCTTAAAAGTGGGAACTACAACCCAAACTTGCAATTTTAATTACATATAGCAGAAATATAATGGGAATTCTCTAAAAAAACTTGTTCTTTCCCATTTTAATGAATAATATACACAGTATTTATCTAATCTCAATTTCAACCTACTCGTCAACTTTTCATCAAGAACCTTTGTAAATGAGAAGCACATTTTACTTACAAATTTTTAAAAGAAAACCAATGGTTTCACTGGGGATCGAACCCAGGACCTTCTGCGTGTAAAGCAGACAAGATAACCACTACACTATGAAACCTCACTAGATGTTTAATTTTGTGGCATACCATCAGAAAAATAGACCTCAACATGGCCAACATTTGAATTAAAATGGTCAACATTTTAATTACATATAGCAGAAATATAATGGGAATTCTCTAAAAAATATTGTTTCTACAACTTGTTCTTTCCCATTTTAATGAATAATCTACACAGTATTTATCTAATCTCAATTTCAACCTACTCGTCAACTTTTCATCAAGAACCTTTGTAAATGAAAAGCACACTTTACTTACAAATTTTTAAAAGAAAACCAATGGTTTCACTGGGGATCGAACCCAGGACCTTCTGCGTGTAAAGCAGACGTGATAACCACTACACTATGAAACCTCACTAGATGTTTAATTTTGTGGCATACCATCAGAAAAATAGACCTCAACATGGCCAGTATTTATGCACGAACCTTTTGTCAAATACTGGTTATATCAGCATTTTAAAAAACAATGCGTTCTTTACACTTTTACCTGGAGTTCATCAAATGTTACATGCAACTGTTATATAACTCTATGTATTTTAATGGATAGCGAGTGTGTATGGTCATTAATACATTTTTAACCATACCATCAGAAAAATAACCTCAACATGGCCAGTATTTATGCACGAACCTTTTGTCAAATACTGGTTATATCAGCATTTTAAAAAACAATGCATTCTTTACACTTTTGCCTGAGGGTCATCAAATGTTACATGCAACTGTTATATAACTCTATGTATTTTAATGGATAGCGAGTGTGTATGGTCATTAATACATTTTTAGGAATAAGCACATCTGAAGAATAACTGTAAATCCACCTGAGCATGGTCAGTTTGAATACATGAGCTTGGAAATTCAAAGTCTCTTTCCTCTTTTCAATTGTTATTTCAGGAAGCTTTGGATATATTTATTATTGATTGTATTTTTTTAGCTCATTCGGTCATTCTTAAAAGTGGGAACCACAACCCAAACTTGCAATTTTAATTACATATAGCAGAAATATAATGGGAATTCTCTAAAAAAAGTTTTTTCAACAACTTGTTCTTTCCCATTTTAATGAATAATCTACACAGTATTTATATAATCTCAATTTCAACCTACTCGTCAACTTTTCATCAAGAACCTTTGTAAATAAGAAGCAGTTACAAATTTTTAAAGGAAAACCAATGGTTTCACTGGGGATCGAACCCAGGACCTTCTGCGTGTAAAGCAGACGTGATAACCACTACACTATGAATCCTCACTAGACGTTGAATTTTGTGGCATACCATCAGAAAAATAGACCTCAACATGGCCAGTATTTATGCACGAACCTTTTGTCAAATACTGGTTATATCAGCATTTTAAAAAACAATGCGTTCTTTACACTTTTACCTGGAGTTCAGCAAATGTTACATGCAACTTTTATATAACTCTATGTATTTTAATGGATAGCGAGTGTGGATGGTCATTAATACATTTTTAGGAATAAGCACATCTGAAGAATCACTGTAAATCCACCTGAGCATTGTCAGTTTGAATACATGAGCTTGGAAATTCAAACTCTTTCCTCTTTTTCGATTGTTATTTCAGGAAGCTTTGGATATATTTTATTATTGATTGTATTTTTTTTAGCTCATTCGGTCATTCTTAAAAGTGGGAACTACAACCCAAACTTGCAATTTTAATTACATATAGCAGAAATATAATGGGAATTCTCTAAAAAAACTTGTTTCTACAACTTGTTCTTTCCCATTTTAATGAATAATCTACACAGTATTTATCTAATCTCAATTTCAACCTACTCGTCAACTTTTCATCAAGAACCTTTGTAAATGAGAAGCACATTTTACTTACAAATTTTTAAAAGAAAACCAATGGTTTCACTGGGGATCGAACCCAGGACCTTCTGCTTGTAAAGCAGACGTGATAACCACTACACTATGAAACCTCACTAGATGTTTAATTTTGTGGCATACCATCAGAAAAATAGACCTCAACATGGCCAGTATTTATGCACGAACCTTTTGTCAAATACTGGTTATATCAGCATTTTAAAAAACAATGCATTCTTTACACTTTTGCCTGAGGTTCATCAAATGTTACATGCAACTGTTATATAACTCTATGTATTTTAATGGATAGCGAGTGTGTATGGTCATTAATACATTTTTAACCGTACCATCAGAAAAATAGACCTCAACATGGCCAGTATTTATGCACGAACCTTTTGTCAAATACTGGTTATTTCAGCATTTTAAAAAACAATGCATTCTTTACACTTTTGCCTGAGGGTCATCAAATGTTAGATGTAGTGATGTACCGAACTGTCCACCGGCGAACAGGTCCCGGCGAAATTAGCGTTTTCGCGTTCGCCGCGGCGGGCGGACACATGCGCAGTTCGATCCGCCCCCTATTCGTCATCATTGGGCAAACTTTGACCCTGTGCATCTCGGTCAGCAGACACATTCCAGCCAATCAGCAGCACTCCCTCCCTTCCACACCCTCCAACCTCCCTCCCAGCATCCATTTTCGATTCATTCGGAAGATGCATGCTTAGTGAGAGGAGGGAAAGTTTAGCTGCTGCTGATTAGATAGGGAAATTGATAGCTAGGCTAGGGTATTCAGTGTCCACTACAATCCTGAAGGACTCATCTGATCTCTGCTGTAAGGACAGCACCCCAAAAAGCCCTTTTTAGGGCTATAACATCAGGCTGCTTTTTTTTTTTCCTGTGTAATGTAATTGCAGGTGCCTGCCTGCCAGCTTCTGTGTGAGGTTCACATTGGATACTGTGCCTACTTGCCCAGTGCCACCACTCATATCTGTTTTAACAATAGGTTAAGCTTTACATTTAAAATAAATATTTCTTTTTCTCTGTAATAGAAGAGCAGTTGCCTGCCTGCCAGCTTCTGTGTGAGGTTCACATTGGATACTGTGCCCACTTGCCCAGTGCCACCACTCATATCTGTTTTAACAATTGGTTAAGCTTTACATTTAAAATAAATAATTTTTTTTCACTGTAATAGAAGAGCAGTTGCCTGCCTGCCAGCTTCTGTGTCAGGTTGGATGCCTTGCCCATTTGCACAGTCAGTGCCACCACTCATATCTGTTTTAACAATTGGTTAAGCTTTAGATTTTAAAGAAATCATTTTTTTTCACTGTAATAGAAGAGCAGTTGCCTGCCTGCCAGCTTCTGTGTGAGGTTCACATTGGATACTGTGCCCACTTGCCCAGTGCCACCACTCATATCTGTTTTAACAATTGGTTAAGCTTTAGATTTTAAAGAAATCATTTTTTTTCACTGTAATAGAAGAGCAGTTGCCTGCCTGCCAGCTTCTGTGTGAGGTTCACATTGGATACTGTGCCCACTTGCCCAGTGCCACCACTCATACCTGTTTTAACAATAGCTTAAGCTTTAGATTTTAAAGAAATCATTTTTTTCACTGTAATAGAAGATCAGTTAGTTGTCTGCAAGCATCTGGGTGTCAGGCCTACTTCAGCGTGTGCTCTGCAGACCTGTGCCAGCGTGCTTTGACAGTTGCCAATCATATCTGGTGTCTCTTTAGCGTGCTTTTACAAAGAAAAATGGTTTCCAGTGTAAGCTAATAGCAGACAGTCAGTGTCCTTCAAGCGGCTCTGTCAGGCCTTCCTTCAGCGTGTGCCCTGCACAACCCTGCCAGCGTACTTTGACAGTTGCCACTCATATCTGGTGTCTCTATAGCGTGCTTTTACAACCAAAATTTTGTTTCCACTGTAATAGAAGAGCAGTTGCCTGCCTGCCAGCTTCTGTGTGAGGTTCACATTGGATACTGTGCCCACTTGCCCAGTGCCACCACTCATATCTGTTTTAACAATTGGTTAAGCTTTAGATTTAAAATAAATAATTTTTTTTCACTGTAATAGAAGAGCAGTTGCCTGCCTGCCAGCTTCTGTGTCAGGTTGGATGCCTTGCCCATTTGCACAGTCAGTGCCACCACTCATATCTGTTTTAACAATTGGTTAAGCTTTAGATTTTAAATAAATACATTTTTTCACTGTAATAGAAGAGCAGTTGCCTGCCTGCCAGCTTCTGTGTGAGGTTCACATTGGATACTGTGCCCACTTGCCCAGTGCCACCACTCATATCTGTTTTAACAATTGGTTAAGCTTTACATTTAAAATAAATAAAAATTTTTCACTGTAATAGAAGAGCAGTTGCCTGCCTGCCAGCTTCTGTGTGAGGTTCACATTGGATACTGTGCCTACTTGCCCAGTGCCACCACTCATATCTGTTTTAACAATTGGTTAAGCTTTAGCTTTAAAATAAATAATTTTTTTTCACTGTAATAGAAGAGCAGTTGCCTGCCTGCCAGCTTCTGTGTCAGGTTGGATGCCTTGCCCATTTGCACAGTCAGTGCCACCACTCATATCTGTTTTAACAATAGCATAAGCTTTAGATTTTAAAGAAATCATTTTTTTTCACTGTAATAGAAGATCAGTTAGTTGTCTGCAAGCATCTGGGTGTCAGGCCTACTTCAGCGTGTGCTCTGCAGACCTGTGCCAGCGTGCTTTGACAGTTGCCAATCATATCTGGTGTCTCTTTAGCGTGCTTTTACAAAGAAAAAAGGTTTCCAGTGTAAGCTAATAGCAGACAGTCAGTGTCCTTCAAGCGGCTCTGTCAGGCCTTCCTTCAGCGTGTGCCCTGCACAACCCTGCCAGCGTACTTTGACAGTTGCCACTCATATCTGGTGTCTCTATAAACAACCAAAATTTTGTTTCCACTGTAATAGAAGAGCAGTTGCCTGCCTGCCAGCTTCTGTGTGAGGTTCACATTGGATACTGTGCCTACTTGCCCGGTGCCACCACTCATATCTGTTTTAACAATTGGTTAAGCTTTACATTTAAAATAAATATTTTTTTTTCACTGTAATAGAAGAGCAGTTAGTTGTCTGCAAGCGTCTGGGTGTCAGGCCTACTTCAGCGTGTGCTCTGCAGACCTGTGCCAGCGTGCTTTGACAGTTGCCACTCATATCTGGTGTCTCTATAGCGTGCTTTTACAACCAAAATTTTGTTTCCACTGTAATAGAAGAGCAGTTGCCTGCCTGCCAGCTTCTGTGTGAGGTTCACATTGGATACTGTGCCTACTTGCCCAGTGCCACCACTCATATCTGTTTTAACAATTGGTTAAGCTTTACATTTAAAATAAATATTTTTTTTTCACTGTAATAGAAGAGCAGTTAGTTGTCTGCAAGCGTCTGGGTGTCAGGCCTACTTCAGCGTGTGCTCTGCAGACCTGTGCCAGCGTGCTTTGACAGTTGCCACTCATATCTGGTGTCTCTATAGCGTGCTTTTACAACCAAAATTTTGTTTCCACTGTAATAGAAGAGCAGTTGCCTGCCTGCCAGCTTCTGTGTGAGGTTCACATTGGATACTGTGCCTACTTGCCCAGTGCCACCACTCATATCTGTTTTAACAATTGGTTAAGCTTTACATTTAAAATAAATATTTTTTTTTCACTGTAATAGAAGAGCAGTTAGTTGTCTGCAAGCGTCTGGGTGTCAGGCCTACTTCAGCGTGTGCTCTGCAGACCTGTGCCAGCGTGCTTTGACAGTTGCCACTCATATCTGGTGTCTCTATAGCGTGCTTTTACAACCAAAATTTTGTTTCCACTGTAATAGAAGAGCAGTTGCCTGCCTGCCAGCTTCTGTGTGAGGTTCACATTGGATACTGTGCCTACTTGCCCAGTGCCACCACTCATATCTGTTTTAACAATTGGTTAAGCTTTACATTTAAAATAAATATTTTTTTTTCACTGTAATAGAAGAGCAGTTAGTTGTCTGCAAGCGTCTGGGTGTCAGGCCTACTTCAGCGTGTGCTCTGCAGACCTGTGCCAGCGTGCTTTGACAGTTGCCACTCATATCTGGTGTCTCTATAGCGTGCTTTTACAACCAAAATTTTGTTTCCACTGTAATAGAAGAGCAGTTGCCTGCCTGCCAGCTTCTGTGTGAGGTTCACATTGGATACTGTGCCTACTTGCCCAGTGCCACCACTCATATCTGTTTTAACAATTGGTTAAGCTTTACATTTAAAATAAATATTTTTTTTCACTGTAATAGAAGAGCAGTTGCCTGCCTGCCAGCTTCTGTGTGAGGTTCACATTGGATACTGTGCCTACTTGCCCAGTGCCACCACTCATATCTGTTTTAACAATTGGTTAAGCTTTACATTTAAAATAAATATTTTTTTTTCACTGTAATAGAAGAGCAGTTGCCTTCCTGCCAGCTTCTGTGTGAGGTTCACATTGGATACTGTGCCTACTTGCCCAGTGCCACCACTCATATCTGTTTTAACAATTGGTTAAGCTTTACATTTAAAATAAATATTTTTTTTCACTGTAATAGAAGAGCAGTTGCCTGCCTGCCAGCTTCTGTGTGAGGTTCACATTGGATACTGTGCCTACTTGCCCAGTGCCACCACTCATATCTGTTTTAACAATTGGTTAAGCTTTACATTTAAAATAAATAATTTGTTTTCACTGTAATAGAAGAGCAGTTGCCTGCCTGCCAGCTTCTGTGTCAGGTTTGATGCCTTGCCCATTTGCACAGTCAGTGCCACCACTCATATCTGTTTTAACAATAGCTTAAGCTTTAGATTTTAAAGAAATCATTTTTTTTCACTGTAATAGAAGATCAGTTAGTTGTCTGCAAGCGTCTGGGTGTCAGGCCTACTTCAGCGTGTGCTCTGTAGACCTATTCCAGCGTGCTTTGACAGTTGCCAATCATATTTGGTGTCTCTATAGCGTGCTTTTAAAACCAAAATTTGTTTTTCACTGTTATAGATTGAATAGCAGTTACTTGTCTTCAAGCGGGTGTCTCAGGCCTACAGTATGTGCTCTGCAGAACTGTTCCAGTGCACATTGCCAATCATATCTGTTGTCTCTATAGCGTGTTTTTAAAACCATAATTTGTTTTTCACTGTTATAGATTGAATAGCAGTTACTTGTCTTCAAGCGGCTTTGTCAGTCCTTCCTTCAGCGTGTGCTCTGCAGAACTGTTCCAGTGCACATTGCCAATCATATCTGGTCTCACAGTAGCTTGCACGCATAGTACCACTAATCCCCCAAAAAATGACAGGCAGAGGCAGGCCATCCCGCAGAGGCCGTCGTGGTCGTGGTGCTGTGATTCCCTTTTGCCCTAGAATAATGCCCAGTTTTCAGAAGCCACGTACCCTGAACTTGAAAAGTTCTGAGGACTTAGTTGACTGGCTAACACAGGACACCCAATCTTGTACAGCCTCCGCTCGGAACCTTGACGCACCATCCTCCTCCAGCTTAGCTTCAGGCACCTCTCAAGATACCACTCACCCGCCTGCTGCCACCACCAAAACTAGCACCACAGCCGCTTTACTTGGTATGTCAGAGGAGTTATTCACACACCCGTTTGAAGAAATGAGTGATGCGCAACCATTATTGCTAGAGGATGTATATAACAGGGATATGTCTCAGGCAGGCAGCATTAAACACATGGAGGTACGGTGTGATGATGATGATGTTGTACCCGCTGCTGCTTCCTTTTCTGAGTTGTCAGATACAAGCGAAGCGGTTGATGATGACGATGCGTCCATGGATGTCACGTGGGTGCCCGCTCGGCAAGAAGAAGAACAGGGCGAAAGTTCAGATGGGGAGACAGAGAGGAGGAGGAGACGAGTTGGAAGCAGGGGGGGGTCATCGCAAGGAGCTAGTGGCACAGTCAGACAGCATGCATCGGCACCCGGGATCAGCCCAACAGCACGCCAATCAACGCATGCTGTGTCCACCACCAGAATGCCGTCATTGCAGAGCTCAGCAGTGTGGCATTTTTTTTGTGTGTCTGCCTCTGACAACAGCGATGCCATTTGCAACCTGTGCCAAAGGAAACTGAGTCGTGGGAGGTCCAACACCCACCTAGGTACAACTGCTTTGCGTAGGCACATGATCTCACATCACAAACGCCTATGGGATCAACACATGAGTACAAGCAGCACGCCTACTCTAAGCCGCCATCCTCCTCCTGGTCCAGCATCTTCAGCCACGTCAACCACTGCTGTCCTTCTTGCCCCCTCTCAACCATCCGCCACTCCATCTCCCGCCTTGAGCAGTTCCCGCTCATCTGCCCACAGTCATGTGTCTGTCAAGGACATGTTTGAGCGTAAGAAGCCAATGTCACCAAGTCACCCCCGTCTGACAGCTGGCTTGTCCGAACTATTAGCCCGCCAGCTTTTACCATACAATCTGGTTGAGTCTGAGGCGTTCCAAAAATTTGTAGCTATTGCGACACCGCAGTGGAAGGTACCCGGCCGGAATTTCTTTTCACAAAAGGCAATCCCCAACTTGTGCAAAAGGAAGTCATGGCATGTCTGGCACACAGTGCAAGGGTCCATCTGACCACTGATACCTGGTCTGCAAAGCATGGTCAGGGCAGGTATATCACCTACACTGCGCATTGGGTAAACCTGCTGACGGCTGACAAGCAAGGAATGCGTGGCATTGCAGAGGAGTTGGTGACACCGCCACGAATTGCAGGCAGTCCTGCTGCCACCTCCTCTACTCCTCCTACTCCATCCTCTTCCATAACCTCCTCGGCTGAGTCCTCTTGTGCCGCTGCTTCTTGCTCCACATCAACGGCACCCCCCCAGCTCCCCAGGTACTATTCCACATCCCGGATACGGCAGTGTCACGCCGTCTTGGGTTTGACTTGCTTGAAAGCAGAGAGTCACACCGGACAAGCACTCCTGTCCGCCCTGAACGCACAGGTGGAAAAGTGGCTGACTCCGCAGCAACTGGATATCGGCAAAGTGGTGTGTGACAACGGAAAAAATTTGATAGCGGCATTGAAGTTGGACAAGTTGACACATGTGCCGTGCATGGCACATGTGTGTAATCTGATCGTACAACGCTTTGTGCAAAAGTACACAGGCTTACAGGACATCCTGAAGCAGGCCAGGAAGGTGTGTGGCCATTTCAGGCGTTCCTACACGGCCATGGCTCACTTTGCCGATATCCAGCGGCGAAACAACATGCCAGTGAAGCGCTTGATTTGCGACAGCCCTACACGTTGGAATTCAACACTCCTAATGTTCGACCGCCTGCTCCAACAAGAAAAAGCTGTTAATGAATATTTGTATGACCGGGGTGCTAGGACAGCCTCTGGGGAGCTGGGAATTTTTTTGCCACGTTACTGGACGCTCATGCGCAATGCCTGTAGGCTCATGCGTCTTTTGCGAAGGCACCATCAGCGACATCATACCATTTGTTTTCTTCATGGAGCGTGCCCTGCGAAGAGTGCTGGATCAGGCTGTAGATGAGCGTGAAGAGGAAGAGGAAGAGTTGTGGTCACCATCACCACCAGAAACAGCCTTATCAGCATCGCTTGCTGGACCTGCGGCAACGCTGGAAAAGGATTGTGAGGAAGAGGAGTCAGAGGAGGATTCTAGCTTTGAGGAGGAGGAGCAAGACCAAACACAACAGGCATCCCAGGGTGCTCGTTGTCACCTATCTGGTACCCGTGGTGTTGTACGTGGCTGGGGGGAAGAACATACCTTCAATGACATCAGTGAGGAGGAGGAACGGGAAATGAGTAGCTCGGCATCCAACCTTGTGCAAATGGGGTCTTTCATGCTGTCCTGCCTGTTGAGGGACCCTCGTATAAAAAGGCTGAAGGAGAACGACCTGTACTGGGTGTCCACGCTACTAGACCCCCGGTATAAGCAGAAAGTGGTGGAAATGTTACCGAATTACAACAAGTCGGAAAGGATGCAGCATTTGCAAAATAAATTAAAAAGTATGCTTTACACAGCGTATAAGGGTGATGTCACAGCACAACGGGAATCTAACAGGGGGAGAGGTGGAAGTCATCCTCCTCCTCCTCCTCCCACGACCACGCCGGCAAGGACAGGACGCTTTAAAGACGTGTTGTTGATGGAGGACATGTGGACCTTTTTAAGTCCTATGCATCGCCACAGCCCTTCGGGATCCACCCTCAGAGAGCGACTCGACCGACAGGTAGCAGACTACCTCGCCTTAACTGCAGATATCGACACTCTGAGGAGCGATGAACCCCTTGACTACTGGGTGTGCAGGCTTGACCTGTGGCCTGAGCTATCCCAATTTGCGATAGAACTTCTGGCCTGCCCCGCTTCAAGTGTCCTGTCAGAAAGGACCTTCAGTGCAGCAGGAGGTATTGTCACTGAGAAGAGAAGTCGCCTAGGTCAAAAAAGTCTAGATTACCTCACCTTTATTAAGATGAATGAGGGATGGATCCCGAAGGGACTGACACTGGGCGATACATTCGCTTAAAAAAGGCCTGATGAGATGAGCTGCCTTGGGCTAAAAATGGTCCACACGCTGCTGTATTTTAGCTCTGAATGACGTTTGACTTGCGTGACTTATCCGCCACCAACTAGGGTTCAAGCCGCCATGTTTTAGGGCACTTTCTGCCTGTGAAACAAACATCAATTTTTCTGGCCGCTGCTACAGCAGCGGCTGCAACAATACCAAATTTTTCAGGCATGTGTACATGCCTAATTTTTAGGCCCACTGGTGCAGCACTGTGGCTTCAAAAACCAAACCAAAAATTAAAATCCTCCAAGATGGCACCAATATACCAGTGGTCTAAGCATCTTCCCACCTTGGCCTAAAAAGGGGAGGTGATTCAACAATTAAAAATCTCTGCCATTTACACGTCCACTGATAGGAGACGCAGAAGGTATTAAACTGATATGAACAATACTCCACTCCTATCAGTAGGTCCGTCCCATTGTGATTTATGCCCCCCACCCACCGCGCAGGGATGGGGGCCGGGGGGGAGGAAAGTAGGCCCCCCCATTGTGATTTATGCCCCCCACCCACCGCGCAGGGGTGGGGGCCGAGGGGGGGAGGACAGTAGGTCACCCCATTATGATTTATGGCCCCCACCTACCGCGCAGGGGTTGGGGAGGACAGTAGCTCCCCCCAGTGTGTATCAGGGGCTTTGAGGACAGGTGTCAATCCATACCTGCCAAGTGACCCTATGTAGGGGGAACAGTCTCTATTCTGCTCTGTGTCAGTGTGTATCATGGTCTCTGTGGACGGGAAACAGTCTCTATTCTGCTCTGTGTCAGTGTGTATCATGGTCTCTGTGGACAGGGAACAGTCCCTATTCTGCTCTGTGTCAGTGTGTATCATGGTCTCTGTGGACGGGGAACAGTCTCTATTCTGCTCTGTGTCAGTGTGTATCATGGACTCTGTGGACAGGGAACAGTCCCTATTCTGCTCTGTGTCAGTGTGTATCAGGGGTTTTGAGGACAGGTGTCAATCCATATCTGCCAAGTGACCCTATGTATGGGGAACAGTCTCTATTCTGCTCTGTGTCAGTGTGTATCATGGTCTCTGTGGACGGTGAACAGTCTCTATTCTGCTCTGTGTCAGTGTGTATCATGGTCTCTGTGGACAGGGAACAGTCTCTATTCTGCTCTGTGTCAGTGTGTATCAGGGGTTTTGAGGACAGGTGTCAATCCATATCTGCCAAGTGACCCTATGTAGGGGGAACAGTCCCTATTCTGCTCTGTGTCAGTGTGTATCAGGGGTTTTGAGGACAGGTGTCAATCCATATCTGCCAAGTGACCCTATGTAGGGGGAACAGTCCCCATTCTGCTCTGTGTCAGTGTGTATCAGGGGTTTTGAGGACAGGTGTCAATCCATATCTGCCAAGTGACCCTATGTAGGGGGAACAGTCTCTATTCTGCTCTGTGTCAGTGTGTATCAGGGCTGGGCTTTGAGGACAGGTGTCAATGTTAGGTGATTTCTGCCCTTTATGGATTAAAAGCAGACTCTGCATCAACTGTGCAATTTTCCATGGGAGTTTTGCCATGGATCCCCCTCTGGCATGCCACAGTCCAGGTGTTAGTCCCCTTGAAACAACTTTTCCATCACTATTGTGGCAAGAAAGAGTCCCTGTTGTTTTTAAAATTCGCCTGCCCATTGAAGTCAATGGCGGTTCGGCCATTGAAGTCAATTGAAGTCAAATTTCGGGTTCGCGACAACACTAGTTAGATGCAACTGTTATATAACTCTATGTATTTTAATGGATAGCGAGTGTGTATGGTCATTAATACATTTTTAGGAATAAGCACATCTGAAGAATAACTGTAAATCCACCTGAGCATTGTCAGTTTGAATACATGAGCTTGGAAATTCAAAGTCTCTTTCCTCTTTTCAATTGTTATTTCAGGAAGCTTTGGATATATTGTATTATTGATTGTATTTTTTTAGCTCATTCGGTCATTCTTAAAAGTGGGAACTACAACCCAAACATATAGCAGAAATATAATGGGAATTCTCTAAAAAAAAAATTCTACAACTTGTTCTTTCCCATTTTAATGAATAATCTACACAGTATTTATCTAATCTCAATTTCAACCTACTCGTCAACTTTTCATCAAGAACCTTTGTAAATGAGAAGCACACTTTACTTACAAATTTTAAAAAGAAAACCAATGGTTTCACTGGGGATCGAACCCAGGACCTTCTGCGTGTAAAGCAGATGTGATAACCACTACACTATGAAACCTCACTAGATGTTTATTTTTGTGGCATACCATCAGAAAAATAGACCTCAACATGGCCAGTATTTATGCACGAACCTTTTGTCAAATACTGGTTATATCAGCATTTTAGGAATAAGCACATCTGAAGAATAACTGTAAATCCACCTGAGCATTGTCAGTTTGAATACATGAGCTTGGAAATTCAAAGTCTCTTTCCTCTTTTCAATTGTTATTTCAGGAAGCTTTGGATATATTGTATTATTGATTGTATTTTTTTAGCTCATTCGGTCATTCTTAAAAGTGGGAACTACAACCCAAACTTGCAATTTTAATTACATATAGCAGAAATATAATGGGAATTCTCTAAAAAAAAATTCTACAACTTGTTCTTTCCCATTTTAATGAATAATCTACACAGTATTTATCTAATCTCAATTTCAACCTACTCGTCAACTTTTCATCAAGAACCTTTGTAAATGAGAAGCACACTTTACTTACAATTTTTTAAGAGAAAACCAATGGTTTCACTGGGTTTCACTGTTATATAACTCTATGTATTTTAATGGATAGCGAGTGTGTATGGTCATTAATACATTTTTAGGAATAAGCACATCTGAAGAATCACTGTAAATCCACCTGAGCATTGTCAGTTTGAATACATGAGCTTGGAAATTCAAAGTCTCTTTCCTCTTTTCAATTGTTATTTCAGGAAGCTTTGGATATATTGTATTATTGATTGTATTTTTTTAGCTCATTCGGTCATTCTTAAAAGTGGGAACTACAACCCAAACTTGCAATTTTAATTACATATAGCAGAAATATAATGGGAATTCTCTAAAAAAAAATTCTACAACTTGTTCTTTCCCATTTTAATGAATAATCTACACAGTATTTATCTAATCTCAATTTCAACCTACTCGTCAACTTTTCATCAAGAACCTTTGTAAATGAGAAGCACACTTTACTTACAAATTTTTAAAAGAAAACCAATGGTTTCACTGGGGATCGAACCCAGGACCTTCTGCGTGTAAAGCAGACGTGATAACCACTACACTATGAAACCTCACTAGATGTTCAATTTTGTGGCATACCATCAGAAAAATAGACCTCAACATGGCCAGTATTTATGCACGAACCTTTTGTCAAATACTGGTTATATCAGCATTTTAAAAAACAATGCATTCTTAACACTTTTGCCTGGAGTTCAGCAAATGTTACATGCAACTTTTATATAACTCAATGTATTTTAATGGATAGCGAGTGTGGATGGTCATTAATAGATTTTTAGGAATAAGCACATCTGAAGAATCACTGTAAATCCACCTGAGCATTTCCAGTTTGAATACATGAGCTTGGAAATTCAAAGTCTCTTTCCTCTTTTTCAATTGTTATTTCAGGAAGCTTTGGATATATTTTATTATTGATTGTATTTTTTTAGCTCATTCGGTCATTCTTAAAAGTGGGAACCACAACCCAAATTTGCAATTTTAATTAAATATAGCAGAAATATAATGGGAATTCTCTAAAAAAAATTGTTTCTACAACTTGTTCTTTCCCATTTTAATGAATAATCTACACAGTATTTTTCTAATCTCAATTTCAACCTACTCGTCAACTTTTCATCAAGAAACTTTGTAAATGAGAAGCACATTTGACATACAAATTTTTAAAATAAAAAACAATGGTGAATCCAACTGTGCAATGTGAATACATGAGCTTGGAATTTCACTGTCCCTTTGCACTTGTCCGTCAAACACGGCATGGCTTCATGCACAGGACAATTCTATAGGATAATCAGCTCAGCATCCTCCATAAACTTAAAGGGACACTGTAGGCACCCAGACCACTTCAGCTCATTGAAGAGATCTGGGTGCTGTGTCCCTTTTGCACCTAGTGCTGCAATGTAGACATATGCAATTCGTTTCAAATGTAAAATTCGGATTAATTTTGGCAATTCGGACATTCGGATTCTTCCGAATGTCCAAAGTGGTAAATTTCGGAAGTGCCAAACTGAACCGAATTGCCAAAGTGCTTTGGATTTCTGAAAAGTGGTAAAACAAGAGAGGGAGGGAAAATTACAGGAATATAACCCTATCCCTAACCCTAATCCTAACTCTAACCTTACCCCTAGATGTGTAAGTGGTTGTGGTGGATAGTGGTAGGGTTAGGGGTAGAGTTAGGGGTTAGGGGCAGGGGTTAGGGTTAGGGAATGGCCAAAGTCCCGAACTGCCTAAGTCCCAAATTTCGGCAGTGCCGAACTGAAGTGCAAAGTACCAAAGTCCCGAATTTCGGAAGTGCCGAGCCAAAGTCCTGAATTTCGGAAGTGACAAACCGAACCAATTTTTTTTGCCAATGCACATCCCTACTGCAATGTAAAACATTGCAGTTCCAGAGAACTGCAATGTTTTGCAATGCAGCTCTACGTCTGCCCTCACTGGCTGTCTACCAGACAGCCGCAAGAGGGCTTCCATAATCGAAACGGACCTTTGGTCCATTACCTGATACTGGACGTCCTCATGCTCTGCATGAGTACCTCCAGCGTCATGCTTTTACCCCATATGAAAGCATTGATTAATGCTTTCCTATGGTGAAATCCTAATGTGAGCAAGTGTTGTGCCTAATCATTAAATTCATGAAGCACCAATATCCAAAAAGTAATAATCAATTAACGAATAAGGTTTATAACGATATTGGCGGGCACACAACCCAGTTCGGGATGAGTATCTTGGGCTATAGGAAACAGAAACCACACAGAGACCAAGTTGCAGATAAGAATTCACATCACACTTTATTGTCCACAAGGGGACCCAATACAAGGGGACCTCATTAAGTAGTTGCATGCATTCACTTCAAAACAGCTTAGTATCTAGATATATCACAATTAGAGGGGCTTGGTTGTGTCCTCACTGCACGACTGGGGGAACTCTGACAGTCAGGCTTGGAGGGATCCTCTCTGGGAACAGCAGAGACCAGCAACACGCGTCCGCATTACAGGTGGGTAGTTCTCCAAGTGAGTGCCAAGTTTCTCCGTCTTTTATACCTTTTACCAAGTTTGTAACTTTTCCAAGATTTCTTATCAGTGCAGCCCAGCATGTATCTTGTCATGCGCATTAAGTAATCAGTATGGTTGATCAGGCCAGTTATGATCACCCAAGGCCCATGCAAGAAACATTCGGTATCTTATCCTATCTATGTCCCTACTCTTATCTTTCTACACATTGTTGGCACCAGATCCCTCTTTTCAGCACATGGGCCTTTTTGGATATTGGCCAGACATGCCATGGAATATTTTATGCAATGTCATCTTAATTGAATTTCTTAGTGCGACACAGTTTAATTTCTTAGTGCGACACAGTTTAAGTATTTTATGCAATGTCATCTTAGTTGAATTTCTTAGTGCGATACAGTTTAAGCCAAGTGCCATCTTAACTATCTATAATAGATTAATTTGCTCATTAGTGATCAATCAATCATGCTTAATTAGTTACTTGGAATTTTATCACAATTATCACAGCAAGGCAGGGGGAGGAGCGTGGGCGGAGCCTGACCCAGTGCCAAGGGACATCGGTGCTGGATCCAGGTAAATGACTGAAGGGGTTTTAAGGAGGAGCGCGAGGGAGGGGGGCACTGTAGGGGCCCTTAGTGTCAGGAAAATGGCTTTGTCCATTTTTATCAAAACCCAGCTGATGTGCAGAAATTGTAATCCTCTTTTCCTTGTATGTCCTCTAACCTCTACTACTCTGTTTGAACTCTGTTTTCACCACCATTCGCTAGAGCAGGGATAGGCAACCTTCGGCACTCCAGATATTGTGGATTACATCTCCCATAATGCTCTTACAGCCATAATGCTGGCAAAGCATCAAGGGAGATGTAGTCCACAACATCTGGGGTTTTAAGGTTGCCTGTGGCGAAACCGACCTCGCCACGTGTCCTTGGAGGGGGCTGCTTGCCCGCCTCTTGCCTTTGGACTATGGACCAGACTTTATGTGAATGTGTTAACCCAGATAGCTATACCATGGAGCCTATTCATATAATGAAAGACTATGGGAAAGACTTTGGCTCCATGGCGATTAAACTGTATTCGGTTGGTCTGAGTGCCATTCACCTAATAATGTGCACTCAGACCTGAGCTATCTGGGGATATGTGAAATGTCTGTGTGTTATTTGTAAAATGTGACTTTATGTATTTTAAAGTGTTTTTTATGTCGTTTTGCAACCATGTGGTTAATGGAGTCTGCCTCTAGTCCTGGAAAATTAGATTACTTCCCCCCCATTGTCTCCAGGATAGAGGGCCCTGTAAAACCATGCTTCCAGAAGGTCAAATGCACATTTGTACTAACTTTTGAACCCCTAGTCCAATTCGTATGATTTTTGAGTATGTTGTTCCCCTGAATGGATTGATTGTGAATATGTATTTTTATGCGAATGTGATGTATATTTTGGGAGTTATGAATGTTGTGTAAAAACTGTATTTTCCCTACCTATGATAATTGTATTTTCCTGTGTGTACAGATAATTAGTTTACAGGTAGAGGGGAGGGCTATGTGTGGGATGTAACTATTGTGTGATTGGTTAATGTACGTTACTGTGTGTGTCCCTCCCCTTCATGGGAGCACCTAATAAAAAGGGCTGCAAGCTAGCAGCCAGAGAGTTCCTGTTTTACCCTCAAAGTGAAGTGTCGTCTCATTATTGGGGGAAGGATTGATTGCATGCTGTTCCAGTTGACTGCTAGGAGTGTAAGCCTATTCGTATGGTTCCTATTCAATGGTCTACAGCATTCATATGCTTGGGAGAATTTAAAAGGTTTCTCGGATTCGGTGATTGTGGTGTCTGCCAGAGTGCTTGGAGTCCTCAGGAAGCACTAGGAGCATCCTTTAAAGGACCACTCTAGTGCCAGGAAAGCATACTCGTTTTCCTGGCACTAGAGTGCCCTGAGGGTGCCCCCACCCTCAGGGACCCCCTCCCGCCCGGCTCTGGAAAGGGGAAAAGGGTTAAAACTTACCTTTTTCCAGCGCTGGGCGGAGAGCTCTCCTCCTCCTCTCCGGCCTCCGTTCCTCCCCGTCGGCTGAATGCGCACGCGCGGCAAGAGCTGCGCGCGCATTCAGCCGGTCGCATAGGAAAGCATTCATAATGCTTTCCTATGGACGCTTGCGTGCTCTCACTGTGATTTTCACAGTGAGAATCACGCAAGCGCCTCTAGCGGCTGTCAGTGAGACAGCCACTAGAGGAAAAAGGGGAAGGCTTAACTAATTGATAAACATAGCAGTTTCTCTGAAACTGCTATGTTTATAAAAAAATTAGTTAACCCTAGCTGGACCTGGCACCCATACCACTTCATTAAGCTGAAGTGGTCTGGGTGCCTAGAGTGGTCCTTTAACGGAGGTACCAAGTCGGGGTGCCAGGCGATCCGTTACATTGCCTATCCCTGCGCTAGAGGCATCTTATTATTTCACCATAATCAGATCTGTCCTAATATATTCAGAAAGTCCAAGAGGTTGCACAGCTGACTGCTTTATTCATTTTGAATAAGATCTCTTTTTTTGGTGTTTACAGTGTCCCTTTAACCCCTTCAGGACGGAGTCAATAGTGCACGTTCTGATCAAAAGAAAACGTAAACAAAAATTAACAAAATTAATAGAAGGAATGGAACATATCAGCTATGAAGAAAGGTTAACAAATTTAAACCTATTTAGTTTAGAAAAACGTCGCCTGAGAGGGGATATGATAACATTATACAAATATATTCGGGGCCAATACAAACCATTGTGTGGAAATCTATTCACAAACCGGACTTTACATAGGACACGAGGCCATGCGTTTAGACTGGAAGAAAGAAGATTTTGTCTAAGGCAAAGAAAAGGTTTTTTTACTGTAAGAACAATCAGGATGTGGAATTCTCTGCCTGAAGAAGTGGTTTTATCAGAGTCCATACAGATGTTCAAACAGCTACTAGATGCATACTTGCAAAAACAGAATATTCAAGGATATAATCTTTCAATGTAGGGTAATAACTGCTTGATCCAAGGATAGATCTGACTGCCATTCTGGGGTCAAGAAGGAATTTTTTTCCTAGCTTGTTGCAAAATTGTGCTTCAAACTGTTTTTTTTTTGCCTTCTTTTGGATCAACAGCAAAAAACAAATGTGAGGAAGGCTGAACTTGATGGACGCAAGTCTCTTTTTAGCTATGTAACTATGTAACTATGTAACAAAAACTGGAATTTGAGTTATATGTCTGTTCAACCGTAATTCACCGCTGTCACATTAAGTGCACCCACACTTATTATATATAATTTTGTTCAGGAGAAACAGGGCTTTAATTTATCATTAACTATTCATATATGGAACATAATTTATTATGAATAAAATTTTAAAAAATGTGATAAAATGGAAAGTTACAGGGTCAAATATAGAACGTTCCATTTTCAAATTGAAATTTGCCAGATTAGTAATGTTACTTGTGAGACGGTGTGGTAGCACAGGAATGAGAATTACCCCCATAATGGCATACCATTTGAAAAAGTAGACAACCCAAGGTATTGAAAGTGGGGTATGTTTAGTCTTTTTTAGTAGCCACTTAGTCACAAACACTGGCCAAAGTTAGCGTTCATATTTGTTTTTGTGTGAAAAAAGCAAAAAACTAATATTTGGCCAGTGTTTGTGACTAAGTGGCTACTAAGAAAGACTGGACATACCCCACTTGCAATACCTTGGGTTGTCTACTTTTGCAAATGGTATGCCATCATGGGGGTAATTCTCATTCCTGGGCTACCATACGCTCTCAAAGCTAACATAACAAATCTGGCCAATTTCAATGTAAAAAAAATTAAATGCAAGCCTTATATGTGACTCTCTAACTTTCCAAAACACCATAAAACCTGTACATGGGGGGTACTGTTATTCTTGGGAGACTTCACTAGACACAAATATTAGTGTTTTAAAACAGTAAAACATATTACAACAATAATATAGCCCATAAAAGTGCCGTTCGTTTGTAAAAAATGCAAAAAACTTCACTTTTACTTAAAATATCATCGTTGTAATACGATTTACCAGTTTGAAACACTAATATTTGAGTTCAGCGAAGTCTCCTGAGTAAAACAGTACCCCCTATGTACAGGTTTTATGGTGTCTTGGAGAGTTACAGGATCAAATATAGTGCTTGCGAATTAAATTCTCTGCACTTTCTCCCTGTGTTGTCAGGCATGTCAATCACATTTTAATTAATCAAATCACATAATTATGTTAAAAGATTACTTAAATATACATGTAGAATTTTAATATATATGCATTTATAGGTATTTAAATTATATGTGTATACTTATGTAATAATT